>NC_034601.1:40315080-40324753 GCF_900095145.1 Mus pahari
ACAGATACAGATACAGATGATACAGATACAGATGATACAGATACAGATACAGATGATACAGATACAAATACAGATACAAATACAGATACAGATACAGATACAGATGATACAGATACAGATGATACAGATACAGATACAAATACAGATACAGATACAGATATAGATACAGATACAGATACAGATACAGATGATACAGATACAGATACAAATACAGATACAGATACAGATACAGATGATACAGATACAGATACAGACGATACAGATACAGATGATACAGATACAGATACAGATACAGATACAGATACAGATACAGATACAGATACAGATACAGATACAGATACAGATACAGATGATACAGATACAGATAGAGCCTGGCTCAACTAAGGGATTACATAGAGCTTGCTGGGTTTTTTGTTTGTTTGTTTTATCTTTGGTGTCAAAGGTTCAGCTTTGTTTCAGCCAACACAAACAATGTCTCTGTGTGGTTTGTGTTATAATGACTAAATTACTTTTTGTTGATCCCACTGGCATCTCTTCTGGCCTTGCCCAAAGCTGAAAGTATTCAGGTAAGTATTGATTTACAGAGTGTCTCCTGGTTGTCTCATGCTTGCTGTTCTCGTAAGAATGGTAGAGTACAGTTGATTAAGTTCATGGACCTACCAACGTGAAGAAGGCCCCAGTGGAGTCTTGCTGCTTCTGCAACAGGCTTCTGGCTCTTTGTGGCACTTTGTGGCATCCTATTCATTTCTCTTTAGGCATAAAGGGCATGTGAGTGGATGTCTCTGCCAACTGATCCCTCACAGGATCAACAAGACCAGAAAGAATTCTGACTTAAATGATAGTTTTCCACTTTTTTATAAGTTGAATTTTCATCACTAGAAGTCTCCGTCAGCATCCACCCACGGTCACCCACAGCTGCCAAATCCCTTTACTCCGAGCTAAGGCTCTTCAGATCCATTCCTTTGCCATTGGTGCGTCAGCAAAACAGCGGAGGAGGGAACCTGTCTACAGGGCTGGTGTCAAACCTCGAGAGACATTCTCCACAGTCGTCTACTCAGGAGGAGTGACTGTACAGCAGGTTTGCTGCCTGACTCTTCTCATGGTGAACCTACACCACCTACTAGCTACTAGCTAGGGGACTCCATGTTCCTTATGATAGCTGAAGCATAGCATAGAAGCTGATACATACTGGGTGCTCAGAAATTTTTAATTGTATTAGTTATTAGTTAATCACTTGGGTTATTTCATACAATATTGACAAATAGGCAATTTCATAAACTTTGCTTCTTTTGCTATATAAGGAAATGTTTCAGACATTTCCTTCTCAAAATTCAATTGTACCCAACACGAATAGTTCAGTTACCTTAGCTCACTCATCCCCTCTGGAAAGCATGCCAGATTTACATAATATCTACGTAGCTCTGCAGGGAAAATTCCGATCTAATTTCATGTGAAAGTTTCCAGTGTATTATAAGCTACATTAAATATGAGCTATTTATATACACACAGGAAAGTATTAAATCTACCCCGTGAGCTGGGTCCAGAGAAATTGACATATCTGTGATTTCCTGAGCTACAGCTGGAAAAAGTCTTCACTGTGCATTTGTTCTGAGGGGAGGGGGAGATCGAGTGCCATTTGAGTGCAAAGACCACAGTTTTACTCATGTACTCCCTAGAGCTCAGCCCTGGGTCTTGGATGCAGAAGGTAGTATTATTATGTTGTGATATTTATAAGGCTTAAGAATCACAGTATTCACAATTCAGAAATGTGGGCATTTTTGTTTGATTGATTGTTTGTTTGTTTGTTTAAGGAAGGGTCTCACTCTGTAGCCCTGGCTGGCCTAAAACTCTATGTAGATCAGACTAATCTCAAACTCACAGAGATCTGTCTACCTCTACTCCCCTAGTACTAGGAGTAAAGATATGTGCCACTATATCTGGCCCACAAAATCAGATTTATTCTCCTGTTTTAAAAAGCAAATTACGGCTCCTTAAGCTTTTACCTTTCCTACTCTCTAGTCCTTCTTCTCTCTCTCCCTTTTCCCTTCTCTCCACGTAGCCATGGCTGGCCTCTCTCTTTCTATCTTCTCTCTTTCTCCCTGCCTTTCTACAATAAAGCTCTAAAAACCATTAAAAAAAGCAAAATTTGGAAATATGTTGTGAGACTGTCATAATTATTAAAGAATATGGATTGTATAGACAGAGTCTGACATTTAGCACATGAAAAATAAACATGTGCTAGAGTTTGAATGTATGGGACATTCTAAGATTCATGTTAATAATTATGCGCCTAGCACCTCCCCCAGTCTCCAAATATTAGCCTGAAGAATGGGTCCTTTCACTGATGGGGGAGGTGCTTGCCAAACCCTGTTCCTTATGGATGAGCCATTGGCAATTGATAGATCTTTGGGAGGAAGAATTATTCTTTCTTGAGGGTGTTCTCACTGGTAGGTTTTTTTCTGTCTCTCCGTGGATGGCCTCCATTCGATGCACTTATGGGCAATACTAACTCAAATTAATGAGCCATCATAAAAATGAAGAAATGTTGTTTGGAGAGCAACGTGTGCTGGAGAAATATGGGGAAAGTTAGAGTGAGAAAATGGGGGGGTGAACATGGTCATATTTCATAGTATACATGTATGAGACTCTCAAGGAAAAAGAAAACTATAGTACAAGTAAAGGTTATTCATCGATACCTACTATTTCTACTGCAATAAGGTGATATAGAAACAGAAAAGTTTAAAAATCAAACAGATAGAGTAGGAGCCCTAAGGTCAAGGAGGATGGTGCATTTGGCTAAGTTTGTATCTTGAAGAAAAGGAAGACTTGAGTTGAATTCCCAGCACCTTCACAAAAATAACTATGGTGACACATATTTATAGCACTGAGAGAGACGCAAAGATCCCTGTGGCTTGCTGGCCACCAACCTAGCCTAACTGGAGAGCTCCCAGCCAGTGAGAGACCCTGACTCAAAGGAGGTGGACAGTATTTCTGAGGATGACATTTAGGTATCTTTTGGCCTCCAGAAACATGTTACACAAATACATACATACATACATACATGCATACAGAGAGAGAGAGAGAGAGAGAGAGAGAGAGAGAGAGAGAGAGAGAGAGGAAAAAACCGTACAATATGCTGGGGTATAAACACTCTGGTTAGATCTTGAGGTCGCTTCCCTCATGATGGCATTCATATCTATATGAAAGAGACTTCAGACATGCCCCCAGTCCAGTCCCCTTCACCTTTTCCACTATGTGAAGAGAAAGGTTTGGGTCCTTCTTGGGGAAACAGCAATATAGCTCCATCTTTGAAGCTGAGAGCAAAGCATGAGAACTTCTGGTACCTTGTTCTTTGAGGCCCAACCCCTACACCTATAAGAAATAGGCTCCCATTATTACAAATTGTCCAGCATAAAGTGCTTTATGAAAATAGCTCCATCAGATCTACGGTATCTCTCAAGTGAAAGTCCTGCAGCTTATATCTTTCTAGTTTGTTCTGAGATAGGATTTCTTCACAGACCATCTGTCATGTTTGAACCTGTGTGAGCCAAGACCATCCCATTACAAGACTGATGTAATGTTCTCTCAAAGGAGTATTGATCCAAGAATATGGAACAGAATGGATCTTTAACTTTATCCTACAGAAGGCCATTCAGTATGTGTTTCATTAAAATAAAGGTCAGTAGGACAATATTTGTTCTAGACAAATGTGCACTCTATGAGATTTATCTTTGCCCTTCAAACTTGCTTTACCTTCGTAGCTCAAGGCTATAAAAGTTGTCATATTTATCTTGAGAATATATTACAGGCTGGGAGCCATACCAGAGATTTGGATGGTGCTGAGAAATAAATCAATTAACCACATTTCACTTATGCTCTCTGGCCTAAAGCATTCAAGTGGAATTCCAGAAACAATAATTTTTCTTCTGGTGCCATGCTTGGTGGTCATACTCACCAGTCAACCTTCTTGTTTCATCCAATCCTGTCTTCTTCATGGGGTCCTTGTGAGCATGACTTGCTCATGGATTTAATAGATTATGAGGTCAACATGAAAACCACTGGGATTTGGGGCAGGGTACTGAGCTTTCCAAGGAGAAATAACTTTGCAGTTGCCTGTGGACTTTGGATTCCATCAATGACCTAGCATGATGCCTTTTCAAATATTCACAAACTTTTAAAGAAGGGCAGTTCTAATGAGAGTTAGAGAAATTGACTGGGATTGATTTGTGGACAATACTGTAAACTGGCAGTGTAGATGGTAATTTGGTAATATTATCCAAAATGGATAAACATAGCTTTCTATGAGGACATTTCTTATGGTTTTATTTTCAATAGTGTGACTAGAAAACATTTTAAAAGCCAACAATTCACAGATTAAATAAGAGGTGATATATAATATCCCTGGATTTTCTTTGTTGTTGATATATTATTTTGTTTAAATTTACGTTTTGAGACAGAGTCTCACTATTAGCCCAGGCTAGCAGGATTACAGATGTGTACCACTATGCCCAGCATACCCGGTAGGTTTTCAATGGTAACGTGTTCAGTAGGTTCCACGTGGAAGATCACTTCGTGACGAAAGGATCAACTTCCTCATCTGATCTTGCTGGGACATGCCACATGTCACATGCATGCTAACTGCATATCTGTGCTCTCTGTCACTAAGGAAGCTTAATTATGGGCAGGATGTCACTAAAGGGAACATCCTATCAAGAGATCATGAGGATGGGGAAATTCAAGAGACACTGCGTTTTTGCTCAAGACTGCAAAAGTTTTGATATTTTGAGACTATGTTATATAGGCTCAGAACCAGAGAGCGCTTTGATTTTGCTGAGTTATAAATCTGTTAACCATATTTCACATAAGCTCTCTCACTTAAAATATCCACCAGGAACCATAATCTAAAAACGCACATGCTAAAACAAGTAAATTGTGTGTGCAGTTTATCCCGGAAGGTAGAATGAGTCTTCCATCAACCTCAAATGACTAAACCATTTTACAAAACTGTAAGGCTATAGGTACAAAGTGGCTTGTAAAATCAGGTGTTCTTTCCAAGGAGAATTAACTCAGATATTCATCTATTGCAGGCTATACTCGAGGTCATTTTGAATTGTCCTTGTGCCAAAGAAAAGACTAATGTTAAAAAAAAAAAATTATTGTTCTTTTGTTTGTTGCACGTGCTAGCACAGCCCTGTGTTGATGTGAAAATTCTTATTTGTACAATTAACAGCCTGTTGGCATCACAGAGAAAACCTGAGCACTACAGATTTAAAAATCTCACTCACCGTGGTTTTAGTGGCCACAGGAGAGGTGTTACTGAGGACTCTTGAGGTTTGCATAATGACTTTTTGAGTTTACTCTCCTATAGTCACTACCACTTACAAGTATAAAGGATTCATAGCATGCTAAGTGTAAGTCTACAATTTAAGAGGGGAGAAAGATTGCTCTTCTAAAACAAAAGCCTTGAAGCTCATTCTGGTGGTACCAGCCTGTACCACAGCTACTCAGAAACCCAAAGGACAAGGCCTCCAATCTTAAGGCCTGACTGGACTTCAGAGGAAGTCCAAGGTTATTTTGGGCAACGGAGTGAGACTCTTGTCTCAAAATAAAAATTAAAAAGACGGCTTTGGATATGGTTCACAGTAGAGACTTGCTTTGCATGCTAGAGGCCTAGGCACCACAAAGCCAAGGGTTTATCAGGCAGAGTGCCGGCCGTAGTTGGTGTCCTAGTGCAGGGAAGAGACCCAGGAGAGCATTTAATTGGGGCTGGCTTACGGTTTAAAAGGTTTAGTCCATCATCATCATGGTGGGAAGCACGGCAACACAGAGGTAGACATGGTGTGGAGAAGTAACTGAGAGCTACATCCTGATCCAAGAGAGCAAGCTTGCCAAGGCCTTGTGAAACCTCGAAGCCCACCCACCCCCACTGACATCCTTCCCCCAACAAGCCGACTCTTCCTAATCCTTTCCAATACTGGCACTCCTTAGTGACCAAGCATTCACACTGTGGGAGCTGTTCTTATTCAAACCACCATGGTGGTGCCATAGGTCTGTAATTTCAGAACTTGGTAGATGGATAAAAGCAAAAAGATCTAGAGTTCAAGCTTGACCTAGGCAACCTGAGAACTTGTTTCAAAAAAAGCAAAACCAAGGATAAAATAAATAATAAAATACACTTTGAAGTCCAGTCAAACAGTTGTTCTTTCAAACTGAAATGAATACATGGTCTTCCAAGAACTGAAGTCTATCATTTCAACTGCCTCCTAATGCGTGGGAGCAAAGAATCTTGGGTAAGGGATAATAGTGACCTTTGCTCTGTTCATTGTTTGCACAGTATGAAGGCCCTGTGAAAGAGGACCCAGAATCTACAGTATTTCAGAAGTTGAACTTGGTCAGTATAATGGGAAAATCAGCCTCAAAATATCCAAAGGAAACAAACATACAACCCATACAAGTGATGCTATCGTTTCTTGGGAAAAAAAAATATGGCCATACTATATACCTTAGTCTTTATGCTTTACAGTAACCATGACAACAAAAGACCTGAAGTCAGGAGAAGGATTTCAGTCTCAAGGACTAAATTAACAGTTTCACCAATCTGAGACCGTGACAATTAAATGTATTAACAATAGCACTGAATATTTAATGTCACCAAAGCTTTCTATGGATGGTAACTGAAGTGGTAGAATGTAGCAGGCAAATAGGAAGAGAAACCTTGTGAACAATGAATGAGCTCTTTATTTCCCTTGACATAAGCCAGCTTCAGGTGCCTCTTGTTGGTAGGTGGGGTGACCTGAGAGAGGAGAACCCCAGCCTGGTTTGTTGTCATCCTGGCACTCTGTGTTTGTTTTCATTCATCTTTCTCCCTGACTTACCAACACAACAAGAAACCTTCCCACTACAGTCACATTCAGCCTATAGATGACACCAGCTGTTAGCAAATAATTCTGTTTTGCAATCTAGAGGAGCTTTGGCTATGGCCCTGGGTTGAGAAGTTGACTTATAAAGCTCAAGTCATGGCATGATTCTGTGATAGACACAATGAAAAATCACACTGAAAAATATTGTGATGCATATGCAAGTATATGTTATATATTATGTGTTTGATGTGTATATTGTATATATGCACACACACACACACACACACACAATCATGCTGTGCTCCAACTAGACTTATGGAGCAAATGCTGGTAGAATTTGAATTTTAAAAACCAACTAACGTGGGCTAGAGATGTAGTGTGAACGGTAGAGTATTTGCCTAGCACAGAGAAAACTCCAGATTAGATTTTTCAGCTAATACAGATACAGGGGGTAACACAAAACTTTAATCCCAGCATTGTACAGGTGGAGACCTGAGGAAGGAAGATCAGAAGTTCCAGATCAACCTCACCTACATGGTGAGTTCCAGGTCAGGCTGGGTTACATAAGACCCTGTCTCAAAAAACCAAAACCATAAATAATTGAAGTAAAGCAAGTAACTTGTCTACTTTGCTTTAAGATTCTGACTTTAAATCCTCTCTTGTTGAAATCCAAGATGAAATGAAACCTAAGCATAGGAATCACAGGTATTTGACACATTTCAACTCCGTGCTCAAGTCCACCAGAAAGGATTGTCTTTGGGGCCACAGCACTTTTCCCATTCTGTCAGATCTACTCTGCCCAGGCAGATGGGGTGGAATAGTAACAAAAACAGATGGCCTAACCATTGTGGGGATGAGGATCCAATAGGGGGACTTTCTACATGCTAGGCAAACACTCTACCAGACACACTCATCTCCAGCCCAAGTTAATTGTTCTTTTTTTAAGTCCCAATTCTACCAGCATTTATGCCAGAAGCCTGGTTAGAATGCAGAATGATATATACACTTGATTGACATGTGTGTAGGCCTCCCATAGAATCATGCAGGGGATTCTCCACCTTGACACATCTTAAAATACATTGCTGGGCTAGTTAGCTACTATGTAATATAATTTCTGACTCTTTTCCATGTCTGTATTTACTCATTTACTGATACTAGAACAGATTGATGAATATCCACTTTATTTTGTAGCTCAGTCTCTCTCTCTCTCTCTCTCTCTCTCTCTCTCTCTCTCTCTCTCTCTCTCTCCAAAGTGAGTTTGACTTACTGAATTTATACTTTCCAAACAATTTCTTAAAATGTAGTCTAAATTTATTACATGTATGTGCTGTGGTGAGGCACACATGCAGCAGTGTGGTGGTGGTGGTGTGTGTGTGTGTGTCTTGAGGCAAGCCTGAGGAATTGGTTCTCTCAAATGCTTTCACCTGATAGGCCATCTAACTGGTTCTCCCCAAAGTTTCTTAAACTTTTCTTCCAAATAAGACCTTTCTTTGCATTTCTTCCCCTATGCCACACATGCATTTCTAGAATTTTGTTTACGTTGTCACCTTGTTAGTACTTTCAAATTTTAACAAGAATGGATTTTTTAATTTATGCATTTACCCACTACAGACATTCCTGTAGGCAAAACATCTATACACAAAATAAATGAATTAATTGATTACATTTGCTTCCCTAATTGACTTTTTTCCTTGCTGAGATTCTAAGTCCATGACTATTATATGTTATTTTTAATATTTATTTCATATTACCATCTATTCATAAATCTTTATGAGGTGCATTTTCTTGGTATTCTAATTGACTAGGTTGTTCTTGGCATCCAGCCTAGCACATCTTATTTTGTTCATTTTATCTTTCTTCATTTCTATGATAGAGGGTTTCTTTCCTTCTTCATGATGGATGACTGCCTTCTGTTTCCAGTGTTTTCCCCTTGCCACTCTTGGCATGTTTGCCTGTCTTATCCTAAATGATTCTCCCTACAAAGTAGTGCTGCTTACGTCCCGAGAGGGTCTCTCTTCCTTCCGTGCGCTGCTCCCTGAGGTCATATAGCACCTTGACTGTGAGTACAAATTAGGAGGAGCAGAGCATTTTCTATCCATGGGCTCCAGGACGCCAGGCTTTCTTCCAACTGCCCCTCCCTAATGGAGGGTCTTTCCCAGACCTCCTACATCCACAGGCACACAGGGACCAAACTGCCTTCCTCTCTAGGAAGTCTCCCCTAGGTTTCTTTCACTTTGGAGAACCCTTCAGCTTCCCTCCTTTCTCGTCTGACAACTCCAAGGTAGGGTTTGAGGAAGGGTTTGTCACATTCAGATGACACAATAAATAATTCCGCAGCAGCCATGAAAGAATCACCTGCGTACCAAGGGGCTCCCTAGGTAGATAAGAAGGATCACACAGAAGTCTCTGGCATACCCCAGAACTATAAAGAACTGTTTGAAAAACTATCACCTAAATACTTAGCATGGCAATATTATATAGTCTCACTTATTGTTTACTTTTTCAAAATAGTTCATAATTCACTATACAAATGAAGATACTTCATGTCTCTTACTAACTATATTTTTTAAAGAGTAAGATAAATTGATAGAGTATTGTATTCACTGATAGAGTATTCTATTCACTTTCCCTATTAATTTTTCATTCCATTAAAAACTATCTTGGGATCCGGGCGTGGTGGCGCACGCCTTTAATCCTAGCACTCGAGAGGCAGAGGCAGGCGGACTTCTGAGTTCGAGGCCAGCCTGGTCTACAAAGTGAGTTCCAGGACAGCCAGAGCTATACAGAGAAACCCTGTCTTGAAAAACCAAAAA
>NC_034601.1:40325600-40326704 GCF_900095145.1 Mus pahari
GATGATGGGATGGATCCCCAGATGGGGTAGTCTCTGGAGAGTCCATCCTTTCATCTTAGCTCTCAATTTTGTCTCTGTACTTATATCCTTTCATGGGTATTTTGTTCCTTATTCTAAGGAGGAATGAAGTATCCACACGATGGTCTTTCTTCTTTCAACCTGATTGACTTTGCAAGTGTTTCCTCATAGTTGATCCATTGACTACTGTTTGTGCTAATCTCACCTTGGCTACGCACTCCTGAATGAAAAAGGAAGGAACCATTCCAATCTGCTAAGTCTCTGACAGAGAATGAAGTTACACTCTGGAACACAGACTAATTTGTTTATTAGGATACGTTCTGTGAGTCAAGGAGAGAATTTTTTTGGCAAATAAATAAATAAATAATCAAACAAACCAAGACCTTAGGGCACAAGAGGTCAGAGAGAGGAAGGGGAGTCTTTGCATAGTTCTAAAGGAACTGAAGGTGGCAGCAGTAGGCAGCGTGGAGTCTCAGCAGAAATGCAGCACTTGCAAGGACAAGGGACAGAAGGCTTCAAGAAAGAGGAGAAGGTGAGCAGGTGACTACCTATTTCTTTGTCACGGGCTGTGGTGTGGAACATCCATCCTCTCTATCAAGGGGCACTCACTATACAGCGTCTTACATGATCTGCCTGGGCATCCCGTACCCCGTCATGCCCGCCTGGGAGGCACCCTTGTTGCTGCCCATCTGCAGGCCTATGACATTCTGTCCCTGGCGAAGTTGTTCCTCTGAGAATCCTCTCCGATTCTGCTGGGCTTTCCTGGATGGAAAGAGGGAGATGGAATTAGGTCATGTGACCGTTTCAAATCCTCCTCAAGACAGGGTTACACAGGCTCTATCTGAGACAATCAAACACACTAGTCCTGACCGACAACTCTACCATAAGCTATGGCCCACCATGAGCTAGAGCTGATGAGTACATGTAACTTCCCTATCCCTTAGGAACCAAGATGATTCTGAGAATTTCTTGCAAAAAGAAAGAGAGAGAGAGAGAAAGGAAGGAAGGAAGGAAGGAAGGAAGGAAGGAAGGAAGGAAGGAAGGGAAGGAAGGGAAGGAAGGGAAGGAAGGAAGGAAGGGAAGGAA
>NC_034601.1:40326999-40340256 GCF_900095145.1 Mus pahari
GGAAGGGAAGGAAGGGAAGGAAGGGAAGGAAGGGAAGGGAAGGGAAGGGAAGGGAAGGAAGGGAAGGAGAGAGAGAGAGAATCCATGAATCCATGGCTGGCTGCCCTTCTGGAAAACTTGCCCTCAGCTTCTCTCTTCCCTCTCAGCTTCCCCCTTTAGGCTACCTCCGCCTTCATTTCTTTACCTTCTCAGGTACCTCTTCTCACAAAGCTAACTCCTCTTACAAAACATGTCATAGGTCCCATTCCACCCTTTCCATACAAGACCAAGGATTGATCTCTGTTTTGCTGCCCAATCAATTTAGGAATTTTCAAGGAACAATTTATATTTCCTCATCAGAGAATGCCAAAAAGCTGAATTGTAAATAACTTTGGACCATGGTGGATCATTTAAATAATTCTGAGACTAAAACCAGGACTTTGATGAATTTCCTGGAAGATTTTTAGGTCAAGTTAATACAAAGGACATAGGTTAGATCCTTCTATATTTCTCCAGGATGAGAAAAAAAACATTAGAAAGACAAATAAAGGAATAAAGTGAATTATCCAGTAGCTGCTAATAGCACCCCTTTCATCTGCCACCAAAGTCTTCAGTTTGCACGTCTATGTCTCTGTTCTCAGGGCCAAAAAAGATCACTTAAGCAAAAGGTTCTAAAGGGCCCTTTCAGGACTGAAATAATCATATAATTCTTCACTCAGACCAGGACTCTTGAGAGGCAAAGAGGAAGCCATTAGTCAACTTGCTGGGTAATAGTTATAAACTGAGATGGTACTTGGCAGAGGGACATATTTAATCTTCATTAGGTGCATCAAAGAAAATTAAAAAGATGAAAGGAGGAAAGGAACCAGGGAGAGGGGATGCAGGGAACAAACAGGAAGACTCAAGGACCTCTGCTCCAGTTGGGTGTTGTCTGGAACGGCAGCATCAGTCTTCCTTGCTCAGTGGGCCTTGTTGTGGCACTTCTTTGTTTACTTCTGTGTAGACAGCATCTGGTAGCTAAGGGGTCAGGCCCTCCCTCTGCCCTTCTATGAGAGGCAAAGGATGACTTACCTGTGAAACCAGGATGGCTCTCCCCGGTAGCAGCCATCATCCTTGGTAACGGCGACACTGCCCAGGGCCATCAGAGTCCTCTGCACAGCTGCCATGTCCTTCCCTGGAATTCAGTGAAGAGATGAAAGCCAAGTGTGTCAGAGACAGGAATTTTGGGAGGAGGAGCTGTAACAGAGGCTATGGATGAGTACAATCAAGAGAGAATCACTAACTCTCCCAGAGTGGCCCTGGTGTAAAAGCCATCCCCAACCCTGTTAATTATTGTATTTACACCATAGGGCCCTTCTCATTCGAGTGTTATGTGAAATAAACACTCCAAAGGTTTACAGCTCACATACAGCTCCACCTCTGGCCTTGGCCTGGCCCTCATGGCTTTAGCAAGCTATGTGATCTGATCAAGAGGTCCTGGGTGATGGCCTGCAGAAGAGCACTTTCCTCATGAGTGGACAGAGAATGAGAAACTGCACAGATTGGTTGCTTCTAGTCATTTGGCTTCAGACCCCAGGGGGCTTCACTCTTTTATTCTATCTGGGTTAACAGGGTCTAAAATCATCCATGTTCATCAAATTGAGTATGCACGTGGCACTCTGGTCCACAGGCAGACGGAGAAAGCAAATCACTGCAGAGAGCACTCAAGGCACAAGTGACAGCCCTCTATGATGTGATGCACGAAAGGAACTAATGGAGACGATAAATCACTGGCCCGTGGGAGAGAGCGAACAGAGCGGGTGGTGGTGGTGGTGATGGCGTAGGCTTGCATAAAGAGTGGGGACATGGTCATAAGATTGCCCATAGTGAAGGCAGTTGAGCCTTCGAATCAGCCAGCTCCTTCTATCTTCTCTCCTGTCTTTTTCAGATAACTGGTAGTCTCAAACTTAGAGAAGGTGCTCCCTGCGAGAGTAGGCTGCAACTTAGAAGCAGATCCAAGTCTGAGATTTGTACAAAGCAGCCATGGAGGGCTGCAAATACTGAAAGGCACTATGGGGAGGTGCGGGGAGGGAGAGAAAGAGAGAGGCAGAGACAGAGAAACAGAGAGAGGCTAGTGGGAGCCTGAGAAAGGTTAAGAGCCAAATTCAAAGGCTCTCGTCAAACCCAGTGAGCCATCTGTGGTCTTAGCATGCTTCCTCCAGCTCGGACACTGGGGAATACAGATTTACAGTAGAAAGGCAGACAGAGTGAGAGAAGGTAGCATAAACTGTAATGAAATCAACAATCGCAGCCTTCAGGGAAGTCCTGTTCGGGATATTCATGTATTCTGAAATGACAGGGAAGACTATCCTCCTCCCGTGAGCCCCCCTTGCCCCACAGCCCAGCACTCACTACAGGGTGATCGCCTGCAGTTTGTGCACGTGAGGATGGATAATAGGAGTGGGAAAGATGCTGTCAGTGGAGATTTTCTTAGACTCAAGAGAACTGCTGGGGTGGTAGAGTGTCCATAGGCGCTGGAAGGGAATGGGCACAAGAAACGCTAAGAATTTGAAGAGGAAATGCAGGCATAGCTATTAGAACAAGTTTTCTCTTCCAGAGATGAAACACCTTTCTGCAACTTGTCACTATATAGCAGGCTGCTTTTTAAAAATGCACTTGTAGTAGTGGCATTCAAAAAGACATCGTGGGTGTGCTCTTACACAGTGAGCTATTAAAGAGAACCTAGAAGAAAATGAATAAGTACAGGAAGTCTTAGCTAGAATCTGCCAATCAGCTCAGCTTTCACACAGAGCAGGAGGAATACAATTTTGATAGCAGGAAGGAGTGGGTCTGACGTGTACAGGATCTGGGGCAATGTGGAAGGACACTTAGCAAGCCACCCATAAACACTGCCTTGAAGAAAGAGATGAAACGTAAGTTTTGTTCCACCATAGTGCAGGCCTCCTTCACAAATAGCTGGCTATTGTGAGCACACATAAACCCAGAAAGAACTGAGCTTCAGGCAAGGGGGTTGGAGATCCAGGAACCTAGAAACACAAGTTCAACCCCACCCACGCTCCTGTCAGCACGGCAGACCTGGAAGTGCCTGTACGACTGAGCTAGACACATCGGAGGGAGGGAAGGGGGTGTGTTATCTAACAAGAGCAAACTGGAAAGTTTGTTTTCTAAAGAAAGGTTTCAAAGCAAGGGATTTAATGTAAATTATGGGCTAGCTGCCTTAATGGCATGTGATCTTCACATTACAGAGTGGAGATCAACCCTCTCCAACTGTGGACAGCGAGACTAAGTTAAGGAGATTTGGTAGGACCCTCAAAGGCACACAGCAAGTAAACCAGAGCCCAGCTCAGGCTTCTGGTGGACAGTCACTCCATTTCATTGCCATCCCCCCTCCCCCTTGCAAAATGGGTAAGGAACCTCGTTCCTTGGCAGCCACCAGTGATCAGAGATAACCAAAGGAGTAAGGCCATCAGGAACACAGGGAATCTAAGTCTAGGCATTGATCTTGGGTACCATACAATTAAGGAAACCAACCTTACAACCGAATGGTTCTAAATCATTGGATATTTTTGTCTGAAGTAATTTCGCTATGTCTTCAATTTAAGAACTTAAATGAAAATATTTGCTAATCAAGTTAATCAGGAAGATTATATATAATTCAGTAACTAGAAATCATCTGTCTTAGACAGCTCACAGCTGGTTCATTTTTCTCATCGTGTCTGGTGTGTCTTCTGATAGAGGCTTTTGTGAAGAATTCCAGAATTCTTGGACAGATTAGATGAGAAAGAGTGTCCTTGTCCAAACTGGCCTCTTTCCAGATTACAAATGGAGACCAAATGAGTCATCTTAGATAGAAGGGACAAGTGGCAGGAATCAGGGCCACTTATAGAACCTGATTCCTGTCAGAAGGCATCAAATATGTAAATATGGTTAGAAATAGTGAGGTCGAGAATGATCTATAAATGTGCTGGGTATAAAATCTCAAGAGCTAAACTGCTGTATCATGGCCATCATCTGCCTTCTTATGCAAGTGCAAAGATGGCCATTACAGCTTGATTCAAAGCACATTCCCAAGCTTTGTCGTCTACTTACGGGAGTGGACAGAAGAGGACACCTCTCCAAATTTAGTATACGAATATTGATGGCTTTTTCCTATGAAAAATTGATTTGGAAAGCCCTAAGAGTCTACACTGCAATAGGCTAAGCTTGGTAAATAATCTACAGGTGATTCAAACCATCAGTTTGAGAAACACCCTTTATCTGGTAACTCCCAGCTAGCCTGATTATCAGAATGACATAAGCATTATAAATATCCAGATTCTGGGGTAATCTCCCATGACAATCCTTACATACAGATGGACATGGAAGCCTCACTCTGAACTTTAGGTCCTATTTTTTTTTTTTAAACATAATGTCTGACATGTGCTAAGAATTATGCAAAATTTGTTAAGTACTAACTCCTTCCTTTGGGGACATCTTCCACAAAATCAAGGGAATAAAGCTGATCGTTAGAAGCACTTTGATCCAAGCTGGAAGTCGGCCTGCCTAGAAGCACTTTGCTTCCTGAGAAACATGCTGGACACTTTGGCAAATGCTTATGACTCTTCAAGTACTTCTGTTCAATATTGTTCTCCCAAGAAAATAAAGTCATACAATCCAACGTTGACCATTTTCCAAATGCAAGCAAAGAATGAAGGGGACAGTCCTGGTGATGACCTAAGAGTATGCCATTGGCTGTGAAAAGGAAACTGATGCAGGAAAAAGCAGCCAAGCTTGTACAAACAGGCCACATGGATTCTTCGTTTTCTTTATCACAAGAAGTTAATATCAGACTTGAGGTTTTTTAAAAAAATAAAGAGCTAAAAGAATCTGAACAGATCACCCACTGTGTCATGCCAACTATGTAACATCTTAGAAAGGGAAAAACCAGGGAGACAGAAGGAAGAGCAATGATCACTGGGGAAGATGATGGAAAAGGATGAAGAGATGGTCCACAGAAGATTTTTAAGGTAGGGATCATAGGCAGTGTGATGCTATACACATTTGTCCAAACTCATAGACTGTACACCAGCATGGGTGAGCCCTGCTGAAGAGTGTGGGCCTTCAGCAATAGCAATCCATCAGTCAAGGCTTAGGAATCATAATGCCTGTACCACCCACATGGCCAGGATGATATGGGGAGGTTCTGTGTGCACTAGGGCATGAGGTGGTATCTGTACCTTCCTCTTAATTGAATCGCCAACCCAAACTGAACAATGAACTCCTAATGAAAAGGAGTTGACTAGATGATTGACAGCTTGGGTTGTGTCATCCAGCAAGTCTTTTCAGTGTCAGGCAGTGGTGGGCACATAAATATAACAACGAGAAGTCACTGTTGCCCTGTTTTCTCTCCTTAGCTACCCCCTTCTTTGTTTCTTGTTAAAGCAGGCCTCCCACTGTAGCCCAAACAGACCTTGAACTTACGAAGATCCTCCTGCCTCAGTCTCCTAAGTGCCACTATACCCACTATGTACTGTAATGCTGTATTATCACAAGAAGGAATAGTACCTCCAAAACAGCCATAGACCCCAAACTACTAAACATTAAGTCTTGAAGAATGGAGCTCAGAGCTCTGCCTTGTAATGTCCCAACTCTGAAGGAACATTAGTGCTTATAAAATTTGAGTTTTACATAAAGGCACTCTAGTGAGAAGTTTATTCTCTTAAATTTACACTCAAGATTCCTATGCATACCTTACATAGGTCTGCATGGGGTCCTGTGTGTATATACCATAGCTGTCAGCTTAGTATCTTTATGGGACTCCTGACTGGGAGAATGAGTGGGTCTCTGACTCTTGTGCCTGCTTTTGGAGACTCTTTTCTTCCTGTTGGGTTTTCATGTCGAACTTCAATATGAAAGCTTTTCCTTCATCTTAGTATAATTTTCTTTTTAGTATATTTTGCCATGTTCAGTTGTTAGCTCCTAGAAGCCTATGGTTTTCTAGTGAGAGGCAGAAAGTGAGTAGATCTACAGTGAGTCACCTACAGATTGGTAAGATATGCAAACTCTTGGGCCTTGGTGCAGACTTAACATGTCAGAAACGTACCTGTCAGTCATACCACAGGCCTGTGATGCATGCTGGAGTTTGACAATCACTGCAAAACGAGAGGCTCACAAAATAGTTGGCAGCAGCCCTTCAGAGTAAACACAGCTGAGGATGCTGCAATGGGAAAGGCACGAGTGGAGGAGCAGGCACGAATGGAGGAGCAGGCACTTGTGATAGCCCTGCTGGTACCTTGCAGCATCCAAATCATCACAGACTAGGTGAAATGTGCCTTCAGTGCCTGCCGTTGAGGAAAAGCACACGTAGTGACACTTCTTGAGAGGCTCTACACTTCCCTGTAAACAACACCTTCTAGATTCCCAGGAGCAGCAGAGAAGAATAGACATCACAAAACCATGCATCCACTGGCCTCCATCACTGCAACTTGTTGAGAAGAAGAATCTGGTTGATTGCTCTTTGAGTCCTGTCTGCTCTGGCATTCAGAACATTTGACACTAAGTGGTTCTGCAAAGAGGCCCCAAAGGTCACTGCTGATGAGCTTATGGTGGCAGAAGAAAAGTCAGAATTGATTAGGCAACTAGGAATCATATATCAGGCTAGAGACTGAACATGCTTGCTCCATATAATACTTCTAGGGCTTGGGAGTGTCAGATCAATGCACAGAAGAGAACCCAGGCAGCTGAACGCCATAAACAGAGTCACAAAGCTAGGATGGACTGTAAAGAAGAGTTTCAATGCATCTACTCTAAAACCCATGCTATTATCATTCTACCAAGGTCTCCTAGGTCTGAAATTGGCAATGCAATGTATCAGAGGGAAAGATGACAAAGTCAATGAGTGGAAATGTCAATAAAATCTCCTGTATGAATGGCTGTGAAGGTGAAGATCATCCAGGCAACCCTATCAGCTCCTAAGTGTGGCTGTTAATCAAGTCCATCTTTTAAAGAGAATCTGTGCCTTTTCAGGCCCTGCTGCTTCTATTAGTTTTAGAAAGGGCAGGCCAGAGACAATATTTACAGTACAACTTAGCAGACGCCATCTGAGCATCTCTGACACATCACCTCCTTTGTTCTCCCAATTGATTCTTTGAAATAGGTTTTATTATCCCCATTTGAGGCAGGGGAAATTCAAGGCTTAGACATTTTAACTGATAAGTGATAGTCAGCACACAGGTTTGGTCCAGGCTCCCTCTTGTCTGCCTTGGGAGCCTGCCCTCCACTGTACCTCCCAAGATCCTTGCTGCAGGTTTTCTGACCACACCTCAGACCAGAATACTCACTTTCTCTCGTGTGGCTTCTTCCTCTTACGCACATGCACATGTGTGTTATTGTCACTCCCTTTCTCCAGTCTCTCCTTTAGTATTCATAGCCAAGAGGCTGCAGGCTTGCCTGGAGTATTCCGTCCTCTGAGTCAGCTGAGACAGCCCCACCCTGCCCTTTATAGGCATCCGTGACAAATGTAAAAGGAACCTGCCAGATCACTTACTTTTATCTCCTCTTAGAGAAACACTTCTCCACTTCCCTTCCCTCCTTTTCAATGACCCTTGCCTTTCCCCAACACCCCTAATGATGGTCACTCTGGCCCTTCCCCAATAAGCTTTTGTCTGAGTATCTGTCTCTATGATCAAGTTGTCTTATGGGTTTCTTTTGGAAGAATCTTGTATCCTTATTCCCTTCAGGTCTCTTCCAAACAATGTATTGGGTGATGGGTGCTTCTGGGGCCCTGCCTACATGAGTAATTGAAGCTCAAACGAGAAGGCATTTGGCAAACCTGGGTCCCTGCAGCTTTACTGGTCAGCAATACAGAAGCAGCTTGGAAAGACACTGGACAACAGTGGGCAAACAGAGCCATACTTAGGAAGTGCATGCCAAGCAAAGGAAATGGGGTACTGAGAGCAGCCAAGCATAAAGTACCTGCAGAGGAGAAAGAGCAGTGTCAAGGAAAGAGGGTGGGGACCTACAGCAACCACAGCCACCCGAAGCAAATGTGGTGCAGGGAATCCCGAATTAGCAGAAGTAACTGAAATGGGAGGGCAGGATTGCATCCCCAGTCGGGGAGTAGAGTTGTAGAGAGGATGTGATGAGCTGTGTAGATGATGAGTCTGAGGTCTGATATCTACATGATACAGAGTGTATGCATCCTTACACAGACCTGTCACATAAACACACGCCAACCCTGCTCTGTGATTACAGTTTAGTCATCCTCCAATACAAACAGCTGCTGCAGGAGGGACCAGAGCCTCACATGCTCAGTCCACGATCCATGCCACCAGTGCCATCCCACCCACTTCTCTGTTCAAAGCAACCTGCTTTCTGCTCCTACACTCTACAGTACGGTAAACAGTTGGAGCCTGGACTTTAGACAAAGGTCCTGGGAAACATCAAGTTAAAGCCAGCTTCTTCCACCTCAGCCCTCCACCCCCACCCCTGGGGCTTCCAGGAAGTCATATGGACACTTGTGAGTGTCTGCTTCCCTGTTCTTAGGTCTCTGGCCCATCCCTACATTTTGTGTAGTTCACCTAGTGTTTTTGTGACTTGCCAATCACAGCACCTTTAGAAAAATTCTCCTTATTTCCTTTAAAGTCCTGACCTTCTGCATTGGGGATGGTGCAGGGTATAGAGAATGATGACTTTTATCGTCTGTCTTGCTCTCTTGATCTAGAAGCATTATCATATTCAGAGAGATACCCCAGGTTGCTCCGATCATATTTAGGCCCCCTACCTTTCTTCTTCCTCCAGGAAGATCTAACACACAGGCTATGGCAGGTGTGTAGAGCTCCACAGAGTTTGCCTACCCAGAATGACTGCTCCTCCCTCCCACAGCTTAAAGCTCCTTCCTCTCCATGGTGTTTTGGTAACCAGGAAAGGGAGTAAAACTGGCCCTTCAGATGCGAAGGCAACCTCTAGACCCCATCCCCACACACCTCCAGTGTCCTGCCTCTTACATACTCCCTGCACTAGACTGCTCACCCTCTCCTTTGCTCTAACACCCTATTCGTTTCCCATAGCTTCGATTCCTCCTCCTCCTCCTCCTCCTCCTCCTCCTCCTCCATCCTCCTCTGCCTCCCTGGCATCAACAGTTAGTCACTGCTGTGACTCAACAGCTCATCCATGGTATAGATGAAGAAAGCTTAGGCCCCTGGCCAAAGAACGCTGTGGCCTGTCGAGCACCCTCTTGTACTTTGGCACTAGAGCCTAGAGTGGAGTCGCAGGTCTGAGAGGTTATGAACTCTCTGGCAGACATAACCAGGGGCAGGCAGGTGTCACTGTCTGTGGAATGGGGAGGTTGAAAATATTTCCTTCATAGTTCAGTGAGAAGAACTGCGTGACCCTGTCCAGAAAAGCTCTTATCTCTGTGCTGCTCGTGATGGAGACGATCAGGGAAAGAAACTGTTACTATCTGTGGAGAACCACCACAATTTTGACCTGGAAACCAAGCCTCAATCAGGACAGCCCATGAAGAAATAGAAGTAGGTATCTATGAGGTCTAATGCTGTGGTTAGTATTTCAGATACCGGAGTTTCTGAGTAATAGATAAATACAAGATCAATCCCCTGGCCTCTTCAGGTCAGAACTACTTACCCATTGAAGACGCATGAAACTCTCTGTGAATAGAATATCCACACCTTGATCAAATTTGCATTATTCCACTGTCACTGTCAGCAGAGCCATTTGAGTCACCACTCAGGAGATCCTGTTGGTTGCACTGCGATGACAGCCAGTGACAATGAGCATGTCAATCACTCTGTGCCTCGGGGAAGGCCTACTCGTGGCGACATGAACTAATATGCACTTTATCACTAAAAGGGACTTGAAGCCTTATGACTATTGGTCACTCAAATCCTTCAGCAATATCTTCATTCCACCTCGTTCTCCCCAACAGTGGTGGATTGCTGTCTATCTATGTCCAGAGATGAGATCCAATCTAAGTAGTTTTGTGAGATTCTTCTTACAGAGTCAATTCACAAATGCCAGTGAAAAGTCACTTAGTAGTCTCCCCGAGCAGACTACTCATCTAGAAGATACAGTCACCATGCTCTAGATAATTGCTTAACAGAAAGATGGAGTGCTGTTTTTTTTTTTTTTTTTTTCCTCAGATTGAATGACAGAGGAACACCAGATGGCTTTGTCTGTAAGCCCCAGTGCTGATGAGTCAGGAGAGCACTGGCTCACTCCTGCCTCCTTTCTCTTCCACTAAGTGTGATTTGTTATGGAAGGCCGACTAGAGGAAAAAAGACATGCGTGTAGCCAGTCCCCTTCTTCTCTGTGGACACTTCCACTCACACACTTAGCCACTACTTGGCTGAGGTTCTTGCCATAGCCTCCATATGTGTCCTTCTGTATGACAGGACCCCTACCCAGAAAGCATCAAAAACAGGAAAACCAGCGCAGACCCTGGGATGACAGCTGAGAACGCACTTCCCCTCCCCCCAGCAGCACAGGGAAGCCCTATGTAAGTGGCTTTTACAAATAGAGGACAGAGAAAAGAAGAGGTACTGGAACAGGAGTCCAGGGGAAACAGACCTAAAGACAGAAGGGCAGTTTACCTTCCCAGAGATCCACTGTTTGAAAAATGTCAGTGGTCCTAACACCATAGACCTCGGCAGCTTTCAGGAACTGAGAGATTTGCTCCATCTGCTTAAAAGCCATCTTTGACTCTGAGATCTTGGGGATGGGTTCTTGTCCTGGTGGATATAAACTGTTTATCAGCTTGCACAGGACCTAAAAAGGGAGTGTGGGGGACAGAGGATTAGTGCAATAAATGTCACAGGTCAGAAGTGAATGGTGCATCTACACACACACACACACACACACACACACACACACACACACACACACACACAAGACACCCCCACACACACCCCCAGGGAGCCCATTCACAGACAGTAGCTGACCACAATCTTGCAGCCGGAACCTAGTTCATCATCCTTGAAAATCCTGGATGGTGAGAACATGATCTCACATTCTTAATGGAGGATGCGTTGGAGGCTCCCGGGGAAACGGGAGGGTTCTGATCTGCTTTCTGGGATCTGCTGTCTTCACTAACTCATCCTATCTAAGTTTGTGATGCGTCAAAGAACTGAACTGGGTCTTTTCACAGACTCTTAGAAGCCAAGCCCTACGATGCCCAACAAATAGGTGGGATAGCAGTTATGTAACAGTAAATCACAGCTTGCCAGAAAAGATGGGCTTCTTTGACTCAGCTGAGCTGTCCTCCTGGATCCCAAACACACAGTATCTGGGCAGAACGGCACTTATCACATAAGGATTCCCTTCCTGTTCAGGGGAACTCATCTGCTCAAGAGATCCTGAGCATCTCCAAGGGATTCAGCTTCCCTGGAGGATGACAAGTTGGCTAGCCTGACCCCCTTCCTTTGTTTCACCATGTAACCAGCTGGTTCCCTTGGGGGTAAGAACAGCCCAAGAAGGCTTAGCCCTACTCTGAATGGAAACATCAAAAGGGCTCCAGTTTTGCTTACAGCCCAGAAGGAAGCTTGATGCTCAGATGGGTGGAGAATCCTCTAAACTAGCTAGGGAATTATGCGGAGAGCCCTCAGAATTACAGTCAGCCCTGGAGAAATAAAGGCATGCTCATCTCTCCCGGTGAGACCCAGATCTTGGCAACAGGGGATCTCCTGGGGCCTCACAAGGAAAGAAAGGGCCCTAGCAGGGTTTCCCTGCCCAGCGCCCCAGCAACCAATATCCTTGCCCGCCTTACCGTCCCGTCCATCAACCATTTCTGAAAATGGGCCCTGCCCGGGGGCGGGTGCTCTATATCCTCAGCACACTGCAGGATGATCCAGTCCACCAGCTTGTTCTCCAGGTCCGCGTCATACTTCTGCTCAATCTTCTCCTGCACCTCTCGGCTTAAGCCATAGGTCGGACCCCTGTTAGCCATCTCTGGAAGAGAAGAGAGGACACGCGCGGCATCCACACAATAGCAGCCACAGGAGCCCCCGGGTTTCCTGAGAACCCGGCTGGGATGTGGCAGGGAGGCCGAACCCAGCAGCAGCAAAGCGGGCAGAAAGCCGGGCGTGGTTTAAAATCAAGGAGCCAATGAAGCCAATGGGGTTTCACCTACAAACGGGAAAGAAAAGCGCAGCCACGCGCTGTGGACTCTAGAATAAAGCCCCGGCCGGCCCACGGGGGGCTGGAACCCCCCTCTCAGTCCTGCCTGTCAGGCAGACCGGATGATGTACATGGACTCACTCGTGAGCCTAAGCCCCCAGACAGACGGTGGGGGTGGGCGATGGTTGCTTGCTTCCGCTCTCGGCAGCACTTTGCTAGAGATGCCCAGAGCAGGTAATTAACAGGCAGGAGAAAGGATGTCTCAACATTCGGCCGCTGATGGTGCAGGAGCTTGGAAGCGCGGCGCCCTGGATTTGATTTTCTCACGGCTGAGGAGGGTCAAACCAGGGCTGTTGCTAAGAGCCCTCCAAAACCAGCCCTCTCCTAGTCAGGCCAGACCGCCTGCCTCCCGCTGGGAGCTTCTTTCTCTGCCGCACAGTCCTTTCTTCTCCTCTGGGAAACCCAGCATTGTATCTGAGGCCCCACACAGCTGCCTGAGGGGACTTAGGCCTCTGGGAGGGTCCATTCTGCTAAGTGCCCATCTGCCAGGAATAGCCAAACCACTTTAACCTTGCACTGAAGAAGAGACAGTTGTTACAGGACAGGATGGGGTGGGGGTGGGGGTAACACTGGAAGCTGCAACCATTTACTTAAGCTGTCAACCCAATCCCATCCAGAAACTTCCAACCCGTAGAAAACCTCTGGGTTTGGTTTGGCTCTACTCAAGGGATACGTCTTTTAAATGTTACTTTAAACTAAAATATATAAGGCAAAATTTCTAATTAAACAGAAGTCTGTCTGTACCCTAAACGTTTTGGTAGATTGCATTCAGTGCACAGATATACACGCAAGCAAAACGTTCATGAATATAAAATAAATATTTAAAATTAGTATTTTTTTAACTTATATTTTTAGATATTTTCTTCATCTACATTTCAAATGCTATCCCGAATGTCCCCTATACCCTCCCCCGACCCTGCTCCACTGCCCACCCACTCCCACTTCTTGGCCCTGGCGTTCCCCTGTATGGGGCATATAAAGTTTGCAAGACCAAGGGGCATCTCTTCCCAACGATGGCTGACTAGGCCATCTTCTGCTATATATGCAGCTAGAGATACGAGCTCCGGGGGTACTGATTAGTTCATATTGTTGTTCCACCTATAGGGTTGC
>NC_034601.1:40342531-40343745 GCF_900095145.1 Mus pahari
AAAAAAAAAAAAAAAGGACAGAGATAATAAAAGTTGGTCCTGAGATCATTCGGCAACTGTTTTATAAGTCTGGCACTCAGGAGAATCATCTAATGGGTAGAAACTTGAGTCATCTGCTTGGTAGGTAGGAGTTAAAACTATAAACCTGGGTGATGTTACTCAAGGAAGTAACATGAAAAGACCATCAAGGCCAGAACTAAAGGAAAATTAACATTACAAGCTGGGCAAGGAGGGCGGAGGCCCAGAGGAATTCAGACACCAAGTCTGGGCGGTTTGGGGATAAATAAATGATGCCTAAGAAATTAAGTCCAAACTCAAAAGTGCTTGAAAGAAAGAGATTGGAGTATCAGCGGAGGATTTCAAGGCAGTAAATTCTATCAATAATGCACTGGCAAAGCACTGTTATGGCAGAGAACGTAGGAACCAACCTCCTGGAGTAAGTGGGATGGGGCTGGGTCAAGGGTGAAACTCACAGGCTTCAGACCCTGGGATGCTGAAGGCTACAAATGAAGACCTAGTGAGCTTCATTAACTGATTTAAGAAAGCAAACCTCCCAGTAAACCCCTGAATATACCAGTATAAACAAGGTAAATATACCAGTATAAACAAGGTAAAGTGGGAAATAACATGTTCCCCAAAATATATATTTAGTTTAGAAACTTGCCTGTATTTTTCTAGATGTAGTCTCTATATTCTATTTTTTTGTCACAACTCACTCAAGAAACTGCAGTTCCTGGGGTTTCAACACCATTTTCTGGCCTCCTCTGGCACTTAAAAGCCTTTGGGCACATGAATTCATGAAGATGCACACGCATAAATATAAAACATATTTTTTTAAAAAAAGAGATCTTCAAAAGAGTCAGTTGGCCCTCCATATATAAATATTCCACATTGAAGATCCAAATTTTATATATATATATATATATATATATATATATATATGTATGTGTGTACAAAATAAAACAAAAACAAAAAGCAAGACAAAAAAATCCAAACCCAACTGAATACAACCCAAAAACAAACAAAAAGCAAAACAAAATACCTTTGTCTGGACCTGGCATAGCAGTGCAGTGCATGCCTGTAATTCCAAAATTTGAAGGTTGAAACAGGCTGGGCGGTGGTGGTGCATGCCTTTAATCCCAGCACTTGGGAGGCAGAGGCAGGTGGATTTCTGAGTTTGAGGCCAGCCTGGTCTACAGAGTGAGTTCCAGGAC
>NC_034601.1:40344371-40352568 GCF_900095145.1 Mus pahari
CTTCTTTTTTTTTTTTTTTTTTTTTTTTTTTTTTGTTTTTTTCTATTTTTTTTTTTTTTTTTTTTTTTTTTTTTTTTTTTTGGCTGCTTAGGGACTTGTATACCCTAACAACACAAAACTGAAAACCATAATATGATCAAATGACCAGTATGACTAGAAAAAAAGCCCAAATAATAGGAAACAACAACCAAAATAATCTACAAAAATATCACTGAGTCATTGAGTTTTGTGTTGGCCATCTACACTGGGCACGGGGCCTACGTCTAAGTGTGGTTTCTGCACCCAGAGGGATTCCATTGGAGAACACTAGATTTCCCTTTGCAAGCAGTTGTCAATTGGAGCCAACTTCTTGGTTAGGGATGAGAACTGTCCACTCCCACTCCAACCCTCTCAGTGCTGAGACTGTGTGTGGCTTGAACCTGTGTAGGCCCTGTGCATGCTACCACTGTCTCTGGGAGTTCTTACTAAGTCAATCCTATTTTGTATAAAGACACTGTTTCCTTGGTGCTATGCATGGCTTCTTGTTGTTACAGTCTTTCTACCTCCTCTCCAAATAGTACCCAGAAGGGAAGGTGATGAAGACACCCATTTTGGACTAGCTGTCCCCAAATCTCTCTGTGCGTTGTCCAGTTGTGGGTCTCTGTGTCAGTTCCCATCTGCTCTAAGGCTGGCTGAGCACTTATGAATGGGAAGAGTGGAATGCCACTTTATTGCTGTTCCTTTAGCAGAACAGTAGTTGGATTTTCCCATAGGCCTATCTAGTCTCAGGTTCTTGGCCACCAAACTGTATTAGGTACAGGTGCCATCTCTTAGAGTGGGCCTTTCAGCCAGAGAGTGATTGACGACGCCCACATTCATGCCACTATTATCCCAGTGTGTCCTGCAGGCAGGTAACAGGGTGTGTAGCAGGGTTGGTGGTTACCTTTCTTGTGTGGTAGCATTAAGAGTGCTTTCACCACTTCAGAACCACAGACAAGAGCCATCCGGGGTAAATGCTTTGGACACCAGCTCAATCTGTGTTCAATGAGATACGTACACATTATCGTGAGCAAATAGGACCCTACCATGGATTTGTGGGATAGCTTTGGCAATCAATAGCCTGAGTTGTTGCAGGGCTTCCATGAGGCCCCTTTGGCCCAAAGTTCAATTAGATGTAACTGGAAATTTCACCTGATGGTGAAAGTATCAATTTGATTTCATTTGAATTCTGTGCTGTTAACTCCTGCCAAACTAAATAAGGTTTTCCTTTTGTTAACACAAACAAAAACTGGGGGGGGGGCAGGGAAAGTGGAGGCACTGAACATCTGCATGAACATGAAACATACCAGTCCAACTTGGGATCTTCCTGTTTGGAAATGAAATGTCCTTTGACTATAAAAGCCTTACCACTTCCTTGCTTGCTTTTTCCTTCCTATAACATTATGGGTTGGTTGACCATCAGTTCCGCACTGGACTATGTCCCATGCATTAGTCAAAACTCAGAAAGCTAACACCTCCGGCACATCATCATTATTCTAAATGTGTGGTGCTTCTTTATTAGTTATATCTATTATGTAGGTTTGTGCCATTTTGAGACTTGAAAGTAAGGCACAAAGGGCAAAACTGCTGTTACAGATTTAGTACATGTGCTGGGATGTAGCTAAGCTCCACTTTGTATTATAAACTTGTAAACTGCACCAACACATGCTGTGGCTCTCTCACCTTATGGGTTGCAGCCCTGAGCTCCAATTCCTGCCAAGTTAGAGTTTTCTGGGGTTAAAGTGTATTGAGGTGGGAGAGTCAGCATTGTCAACGCAACATAGCAGGACACTTTAACCCCCAAAAAACTAATGGGCAAGAACTTCATCACCTTCACTTGCCAATACTTTTCATGTTTAGTAATAGCTAGCCAAAGGGGTCCCCAAATTGTCCCATTCTAGCTCAAAGCCAACAGGATTCACTCCCTCTACCCCTGCTTTTCTCTGGGATAAGGGATAGTAATGATTAGTTTAAGTGTATCAGGGGCCCTGGAGACCACCCCAGGTGTGCAGGCTTGTGAGAATGCACAGGACTCACCATACAGTTCTTTCACTACTGATTTATTAAGAGTGAACGGATCCAAAGCAGAGTGAGCAAAGGAAAAAGGCACATGGGGTGAAGCCCAGGGAAACTGGGGGTAAGCGTCCAAGAATCCACACTGGAGTCACACAGGCTGAAACTGGGTCTCCAGCAAAGAGCTCTAACAGCTCATGTGATACCATCCACAAGAAAGCTTGCTAAGAGTCGGTGCCAAGGGGCTTACTGGACTACTCGGAGGTAGTCTCTGCTCCACATATATCAACACTCTGGGCACCAGGGAAGAAAGTGGGGTTCAGCATAAGCCAGTGATTGCAGAGAGTTGATGTAAGCACAGTGAGCCACTCTACTCAGTTCTGGCCATAGTGGGAGTCCCCGAAACCCAAGTTCCCAGACAGACAAAAGCCAACTCATAAATTATGTTTCTCAGGATAATCTGCCAACCAGCTGCAACACTTTCCTGCACAAAAATTTTATTGCCCTTTCCTTCATTAGCTATAAATAGTATGTTTTTTAAACTGTCCTTTCAACCAGGTTTATGGTCTGCTGACTCTCATTTATGTGATAAAAATGAAGTCTTCGACACAGACTCATTTTATGAGTTAGGTTGGCACGTTAACATAGATAATCAATGAGGGCTAAAGTCTAGCCAAAATTAATAACTAAAACGCAAACCACAATATAAAGGCTAATATATTAATACCTCAGTAGTTATTAAAAACTACGCCTTATACTAGTATTTCATGTTTCCTTACTGACTCCACCCTTCTGCCACTTGAACTAAAATGGTACCTACCCAACTCTTTGCATTTAAGCCAGTCTAATCGTATTCCCCAAAGCAGGGTTAATGCAGAAAGATCATCTTCCTCTTTAGTCTAACCAACCACTATATAAAAACACTACATCATTAGATGAATACTATTTAACTATAGAGCATGTTTGCAGGAAAATGGTGGAACTGAGATTGTGTAAAGAGAAACAGATTAGATATGCAAAGTGTTTTCTCTCATATGTATAGATTTAACTACACATATACTGCATGGCTGGTGAAAGTAGACTGTGCAGAGAAGGCTTAAAGGATGCTAGGGGAGCATGGTGGGGGAGGGAAGCAGTACCTGTTTTCTCTTATATAGAGACATGGCATGGGGACCGAGCGGAGAAAGGGTGTAGGGGAAGCAGAGAGTGAGACACAGAGCAACAAAATATGTGTGAGGTACAACGATAAATGAGTAAGTGTTGGAAATGATATTACCCATTATTTTACATAAAAACTTAAAATTCTGGAAGACTCCCATAAGAATGACAATTCAAAATTTGAAGTACCTTTAACATCACAATAAAACTTAACCTTTAAAAAAAACAGTAATTTTAGTTTTAAATATAGCATGGCACCTTCATTTTTCCAACTTTATTATGCTTCAGACATTTTTAGAATCATTTCATATTTACTTGAATAAACATCTTCCTCTTTTTTGTGACCTGCATTTTAAAATCAGAATTTTACAAACTTCCATATATAATGGTACCAGACAAAACCCAAAATATTCAAGCTTTATTGTAGAAAGGAACACAACTATAGCTGGCACAGCTAAAGTATATGTAAGAAAGGTAAACATCTCTTTAATAAAAAATAGGTGCTACTTTAATGGGAAAATATCAAAGGAGGACAAAAATTTCCAAACAGCAGCTAATACTTTGGTCACAATTTGTGTACTTGTGCAAAGACATCATTAAATAAATACGTATCCGATATTTACAAACTACAAGAGGGAACCCTGAAGTATCTGGGTCTTTGATTTACTACCACACTTTCAATCTTCTGGACGCATGGGAGTGCATTCCAACCACAAATGTGATTCTACGGAACTATAGTTGAAAGCTTGTCAATCAAGTCATCAATAGTACAAATAAGCAGCTGAATATCTGCTTTCTCCTTCATCCTGTGATCACTCTGTTTCCGGAGGATGACATCTACATCCGGGCTGACTAATCGGTCCGCGACCTGCAGGGATCTCTGCCAAGGAACTATTTCGTCCTTCATGCCGTGGAGCAAGCGTACAGGACAGGTCACAGGGATGGGGCTATGCAATAAGCAGTGATGCTCCGCTTCCTTAATGAAACTGTACGGGATTCTGTAATAGCCTTCCTTGTTGTATGCAGATGGCAAGGTCCACTCACCTTTCATTTCTATTTCCTTTTGCATCTAGTGGGAAAAATACAAACATGAATATCAACAACCTTTTAGCAGACTTGAAGAGTCTGAGGAAGACAATCCTCCAGTAAGAAGACAGGCAACACAAGTGTAGCCACAATGATCCTCACACATTGGACAGGCGGGATGCACGCCTTTAATGCCAGTGCTCCTGAGGCAGAGGCAGGCCCACCTATCAGTTCGATGCTAGTCTGGTCTACAGAGCCAGTTCAAGTTCCAGGCCGGATAGCTACATAGGGAGACCCCATGAAAAGAAAACAAAAATTAATTACATATATATATATATACACACACACACACACACACACATACATTCTGGTAATAATTCTCTAATTATTCTACTTTTATAAAGAAGAGTATTAAGGCTTACAGTTAATATCACAGTCAAAGGCCAAGCACAGAAAAAGTTTTAGCTATCAAGCAAACTCAGCTCTTCCCTATCATACAAGCTCGTTGTCAAGTTCTGCTTAACCCCAATGGAAAAGGAAGACAGAAGGGAAGAAAGTACAGCAATTTCTGGAAATTGATCCTAAGACACTGATGTTTATATAAACCAAATCTTAGAATAATTTATTTTTGAAATTTGAAAACAATTACCCATATACTTAGGTAACTTTTGGTCAAAAGTATATTATTGTTTATTATCATTATCAAAAGTATATTATTGTTTATTTTCATTATCAAAAGTATATTATTGTTTATTATCATTATCACTATTATTACTGGTGGCAGTGATAGTGATTTTTCAAGACAGGGTCTCTCTGTGTAGCCCTAGCGAGCCTGAACTCATTTGTAGATCAGGCTGGCTTCAAAATCAGAGAGATCCACCCTCCTCTGTCTCTCAAGTATTGGGATTAAAGGAGTATGCCACCACCTAGAGAAAGAAAGTTTTGAAAAGTGCATAGCTTTTACTTTTGAGCATTCTAGGAATGAGAACTTATTGATTTGGGCAATAAAGAAGACTTAGAATTGCCTCCTGAAAACTAAACAGTAATATCAGTTCTAGATTCTGGTGAAAAGATACATTACCACATCCTTTGAGGATGATTTTTCAGGTTGTAACATACCTTCAATAATTTTTCTTATTAAAATTTGGAATTTTCTGTCTGGAGGGATGGCTATCAGTTAAAAGTGCTTCCACTTCTTGCACAGGGCCTAGCTAGGTTCCCAGAGCCCACACGGGACATCTCATGGTCTCCTCTAACTCCAGCTCCAGGGAATCTGACACACTCTCTGGGCTGCTATTGACACCTTAGTGGTTAACGGGGAGGTAATACCTATCGTCCCCAGGGTTTCCTCTGGTGCTGTTCAGTTTAATGTCAACTTGACACACGCTAGAATCATTTGGGAAGAAGGACACTCAACTGAGAAAAATGCCTCCCTAATACTGGCCTAAAGGCAAGTTGGATGCATGTGTGTGCCACAGTGCTTGTGTGGAAGCCAGAGGACTATCCACATGAGTTGGTTTTCTATGTCAGTCCTAAGAACAGAACTCAGGTTGTCAGGCAAGGGGCAAGTGTTTTTTCTCTCTTCTACCATTTCCCCAGCCTATCAGCTTTACACAACAAAATAAAACAAACAAAACAAACCAGCCTGGGTTTGGCCTAGCTTGGTTTGCTTGTTCGTCGCGCATTTTAACAACTGAGCTATCCCTTCATCTCCAGCAATGCCACTGAGAACAGCATGAACTAAGAGCAAACTCAGATGCTCCACAGCACAAATCTTAAAGAACCCGAAGCAGAAATCAGTAATGTTCTATTATCCAACGTTATACACATTTATTATGTCCCCTCGACTCCCCATCCCCACTGCTCCTTTCTTCCTGGGTTCTGCAAACCTGGCTCTCAAACTCTCCTGTGGGGGAGGAACTTGTTGGGCATTCTCCCATTTCTGATTCAGAATGAAATTCAAGATTGATAGGGGGTCTGGAACCCATTTTGAAACAATGTTTTTCCCTTTTAATCTGTATTGTCTCTGGCTTACCAGGAATTTAGCTGCACAGGTGAGGAAAACTCAAGTGAATGCAGTAAAACAATGCACAAAAGTACAGAGGTTGCTCAGTCCACTGTTCTTGCACATAACTGTCTGTGTTGGATAGTTTTATGTCAACTTGACACAATCTAAAGTCATGTGAGAGAAGAAAACTTCAATTAAGAAAATGTTTCCAAAGATCTGATGCCCTCTTCTGGAGTGTCTGAAGACAGCTACAGTGTACTTACATATAATAAATAAATAAATCTTTAAAAAAAAAAAAAAAGAAAATGTTTCCAGAGATGGCTCAGCGGTTAAGAACATTGACTGCTCTTCCAGAGGTCATGAGTTCAGTTCCCAGCAACCACATGGTGGCTCACAACCATCTGTAACAGGATCTGACGCCCTCTTCTGGTGTGTCTGAAGAAAGTGACAGTGTACAGAGTATTCATATACATACAATAAACAAACAAAAAAAAATCTTAAAAAAAAAAAAAAAGAAAAGAAAATTGAAAAAAAGAAAATGTTTCTAGAAGACGGGGCTGTAGAAAATCTGGACGTCATTTTCAGGAGGGCCCGGAGCCTTGTGGCTGGTGTCATCCCTGGGCTGGTGGTCCTGAGTTCTCTAGGAAAGCAGACTGAACGAGCCATGAAAAGCAAGTCAGTAAGCAGTACCCTTCCATGGCCTCTGCAGGTTCCTGCCCAGTGTGAGGATCTGCCTAGAGTTTCTTCAGTGATTGACTATGATGTGGAAGTGCAAGCCAGACAAACCCTTTCCCTCATCAACTTTGGTCATAGTGTTCCATCACAGCAACAGAAACCCTAACTAGAACATTGCCTAAACGTATATCCAATTGAAGCTAAAGAAAACAGCTACCTTCCCAGTTATTTCAGACCCTTCATTTTTACCATGAATCATTTTACCAGTGAAAAGCCCAGTTTTTCTTTTGATGCAGCACAAAAATTATTAGAAAAGAATGCTAACAAAGCAACAAAGCCAGAAAAACAAAACAAAACAAACAAACAAACAAAAACCCCTCTACCCCTAGTGTGCTACCTCTAATTATCTGATAACTGCTGCCCAGAGAACATAAGTCTGTTTTCGGGCTAAAGAAGGTAGTTTTACATCTGTTTAGTCCAGTCTCACATGATGTAAGAACAGGCACTATTCACACACCACGAACTGAGAGTAAGAGGGTAAAATAGTAGACTGTGACATGGAATAACATTAGTTAAATGAAATAAAGAAAATTGAGCAAAAAAAGAAAATTTGAAGCATGAATTCAGTGCCATGTCTTATGCATGTGGCAGGATGTTTTAGAAAGAGGAATGAGAAAAGGAAACCTTAAAACAAGAGACCAAGCAGAAGGGCAGCAAAGACAAAAGCCAGGTCATTCTAATAAGGTAGAGGAAGATGGTGAATAAGTACAGAGAGAAAAGGCAGAAGATAGGAAGTACTCCCTGGGGTGGCCAAATGGTTCATGACTTACCTCAACAGGAAGTGCATGAAACTGTATCACCAATCCATCTGTAGCAGTAGCTATACCAATGAGAGCTATGACTTTTTCCGGCCGTGCAATTGCAGCATGCAGCATGAGCCATCCACCAAGACTGGATCCAACCAGTATCTAAAAACAAGTATGCATGGCTTCAAAGAGGACTCTCATACTCTATAAAGAGAATGATTTAATACAGTATATGGACTTTGTATCATTTATATCCTTGTAGATCCCAGACTTTTAATATGTAACACAAAGTAAAATTCAATTTAACTAACTTGTTTGTTTGTTTTTTGAGTCAGGTTTCTCCTCTGTTGTCCTGGAATTCTTTTTGTAGACTAGGTTCATCTTGAACTCAGTGTCTGCCCCTGTATCCCAATATAATTAACTTTTATAAAGTCATTATGTCTATAATATAGAACTATAAAGCAAACTTCTTTTTCTTTCTTTTTTTTTTTTT
>NC_034601.1:40352638-40393121 GCF_900095145.1 Mus pahari
TTTGTTTGTTTTTGATTTTTTCGAGACAAGGTTTCTCTGTATAGCCCTGGCGTCCTGGAACTCACTCTGTAGACCAGGCTGGCCTCGAACTCAGAAATCAGCCTGCCTCTGCTTCCCAAGTGCTGGGATTAAAGGCGTGCGCCACCACCGCCCGGCTTTAACTTATTTTTCAATAAGAACTAAAGTGCTTATTAGAAAGTAAAAATACAATAATTTTAAATCAAACTTGTTCATCAAAATCAAAATTATCAAAATTGACAAAATATTATCCATTGTTATATCTAAGGAGACAAAATAAATATCACTTGAGTCAAAGGTCAGTCTACTTAACAAAAATGGTCACCTGTGGTCCTTCAGCTACGTCATCAAGTATGGAAAGGACATCCTTTCTCCATTTCCCCACTGTGCATTCTGCTAAGTTACCTTCTGAACTTCCAATCCCTGAGTAGTCAAACCTGGAAGAAGAAGAAGAAGAAATATATTTATACCTCAGTGTCTGAAATGTGTTCAGGCTCGCTTTTTTTTTTTTTTTTTTTTTGACTTTAAAGCAAAGTGGAACATTTTCCATTACTGCATGACCTAACAACAGTAAACATCAGTCATCGTGCATTTTTGTAAATCCTCCTGGCTTAACTTCCAAGCACCTCTCACGTCAATCACTTTCTTCCATCATCACCGCTGCTTAGCTTAGTCCAAGTTATTATCTCAACTCGACCAATGCAGTAGTATTCTGTTTCTCTAGTAGTCAGAATGATCCTTCTAAACGAAACACTACAGTGCATGCTCTGTGTAGTTACTAAAACTCAAAGCCCTTACCATGCTTCCCCAACCCCATCTCTTAGTGATCTCCTTCCCTTGCCAGTGTATTGTTATATTCACTCTTGAAGTTAAAAGGTATGCATCACCCCCTTCCTGTATCATGACCTTTTACCTCTACTTAGCACACTTCTGTCTTATCCATTAGATATGTCTCAGCTCATGCCAAGCTGGCTCTGAGCATCCCATGCTACCACTGTGCTTCTCCCATACCTCTGTACTCCTTCCTGCTGTATTTTCTTCATAGCATTTACTGCTCCTTAGGATTCGAATCAGATTCACCGTGATCTTCGCCTTCTAAATTTTCTTAGGGATTCAAGCTCAACATCTGTCTAATCTCCGAGTTTTACCTTTACTTCAAGGTCCCAACTCAATAAATTATGAGGTATCCTATCATGGCCACAGACTATCAAAATCACAAGTCATTCTGAACCGTTTCCTAATTCCTGGCCAGATCCTTTATAACTATGAACTTTGCATGCTATTCCACTGCCAATAGTCTTCCCTCTCTACCAAACTAGTCACTAGTCATTCTTTAAGTCCCATCTCTTCATTTTGTGCACTCTCCTCATGCAGTCTCTGCTGCAGAGGCAGAGACGGGTAGATCAGGGGCTCCTTGGCCAGCCAGTCTAACCTACTTGAGAAGCTTCAAACCAGTGAAAGAAACCCTGTCTCTGTAAATAAGGTGAATGACTCCTGAAAAATAACAACTAAGGTTGTCTCCTTGCTTCCACACACATGCACACATGCATGCACGGTCATGCTCACATATCACATGATCGTGTACACACACAACGAATTTGGAAGGTTCCTACACTCACCACTATTACAATGCTACACAAAAGGACTTAATTAAAGAATCTGTAGTAAAAAAACTATTGTTTAATAATGTGTATTTATATAGCATCCAAGATGCAGAAAACTACATTATGCCTGGAACTGGCTATAGCTCTCAGTCTCAAATGAAATTCAAAAGTTGGTAAAATGGCGAGTTCTATTTTATGTGGGTTGTGGCATATGTGTGGATATATTCCCATGTGTGAGGGATGCATGTATGTATGTGGTATAGGTACATGAACACATGGTTGTAAGGGCCAGAGGCTGACATCAAGTGTCTTCCTTGATCACTCTCTACCTTATACACGAGGTAGAGCCTTTCACTGAGCCTGAGGCTTACTGCTGCTGCTAATGGGCTAAGCAGCTTGGTAAGAGATCCCTCTTACTTCCCAATGCTGTGATTCCAGGTGGGCAGCTATAGCCACTGGGCTTTTACGGGGCTGGGTGCAGAGAGCTGAACTAGGATCCTCACTCACGCTCGCACAGAAAGTGCTTCGCTCACTGCTGTCTCCGCAGCCCTAAGATGCTCATTTCTTTATTAAAATTACTTTTCAGACAAAGAAAAGCAATGACAGCGGTATCTCTGATTATGAATGTTCTCCTGAGATATGAATCAGATTATGAATGGTCTCTCTCCACAGGTAGCACTGCTCTTTATTTTTCCCAGAGTTTATTTGTAAAATCTTGTCCACCTACTTCCCTCCTGACATATCTGTGTCTACTGTGTATTACTGATGCCTTCAAAAGTTACTTAAAGAAGTCTTCTTTCAATCCTATTTCTTCAATTTTATACCAATGCTTTCCCCATTAAACTATCTTAAAATTAAAATATCAAAAATGTATTGATAAACCTAACAATTTTTTACATCAATACATTTTTATTAAAACGAGTGAAAAAGAACAAATATAAAATCCTTGTTTATAGTCACACACAGTCAGATAATAAAAAAAAAGGACAAAGAAAACAGAAATGTAAATTATACAATATCAATCTTACAATATTATATTACAGTGAAAAACCTTTTCTTTTGTGGGTTGTGCTAGGGATTGAATCCGAGATTTTGTGCTAAACAAACGCTCTACCCCTGAGGTATGCTATATTATTAGAGTATATTATATTCTCAGCTTCAAATACCCGTGGTAGAAAGTAATAAACAGTGGTCAAATATGTTCTTTATGTCTTCAGAGGAAAACCCATAATCACAAGAGATTACAAGAGCCGGGTGTGGGGGTGCACGCCTTTAATCCCAGCACTTGGGAGGCAGAGGCAGGCAGATTTCTGAGTTCCAGGCCAGCCTGGTCTACAAAGTGAGTTCCAGGATAAAAAAAAAAAAAAAAAAAAAAAATTACAAGAAACCCAACAAATATGTTCTCTTTGCCACACAGATTATTGTATCTAAACAACTAAGTTACTAGCCCCCGGATGATACCTCTGCTGCCAATCTAGCCAGCACAGCACCAATACCCTAAAGACCCTACATCATAATACCAAAGTCTGCACACTATTGAAATAACTCCATCTACTAAAATGCTGGCATTTACTTCAACTGGCTCTACTACAATATTAAATGGTAATATATTATCTGAAATACATTGTTCCTACCTTATAAAGGCGTGACCTAGAGATCTGCAAAACTCCTCAACTGCTACTGCCTTTTTACCATTCATGTTAGAAAGATAGCCAGGGATGAAGATAATTCCTGGGGTTTTGCCTTTTAACCTCTTATAAGCCAGGTTTGGAAGTTCTGATCGGTTAAGGAAAGAAAGTGATGTCTTTTGTCTGTAAGCTAAACAAAGTACACAAAGAGTGAATTATACTTTAAAAATTATTTTTGAAAAATCACACATATTTTTACATTTTAACTTTAACCCACTGCATTTGATAGGAAAATTAAAATAAGCTTAAGTAGGAGATTTTTAGTTTTAAAGTTGCATCAAAAGTTTTACCTTCTTACCCAATCATACTTTCCAAAATATAGAATGAAATATCAATTTCAGTGAAACAAAAGACAGAGACTCCTCAAAAAACATCTCATGTTGGCACCATGGGATCATCCTAGACAATAGCAATTAACATTTAGATTTAGATGCATCACTTTCAGCTTTCCCCCTGAGACTTCTTTCTGTTTTAACAATATTTCAGGAATTTCATGTGTTTTACTTTGACCAGATGAGTAGGGGAAAATAAATGTATGTGTGTTTTATTTCTTTCTTTCCTCTTTACAAAATTATTTGTAAGGGAAACTGGCAAGGTCATAGGCACCTGCAATCCCAGGCTTTGGAAGCAGAGGTAAATACTCATTAGTTATCAGAGTATTTAGCAAAGAGGGAACTATGTCTAAAGTGCTGAGCTGTTTATGACCAGATTACCATTGAGCAATCGTCCCCAGGAAGGGCAAGAGACTGGTAATAAAGCACCATAATTTCCAACATGTGGAGTTTCAGAAGGCCATTCCATAAAAATAAGTTTGGATTAAGTATCGTTCTTGGAAATATACTTCTCAAACAGCTCTCTAATTGATGCGTTTATTCTATTGGCTGGCTTTTGGTAAATGGAACACATATATACCTTAGAATTATTTACATATGGCAGGACAAATGGTGAACCTTCCAGGGTTTACTTTGCTGATCCATCTTTGCTAGTCCTTATTTAAAAAGAAAAAGATTAAGCAGTCTTACTATACCTTCATCTTGCTAATGAAAGCGTCTGGGTCTCTCCCATGTGTACTGCTAAGATTTTTCCCATTTTTAATCTGTCCAGTTTATTTTCGAGAAAAAAATAATGAGTAGAGAGTTTGGCAGTGTACCCCAATAACCACAACACACAAGAGCCACAGGCAGGGGGGACCACTACCATCTCCAGGTCAGCTTGTTTTGTACAATGAGTTGTAGGAAAGACAGGCTATGAAGTGGAACCCTGTCTCACAAACATCACAAATCCATACCCCCACCCCAAACACACACAAAGAATCAAACACTTTAAAGTTATCCCTTGTTTGTGTCAAACAGACTCAAAGTTTTAGTCTCTGGAAAAATGTGCCAAGTTTAAAACTGGATTTAAAACAAGGCTACAGGGGATCAGTTTACTGGTCAATAGAGTGTATCAATATTAATGTTCATTTCCCATTTCTGTAATTATATACTCAAAGTATCCTTTTATCCCCTTTCAGACATTACCTCCCAACAAATAAATTTCACTTCAGGCAGTTACTCTGAATTAATGTTTGTTAGCTATAAAACAACAGATTCCACCTTCAATCTACAAATCATCTCTATATAATATAGATTAACTGAAAGCCTGCTGCATATATTGTTAATACTGCTAAAGAGATTTAAAAAAATATTTTGCTCTTGTTATCGAACCGACATACTATATACTTTCTGACATTACATAAAACTCATTTTGTGTGTGTGTGTGTGTGTGTGTGTGTGTATGTACAGTGTTAAGTTAAACCAATTACATACTTTAAAAAATTAAACTTGTTATATAATGGCATTAGTATTCCAAGCACTATGTAGCTATTTAATAGCTATGTGGCAAGATGTGAAGAGCACGCCAGGGATGTTATTCAAGGATAACTATACATGTACACTAATCATGTATTCTATGTACGTAATACTAGTAATACTACTAATCCACATTTTAGTTTCCATTGCAGAGTAACTCCGATTCTTTCAACAAGAAAAATTAGATATTAGGTCTAAAGACAGCGTTTACATGTATATACTTTGTTTCCTTAAGTCCATGATAAGGCAAGGCTAAACATTTGACATATAGCCTTATGGAAAGCCCTAGGAGCAGCTAATAACCAAATACATTAAATGCACATCTTTTTTTTTTTTTTCGTTCTGGTCTTGACGTTTGATTCAGAGGACGCAGGAGCTCCTTAAATCGCAGTGTAACCGCTCACAAGGACTTCCAAGAACCGCCCAGGGCCCCAGCAGAAAAGCCGACTCCCCCAGCCTTGCCCAGCAGCGTTCAGTGCCGAGACAGCCCGAGCAGTTTTAAATGGCGCGCCAAGCCGGCTGCGGGCGGGCACAGGATGGTCGCCGGGCCTTCCAAGGAGCCCCAGTGCCCCACCTCCCGTACACCAACCTGAGAGCCACCATGCCCGTGGGGGCTTCCGAGCTAGTGACGCGCTCAGGCCTGGGTGCCGGCCGAAGGACACAGCCGCCCAGCCCCACCTCCGACAAGGGACCCAGGCCGCCATCTTCCCAGCTGCCCCTGCGCCCGCTACAGGCGCGCGCGGGTCGCGCGGTCCCCGAGGTCACGCACGCGCAGTCCGCGGGGAGGGGGGTGGAGGAGGTTGCTTACGAGCATCACGTGGGGTTTGTTTCCCTCCACCCTCCCCCACGCACGGAGACGCATGCGCAAGGGTGCTGTCTGCGGTGCTGCTGTCTCTACTAGGCTGTTCTGTCTCCCCCAAAGGGCATTTGGCTTGTGACATTGGGCGGCCTTGGCCGGCTTTTTCCGCAGTAAGCTGCGGAAATGTCGGAGAGGAGCCAGGGTCCAATTGAGCGTGCATAGATGGGAAACCGTGTTACCATCCAGAGGACCCAAAGACCTGGGACAAATATTGCTAAGCTTCTTGCCTTACCCATTCCCTATGACTCCATTTCAGGCTATGGGGGAAAGGTTTCCAAGAGGTGACCTTAATCTTAAAAGTCACATCATTGGAGTCGCATCAACGTTCTTTGCTCTCTCCCAAACATTTTCCCACTCACCAGATTGCTGAAAATTCAAAGGAGCAGCAGCCACAGGCAAAAATACTGAAAACACTCATTCACATATGGTTGCGTGATGGGTAACAATCTAAAGTCTTTTTGTCAGACAATCTGGCCATGTTATTATAATACACACAATTTTCAGTACTCTTTGAACTATAATTCCCTTTATGATTCTAAATAAAAAGAGCACCGAAGGGACCTGGATTGGCTCAAGACATCCCAAGTCCAAAATCCCACCACTAAGGAGATTTGCCCCAGAGACACAAAGGGCAGGGAGCAAAAGACAAAGACTAGAAATGGGGAGGAGGGAGAAGAAGGAGGAAAGAAGAGAGGAGGAAGGGCTATTTGGTGCCTCTGGACAGACAGGAGACAGACATGGCCCATAGGAAAATGGCAGTTTATAAAGAAAGGTTAAAGGGTGAACCTCATGTAAGGAGGAGGTGTTTAATTGGACAAGTTAGTTAGGACAGCCACAAGGGGGCTTTTGATTACTAGACTTAAATACTTTGATTTCCATACTTTGATTTCCGGACTAGGTTTAGCAGGAAGTGACCAAATAAGGGAACAGACCTTGGGGGCTACAGTTTCTAGCAAGGCAGAGGAAATGAGAGAGAAGGACCAGGTCTTCCAGAGCCACGTTTGCTGTGCTCAAGCTGGCTAAAGTCCCTTCAAACAGGAGTTCAGAGGCTGTGTGTTACTTTCAATGGCACCGTTTTTTAAAAGACAAAAGCAAGGTTGGTGGCGGTGGGGTGGCTGGGAAGGGGTAAATCAATGGCAATAGAAAATAATTCAATAAATTGTGATATTAGGGTCTCTGGATTCTGACCTTTTTCAAAGTAATTTTGGGGACCTCAAGTCTCACTAAGTATAGGACTTTATCTTGACTATTCTGCTTGAAATTACTGTAGTTTGTGAAAAAATATGTTTTTATGTAAAATTACATTATTTGTCTTAGTTTCTTTTGTCAGATTGAGCACCTAGGAAGGAAGGATTTTTAATTGGACAATTGTCCATACCCATCAGATTGACCTGTAGGCACATCTGTGGGGAGCATTTCCTTAACTGCTGATTGATGTAGGTGGTCCTAGCCCACTGCAGGCAGTACTGATGGGCCTGGATTGTATAAAATGTCATTGAATGAGAGCCTGGAAACAAATTAGTGAGCAATATTCCTTGGTGGTCTCTGCTTCAAGCCTCTGTGGCGAATTTCTGCCCTGTCTTTCCTCAGTGATGAATATTTACCAGTAAACCAAATAAACTCTTTCCCCCGTTCAGTTGCCTCTGGTGATGCCATTTATTTACAACAACAGAAGGAAACTTGGGTACCGTCCTTTTAGAGATTTGTGAACAGTCGTTGGTGCCAAAAACAAAGCAAAGGGTAGGCACCGTGAGACAGACGTGACTTTGGAGTTTTGAGAACATGAAATGTTAGACTCTGCTGGAGCAGCAGGATAGAGAAAGACAGAGTAAACCTTCTCCTCGAGAGCTGCTGTGTCTCTCCCACAGGAAGCCTGTGACTGAAGCTGATTGAATAGGTCAGCTTGCTTCTAGCACTAGCATGTCTTTGGTTTTTTGTTTGTTCGTTTTAAAATCAGTTTGATTTAGTGTCACTTCTCTATGCCTTGTTCCTAAGGTAACTAATTAAAGTCCTCTTTGTCTGGAAATAATAGAGAACATTAAGGAACATATCATAGCTGTATGAACTCCGTTTAGTTACAAGAACTCCCAGGGACTGTGGACAGCGTTGAAACTTCATTAAGAGAGTTCGTTAATGCATGAAGTAGCCAGGTGCCCACCTGGATATGCTAAAATGAGATGCTTCACAAATCCCATGGAATCCGAAGAAAAGCTTTCTCTTTGGGTGTCAATAAAACTCTCTCTCTCTCTCTCTCTCTCTCTCTCTCTCTCTCTCTCTCTCTCTCTCTCTCTCTCTCACTCGAGTCATTGTATGATACATGGCCAGTGGCAAAACTGGGGTTTTCACTGACCTACAGAGACAGCCACTTTCAGGAAGCACTACAGTAAATGTGATATAATTTTGCCTGTTCTCTGCCGGGGTGAATAGAGACACCAAAGGACTGACTCACAAAGGTGAGGACATCTGGTGACTGTTACCTCATTCTTTGTATCTTATCATTGGACACCTGTACTTGTAGCTCTTTGGTAATTGCAAATATTGTTAGCCTCCATCCTTTTCTTGCTCTATTTCTAAGGGTCTCCTTGTACTTTAAATGTAGCAATATTTTAAAAATCATGTGACTTACCACGATGAAGAAAATATTGTGCATTCACACAGAAAGGGGGGAATCCATGGATTAGTTTCTCAATGCACAGTTACCAGAAAAACCATTCAGGAACCTAGGTGGCTTCGAGGCACTGTCAAAATACTTTCTGTGACAGTAATGGGCACGAAGTAGAACAGTTTCCTGTAAGGGCATTTTGGGGGCACTGTTCCCTGCATCAGCATTCAAAAGTCAAAGAAGTTTTGCTTTTGTTTTTCGATGGTAGCTTTTCTCTCTGACATCCAGAAGAGAGAGGAGCCCACCAAATGAGACCTCAGAGCTTTATTGTGCACTACAGCTTCTTCTCTTCCTTCCAATTATTTTAGTTTATAAATTTCCAATCATAATGTCAGCACATACCAATCTTTATGTAGATTCCACCGTTAATTGCTGCTGCTTAATCTACTGTCTGTTAGGTTACAGATAGATGATTACAAGAGAGAGAGTGAGTGAGAGAGAGAGAGAGACAGAGAGAGAGACAGAGAGACAGAGAGACAGAGAGAGGAGAAAGGGTTTCAACTGTGAATCAGGTCAACGCTTTAATCCAAACTCCATACATTTAACCCACATACATATCTAAAGGGTTTATGACATGCAAATTGATTAGAACACCCTTACAATTCTATGAAGAAAGTACAGTACAGACAAATTGTATCTTTACATCAAGCAACCAAATCTTGAAAATTGCATTTTAATGTTTAAGATCACTAACATTGAAGGGGAACCTCTGCAAAAATCACAGACAAGAAATAATACCTCCTACGGTCATGATCTCCGTCCTTCATTATTCAAGTAAACCCTTGCATCATCCAGTTGCAAAAAATCTTAATTTTGGAAACATGTATAAAGATATAAAAGTACACTGTAAGTTTCTTTTAAGTTGTACCCAGTTGGCCTGACAGTTTTATGGACACTTTTCTAAACATTGTTTTCTACTTCTACCCATTTGGCATGTTTTAGGAAATAATTTGTTCATACTTACAAACACAGAACACGCACGCACACACAAATGGCATTTGAAAAATGATTATAAAAGAGACTTGCCTGAAGTCATTTCATTCAACAAACATTAGCTCTAAAAACAAAGGGTATTTGTAAAGATACATGGAAAAAGATATAGCATAGAGAATGGTAATTTGAATTTTGGTTGTCTTTTGAAAAAAAAAAAAGATTATTTTAATTGCTCAGATTTTCATGGTTATGCCACGTGGGGGCGCTGATAACTCTTTTACTTCATTAGAGGAATACAGCAGTCTGGAGAAAAGTGGCTACTGCCTGCTTCCATTCTCCGCACTGGGAATAGACAAGCCTCCCGCAGAACAGGACCCCCCCACTAAACCTTCTCCTTAATTCAAACTGCCTGACATTGCAGGGGTCTGTTGTCCCAGATGGCCTTTTCTTAAAAACAAGGAGGGGGTTTTTGTTTTTGTTTTTGTTTTTTATTCTTTTAAGAAAGTGGTTTATTATATAGGCACAGTAGCTTGTTGGGGGCGGGGAGTGGATACGACAGAAGTAACATCAAAGTCCCCTTTTAAAGACTATTTAGAGAGCAACACTGACGTTAAACAGGAGTCAAGCCAGGTCTTTGGTTTGGGTGCAGTATTTAAATACTAAGGCAAGATAACTAGAACCTGTTGCCTTCTAAGTCATTATTTGTCTACTTTTATAAAATTCTACTTCCTACAAAGAAGGCAGGTGATCATCAAGGGCAATGAGCTGCGTTCTAAAATAATCTTGTATTTCTAAGTACATATTTACAGATATTGTGTAAACTGTTCAGTTCATTTAACCAACACCAGCTGATAAAAAAAGAGTGTGTATATAAATGATGCTTTTATCAAAATAGTGTTTTGTTTTTGTTTCTGTCATAGGAGCTCCAGTCCTATCACTATGGGCCCTGCTTCCTTTCATACGAAAGGCTCTCCGTTATAGAAAGAGTTCTGAGTGCACACAGCTGAAGGGATGGGGTCTGGTAGTCCTTTCCATCTGAGACTGGGTATGGCTTCATTCTTGTAAGAGACTACTGCAGTCTTCCCAGAAGTGGGAAGTTCACTACAACAGGAAGTGGGTATATCCTTCTGCTCCAGTCACTATAACGTCCATCCAGATCCGCATGGCCTCTGGTGATGGAGCCACCATGTAATAGATTCTGTCATGCGTCTTGACGCTAAAGGTGAGTAATGGATTAGGGCTCTGGAATTCAAAACAAGAAGAGGATGTCAAAGAAACACATTGAAAGTTGAGCATTAATGCAGACACTCGAAGGTTCTTTTGCTTTAAAAATCACCTGTGACAGAAATTTATTTTTATGCTACCCTACACTGTTCCACTGTACCCTGTACACCCTCCCCAGGATGGGCCACCTTTTGGACCTTTAGACACACAATTTCACACAGAGCTCACTGACTCACTGACTAGTTGGTAAGGCCTAAGATCTGATTGATAGGAGACACTCGATGAATAACAATGGTTATTATTGGCCTTTTGAAGGTCCAGATAAGTTATGACTTGCTTTCCTAATTATATAACAAGTAGCTCCTTTCAATAGGCTTGTAGAGTGGCTTTTCAGCATCTCCAAAATAGTTAGATCCAGAGCTTTTCTTACTTCACCATGACTTTACCATGAAAACCAACTATTCATTTAAGACATTTTCAGTTTTAACTTGCAGCACGTCTCTGAACACATTTGTCCATCTTATGAGAACTCAAGCTCTAAGTCGCTTACAAACCCCCAAATAACTTCTTTCCTAACTTAATTACGTATTCAAATTATAGCCTTTAACCAGGCATAGCTGCACATGCTCGTAACAGCAACTACCCAGGAGGCAGGAGCACTGCAAGTTCAAAGCCAGTCCAGACAACATAGTGAGACCCCCTTTTCCAAAAATAGAACATGAAAGGGGGCTGAGGATAAAATAGTTGCCTAGACTGCAAAGGGCCCTGGGTGCCAAAATAAAAAGTTTCAGAAACTTAGGAAACTGATACTTACCTTATTAGCGTTCTTGAGGTGATCATAATACACTTCTTCAATGGCCTGAAAGTATATCACGCCTTTCAATTTGGCCTCATGCTTGTCTGCAAAGACAGGTGGGTGTTAAGAACTTTATCACCACTGATAAACAGGAAAAAAACATAAGTTCATGATTTATGAGCCTTATTAAAGTATTTACTTAGCATTTAAATGACCTCAGATGACCTAGGGTTAGGGCAATAACCCAGACTCCAATGGATACGACAAACCTATGGTCACACAAAGGGCTCTGGTTAAACTCAATGGGTCATAAGACAAATAGACATGAATGTGGAAAGAGCCTGGTAGAGGACAGAGAGGTTAACAGGGGTTGGGAGGAGATAAGAAAGGGTGAATGAAAGAGTGATCAGAATATCTCTTATACATGTATGGCACTGCCAAGGAACATGTCTAATGCTTTATTTATTTTTAACTAACTAACTAACTAATTAATTAATTAATTTTGAGACGGGGTTGGAAGTTCTAGACCTCACTATGTGGCTAGCCTCCAGCACACAGGTCTGATGACAGACAGCTGTGAACAGGGCCAGACTGGCAGCATCTACCCGAGGCCAATCTGCAGCTCAGTCACATCTGATGTGGATGCGAAAGAGCTGGAGGAATCGCCTTCTTATCAGTTTCGGTATCAGGGTCCTGAAGATGGCAAAACGTTGTATTTAAAATGAAATTGAAAATCAGCCACTGAAAGTTTCAGTTCAGCAACAGCCTTTGCTTGGTTAGAGGGTGGGAGGTTTTGGAAAGCTGGTAGGGTCCCTGAACTGCACACCCTTGACTACTAGTGAAATCAGGCTCGCAGATGAGAGAAACAAGGAGTAGTGGAGATGCTCGCTCTTCCAAGGCTTTAAATCTCTGCTATTGGAACATTCTGAGTGAGGCTGTCTATAAAGGCTAGCATGCTACACAAGTGTGCTTATGTGTTGGTTGATACGTGTTAGTGTCCATGGTTCATAGACTGGGTTTCTTATGAAGCAAGAAGCTTTCTTATTGCACTGAAGGTTGCTACTGTGGACCTTCTTGAGAGACTCTGGATAAGAAAGCAGACCCTGGAGCTGGAGAGATATAGCTCAATGGTTAAGAGTACTGACTGTTCTTCCAGAGGACCTTGGTTCAATTCCCAGAACCCATACTGGTGTGATACCACCCTCCCTTAGCATCAGAAGAGACTTGGACTAGTCTAATGCTTATTTCATTGTTTGGAGACAGGATCTCTCACTGTAGCATAGCCCAGACTGGCCTCAGACTCACAGTTCTTCTGTTTTCACTCCTTGAGAGATGAGATTGCAGCTCTCACAGTGTACCACTGTGTCTCACCCAAGAGGCATTTAAGTAAGTGTTCCAGTTACATTGTGTATTCATAAGGTTCAGTAGTGTGGGTTTCCCACAGTTAAGCATTTAAGAATCCCAAAGTGCGTTCAATACTTAATGAATGCTTGCTTATTCCCTAGTTTGCTGATGAGCTATGTTCTCTACCCTAGAAAGATCAAGACTATCTTACAAATCACAGTTCAACAACTGGTAACTAGGGCTACTTCATTATATGTAATTTAAATAGGTCATATGTCACTGTGGTATAAAGGGCAATAATTCAATGCAAAACTATGTTCCATTTAATACATATTTGAGCTCTAGTTTATTTCAGAAATAGAATGGATTAATTCATACTTTTAAAAGTCACATCTTTGCTATTTGCAAATAGTGAAATTCATATCATATTCGACTATATAAATGTGAATATAAAATAATGTATGCCTACCAAGTTATCATTGCCATTACTTATTTTACACATGGACCCCTTTCTTTATTTCTTTCTGCTTCTATTTCTTTTTTTTTTTTTCTTTTTTTTCTTTCTGAGACAGGGTCTCACTGTTTTGTCTAGGTTAGTTGTATACTGGTAGGTTCAAATGATCCTCCTGCCTCAGCCTCCCAAATTTTCTAGGTTCGGATAGTGAATTTTAATTCCCTTTTATTTTTAACAGATTTGAATATATCATTTCAATTCTTTTTGTTTGTTTGTTTGTTTTTGTTTTTGTTTGTCTGTTTTTTAAAAATCATTTACCTGCATAGTAAGAAAATGTTCGCTTATTCCGGTCAAAAACAAACCAGCGTTTTTTCCACGTTTTAATTTTTCCACCCATTTTGATGAGGTATCCTCGGCAGGTCTTCTCTGTGATTGACACATGAAAACAGGTGTCAATATTGTGGCCCGCAGTCTCCACGTGACTCCGCAAGTCGAAGTCTTCTTTCCGGACTGGCAGATAGCGAGTCAGGGGACGAGCCTGGAAAAGCACAAAACACATTTCCTCTGTAGTGCATAGATGATGGCTGTTTCTTTTTTCTTTTTCTTTTTAATCTCCCAGATTGCATTATGTTAGATGTAAGAAATGCAGAACTGAAGCTTTAAAATGCCAAGTAATTTACAAGATAATAAAATGCTTATCCTCTGGAGACTAAAGAACAGGTAGTTCTTAAGTAGGGGGGCGACATTAGAGAAGGCGTGGCTAAAGGTGGGCCTGTTGATTCTACTCGCAGAGAAGGGCAGATGTGGGAATGAAAGCTCTTCCAAAAGTAACCTCAGCCAGTCAACCCCGCGGGGAATGAGGCATGCTGCCACCCAGCTGCTCCTTGCAGACCAGGATTCTCCTCAGGAAACGGGGTTCTCTTCTCCCATCCAACACTACAACAGTTCTCCTAAGGTAAGCCGGACACAGCCTGATTAGAGAGACACCGGTGGGTACGAGCCCCAAAAGATCCCCCGGAGTTAAAAGTGTCAGTGTATCTATTTAAGGCAGAGATGAATGCTTTGAAAAAGAGAAGACAAAATAAACTGAGGGGCAGAATCGATGCTGAACCTAACGTAGGGAGCTGTACAGGAGCAGAGGCCCAAGGGATGTGTGTACATGTCTCGTTTTACAAATGATGAGGACCAAGGTTAACGGCATCCGGGAAGCACAGACCACCGTGGATGCTGCTTCCAAATCCCACTCCCCCTCTTTCTCTCAGTCTCTGTCTCTCCCTCTAATTCTGTTAAATAATTCCATGCTTTTGCCCTTGGGAAATGAGCTAATCACATTGTTGGAGGGAAGGCTTATAATCAAGATTAAAATAGAATTCTGCCCTTTGCTTTGCCTTCAGATATTAAACATGCATGGGTGACCTTCACCGCCAGTCAGAGTTTAGCAGAGGTCAGAGCATAACCCAATAAAAAGATCCATTTCAGCTTCCAGTTTTCCTCCGTATTTTGCCTTCACTGCAAGGCAGCTGCGGTAGGCTTACCAATGCCCCTCCACACAGACAGCTTTAAAGACAGTGGTCAGTCGCTGCCGGACAATGGTCAGCAACTGGAGCGGGTGAGGAAACTGGTACTCTGCCTTAGGGTCTACCAGCTTCTACAAATCTGGTGTGAGCTTTTCATGATGTAGTAGTATTTTAATATCTTCATTCTCAGAAAACATGCATAATATAAACAGCCATAATGGATAAGACAGGGATTCAAATCTATCGTGACCAAGAAAGAGAGTTAAACCAGATAAATGGTTTTCCTTCATTAGTTAACTTTGGTTATTGAAGGAACATGTATTATAGATTGGTGTAGGAAAGGGAAAAGAAATAGAAAAAGGGAAAAAGGGAAAAAAAATACCACTGTGCTAAGGAACTGGGCTGGTATGATTTAAATTTATCCTGTTTTGGAAAGTTCCCTTTTAGAGATTGTCTCCTTCCTCCCCTCATCAAAGTTTTTTTTAATTTTTTCATTTTTTAAAGATTTATTTACTTATTTTATGTATATGAGTACACTGTAGCTGTCTTCAGACACAGAAGAAGAGGGCATCTGATCCCATTACAGATGGTTGTGAGCCTCCATGTGGTTACTGGGATTTGAACTCAGGACCATCAGAAGAGCAGACAGTGCTCTTAACCGCTGAGCAATCTCTCCAACCCCACCCCCTTTAAAAAAAAAATTATTTATTTTATCTTATGTAATATCAGTGCTTTATCTGCATGTGCACCTGTGTGCCAGAAGAGGGCGCCAGATCCCATTATGGACGGTTGTGAGCTACCAAGTGATTACTGGGAATTGAATTCGAGACCTCTGGAAGAGCAGACAGTGCTGTTAACCACTGAGCCATCTCTCCAGCTCCCTCATCAAAGTTTTTAGTTTGAAATATATGTACACACACAAATGTGTATACATATACATCACATTGTGTGTATACATATACTTCTATACAGAGTATAGATGATAGTTTGAAATACATATATGTATATAATGATGTGTATATATGTATACATATATAATATATACATATATATTACAAACTATACATATATGTGTTCATATATGTGTGTGTATATATATTCTAAACTATCTATCATCTATCTATCTATCTATATATATACTTTTAAAAACATTTTAATTAGAATTTTTACCTTTAATTGTGTCTGTGTGTGTGTGTGTTTGTGTTTGTGTGTGTGTGTGTGTGTGTGTGTGTGTGTGTGTGTGAATGTGCAGTTGAGGGCAGTACCAGAAGAGTCCAGAAAAAGGTATTGGGTCATGTGGAGCTGGAGTTATAGAGACAGGCAGTTGAGAGTTTCCAGGTCTGAGTGCTAGCTGGGAAAAGAATTCCAGTACTCTAGAAGAGCAGCAAGTGCTCTTAACTGCTGGTCTATCTCCCTGGGCCCCTGTGTGTGTTTTTAATGATCACTGCAATGCCCCTTTTCAAAGCTAGACAAAAAATGTTCATTCTCCCTTAAATGTCTAGAGAATGGGTAGAAGTCTCTCTTTCTCTTTAGCATTTAAGTAGAGCATATGAATCACACACGAGTGGAGCAAAGTTCTGCACTGCCAGGGCAGTTCCACCGCAGTTTCCTAGAAGTTCTAAAATGATCACTGCCTGCACACTAGCCCACATCTTTCTCTTAATCGGTCTGCCAAATACTAGGTATTCCAAGACAGAATTAAAGTCTTCTACAAAGTGACCACCAGGGGGCAACCTACACTTATGCATCCACATTGATCGACCAACCTGTGCCCTTTGTTTCTCTCTTATTTTGACTTCTTTTTCTATTAACTTCTGCCTCTGGCTGGTTTCTTCTTGCAGTCGTTTTTCCAGGATTTCCCGGCGTCGTTTTTCTTCTTCCAGAGCTCGTTTTTTGGCTTCCATTTCCCGTTCCTAATTGTCATTATATGGAACCATAATTATTTTCAATTGTGGCAATTATACTTGAAGGGACCAAGAAGTAAATACCCAAATTCTCTTTAGAGAATTTTCATCTTCTATTCTGTTTTCTTAAACTATATAACCTCTGCATACCTCCCAAAGTCATCTTATGCTATTAATTAACCAATTAATCAACCAACCATTAAATATTAGTCTTCAGTGAAAGTTTGGCTTATGACTACACCCAGCTATTTTGTTCTTCCTTTTTCAAATGTCATGCAGCCCTAGCCATGAAGCTGTTCTCTGGGAGACTCTCCTGGGTGAAGGCCACCAGTCCCTCCAACTCCTATTATTGCTACGCAGCTTCCTGGCTGAAGGCCATAGAGGAAGTTCTGTAGGAAGCTGGAAAAGGAAAGGAGGTGCCCTCAGAACAGGATGCAAAGGCGTTGGGGGTGGGGTGGGGGGAGTCCCAAGGAAGTTCTTCTGAGTCGAACCTGAAATAGTTACAATACCTTGGGGGTTTTGGCTATCACAATAGCATGGTCAGCATGAGTTGGGAAGGACAGGAGAATTCATAAAGAAATACCATTCTTCTCTAGTCCTTCCAAAAACCATCCACCTGGTTATCAGAGGGGGAGGGAAGGCAGGAGAGAACAACCCTTTCAGTCTGTGCGACACCCAGGCACATGCTTGACGTTCCAGGGCACAGAAGTGCAGTAAAGGGCTTTGGGTGTCCATTCTTTAGCACCTTTTCTTTTGGAAAGGAAAGGAGGCTGAAAAGCCCCCAAGGTCACAGCACTCAGCAAGGCCCCCCCCCGGAAAGGAGGATGCTGGCAAGGGTAGGGCCCCTTGCAGCCGCCGTCCGTCACAGACTCCTGGCAGGAGCAGACCATCTTACCCTGGACTCAAGCAGCCGTGTCTTCTCCGCGTGCGCCTGTTTCAAGAGTCTCTCCATTTCTTCTATTCTGGCAATATTGGATGTGCTGGCACTGAAGCAAATAAAAAGCCTGTTAAGAATATTTGCTGAGACCCTGTAGGTGCAACAACAGTATGAACTCACCAGCACCCCCTGAGCTCGTGTCTCTAGCTGCATATGGAGCAGAAGAGGGCCTAATCGGCCATCACTGGGAAGAGAGGCCCCTTCGTCTTGCAAACTTTATATGACCCAGCACAGGGGAAGGCCAGGGCCAAGAAGTGGGAGTGGGTGGGTAGGGGAGCAGGGGTGGGGAGGTGTATAGGGAACTTTCAGGATAGCATTTGAAATGTAAATAAAGAAAATAATAATAATAATAATAATAATAATAATAATAATAATAAAGAATATTTTCTGAGGAAGAGGAGTCGGGCAGGATGAGTGGGATCAAAAATACACTGTGTGCATGCGTGAAATTCTCAAAGAGTTAATAAAAAATATATTTAAAAAACATCTCGTACACCTGATCAGACTCACACACCCAAGTTACAAGTCACAATCAAATCACACACACACACACACACACACACACACACGTCAAGTTACATGTCACAATCGAAGTATATACAACTTGAAGGATACTCTTCATGAGTCATTTGGTCTTTTGGGGGCCAATAACCCACCTCTAAAAAACATAGCTGAATATTTATCTCAGTGTAGAAACCAAAAAAAGGCACATAAGACCAGGGCAGTGTAAACTGGCTAGAAACATATAAGGTAAAGGTAAGTCTTACAAAGCAGGTGACCAAAATGCAGCCTCCAGGTCTAACACTGACAGCCATGCGAGCCTTCTCTTCCGTCACTGCCTCTCAAACAGTCGTCACACTCTATGTAAACATGCGTCTGAAGTCCCTGTCTTCAGTTGGGCAATCTGTCCCTTTGGGCATCTGACTTTTTAAATGACAGTAATGTTGAAGTGACTTGTGTAATAGGTGCACTGAGTAAGTGGTGGTCAGTTTTGTTCAAGGCCCTCACTTGCTATATTAGTGCTAAAACTACACAAAAGAGTTCAAGAGCTTCAAAAACAAAAGTTCAACTTGGAGAAGACATCACACCCACCAGTGAAGGGAAATCAAAACCGAAAGCAAAATGAGTGGGAGCTGAAAGAGTGCTCGGGGTCTAGGCCAGAGGTCGTGTATCCTGATGTCTCCGTCTCTAGAGCCCTGCTGTGTCCTATCCAGTGTGCTTGCTCCCTCAAGCACCTGTCTTAATTTTAGGTCGACTTGTGAATGGAAAGGTTCCTGTCCTCACAGCCCAGGGGGCACATTCATAGAACATGCATAAAAATATGTGCAAAAGGGAATATTTGGAGTCCTTTGGGTTATTAGAGTGTATCATGTAAAGCATGACTAAGTAATTTATGTACATGGAACCTGAATATGTGTTTGTATGTTCATGTGTGTGTGCTAGAGATCAACTTTGGGGGTTGTTCTTTGGAAGTCCTCCACTCTGATTAGTTAAATCCCAGGCACATATCTTTGGCTCTCCTGTACATGGACTGCAAGCCTATGTTGCCATGCCTGGCGTTGTATGTATGTATGTATGTATGTATGTATGTATTTAAACTGGTTCTAGGGATTGAACTCAGATCCTAATGGCCTGTGCTCTCATGCCTGGTTTCTCTCTCTCTCTCTCTCTCTCTCTCTCTCTCTCTCTCTCTCTCTCTCTCCCTCTCTCTGTTCCTTCTTTCTTTTCTTTCTTTCTTATTATTANTGGTTCTAGGGATTGAACTCAGATCCTAATGGCCTTTAATGCTTGACTAGATTTCTCTCTCTCTCTCTCTCTCTCTCTCTCTCTCTCTCTCTCTCTCCCTCTCTCTCTCCCTCTTTCTTTGTTCCTTCTTTCTTTTCTTTCTTTCTTATTATTATTTATTTAAACTGGCTCTAGGGATTGAACGCAGATTCTAACACTAATGTGGCAAGTACATTATGGACTGTTATCTCCCCAGCCCTGTAGGAACACTTTCGAGACAGAGTCTCACTACATTGCCCAGCTGGCCTAGAACCCGCTATCCTCCTACCTACACCTCTAAAGGCTGGAATTTACAGGTGTGAGACACCACACTTAGTCTCCTCAACTGTTTTTGGCAGAATCAAACCTAAGATGGCTCACATCTAGGACTAAGAGTGCTTCTGAAGAGATGAAGGACTCCAGTGACACAGCACACATGGCTCATCTGCAACCTGCCAGTCCCTCTAGGAGCAGATGTGAGAGAGGGAACTGCCTAAGGGATACGAGGATCTTACAAGCCTAACAACTGGGCGCAGTGTGTGTGGACAAAGTGCTAGGCAGGTGCTTTTCCCTGAGAAACAGTACAAGGATCTTTTTCTTTCTTTCTTTTTTTCTTCTATTCTTTCCATTAGCTTTTGAGCAAAATACAAAAGCATAAGTTGTATTCTTTTCATAGTAAGAATTCAGGGGGAAAAACCCTTTAACTGTATGCATAAAGTCTTTATTGCTTTTATTGGCAATATTCAACTTCATAGATGGAAAGGGAACAAACGCCACTGACCCACTGAGAAAGCCGAGGACATTACATAGCTGTGGGCCACACAACCGCATGCAACTATATGCATATTCCACGCTGCTGTCCATGATCACAGGTATATGGCTTATGTCTCAACTAAATCATAGGTTGTAAAAACCCCTGAATTAAAATAATAGGACTTTGGGGTACAGCATTTGCCTGGGGTACATGAAGCTGTGGGTTCTATTCTCTCTCTCTCTCTCTCTCTCTCTCTCTCTCTCTCTCTCTCTCTCTCTTTCTCTCTCTCGTACACACACACACCAGGCATGCACATACACACAGACACCTATACACAGAAGAAACAAACTCACCATCGTCCATCCAACTTGTCACATTTTATATAATTTATATTTATTTAGATTTTTATTATTTAATGTTTTTCTTTGTTTACTTTTCCTTCTTTCTCAATTATGTATCTGTGCATATTTATGGTGTACAATGTGATACTGTGATATGTACGCACACTGTAAAATGATTACCAAACCCAAACATGTCTGTCACTGCATATAGTTTTTAGTTGTGTGTGTGTCTGGTGAGCCACATCTGTCCCTTAGATCTCTATATGACAATATTACTGTAGAGTTGTCATTTCAGGTAAGTCATTGTGCATAGCCGCCACTACTGTCCATAGCTGACCCAGGACTGATCCTACAGTACTGACCATTGGGGGTAATGACTGCTCATGGTCAGATATCACTAAGCATTTATTCCCAATGTGAAAAATTGAACAAAAAGTAGAGTGTGAAGTGAAAAAAAAAAGACAATTAAGAGTTCTACCTCTGTGCCACTAACCACCTTAAAAAGTTCATTTTATGGCCCAGAGGGATGGCTCAGCGGTTAAGTGCACCTTTTGCCTCTCAGGGGACCTGGGTTCAGTTTCCAGCACCCATGAGATGCCTGGCTGTAACTGTAATTAGCTGTGTATACACTTGTCAGTGAATCTGGGGTATCTCATGCTCTCCTCGGGTCTCCACAGGTGTCAGGCACCCACACAGTGCAGACATGCAAGCAGGCAAAACGCTCATACTCAAAAAATAAAATAAAAATAAAAATAAATAAATAAATCTAGAGGGAACACTGTTTGAAAGCATATTAATACTAAGGTAAACTTGTATGCCTTCTTATGCTGTAAGATGCCATGATGAAGCCCAGGCACACAGGAAACACAGAGTGTTTGGGACGTGTGCTATGAAGAAGTACCTTTCTCAGGATTGTCTTGAAACCAGGACAGAGAACAAGCAAGAACTAAAACAGTTTTGCTGCTGCTGCTGTTGTTGTTGTTGTTCTGCGGTGCTGAAGTCTTTTTAAACTATGCATTAAAGTATCCCAAAATTATAAGTCTATTAAATAAGTAATTCCATCCTGAAATTCTAGTGACACAAACTTGGCTTTGTGGTTTATTATGTCACAGAAAGCCATGTGTAGAGCGATAGAATTACTGAGTTGTGGGTGCATTCGCCTTCACTTTTTTGTTGAAACATCATTTTTAGGACAACCAGAAAATGACTGGAGCTCGCAGTGGCTTTGCTATTTCAGCATCATTATTTACACTTTTGCTAAACACAGGGGTCAAAAAAAAGGGTCTTGGGTGCACAGAAATGAAAGAGTTTCAGAGATAGTTGGCTGGATAAAAAAATTAATGGAGGGATAGAGAGATGGCTCAGTAGTTAAGAGCACTGACTGCTCTTCCAGAGGTCCTGAGTTCAAACACCAGTGACCACAAGGTGGCTCACAGCCATCTGGGATCTGGGATCTGGGATCTGGGATCTGGGAACTGGGATCTGGGATCTGGGATCTGGGATCTGGGATCTGGGATCTGATGCCCTCTTCTGATGTGCATGAAGAGAGCAATAGTGTATATGTAACATAAATAAATAAATCTTTAAAAAACCCGAAAAGTTTAGTAGAGTAAATGTGATCAAAATACACTATATATACATCCATAACAGTATATACACACCTATAGAAACACACGCATATATACAATATATATAAATGTATATGTATATGTATCTATATATAGTCAGAGTATATATTTTAAAATATTAGGCCCCAAATTTTAAAAAATATGTCTTAAGCCTTAGAAAACAAGGGAGAAATCTACAAAATTCTCACTCTGGTTAAATTCTACAACTCCCTTGTGTGAGAATATTCTGGAAGCCACTTACAATGGCTCCTGTTTTCATGCTTGCCTTTTCACTGAGTTCCAAAACCTTGACTCTGTGCTTCTACTGTGAGAAAATGTTGATTACTAACTTTATCAGTAAGCTGGGGGTTCTCATCCTGGAATGCTGAAAGAAGAGTGACAGATGTGGCTGCCCCCCCCCCCCCAATGCTGGATCTGGGTCTCACTTTACCCAGTGGGTGGTTGGGCGTTTGTGGTCAAGGCATCAGCAAGGGGTAACTACCACTGCTAATTTATAGTGTTTGCTCCTGAGTTCATAGCGGTGCTTTTGCTAGTCTCAAAAGATAAAGACAATTAAGTGGCTAAGTCCTTCTACAAATTTTAATATGCAGAATGACTAATGCTTTCTCTTTACCAAAGTTAAAGGGTCAAAAGAACTTTTGAAATTCTGACTGTGTTTTTGAAGACCATTGCCTTATAATAATAATAATAATGATAATAATAATAATAATAATAAAATAATAATAATAGAAGCAGAAATGGAATTTGGGCTTTACCAATAGAGGTAACTTGAGTTTTGAAGCACAGTGTAAATCAAAAGGCAAGCATAAAGAACTTGTAGTAAGATAGTGGACTTTTTCATGTATGGCTAGCAAGAAACATATGATATGTTGAAAGGATATGACTTCCCAGGGCCCCATGATTGCCAGCCCTCTTCTGCCTTATAGATTTTATATTGGAGATTTGGGGTTATAAGATACCTTATGTCTTAAACTGATGCGTTTACATTTGAAACCAGAAGACGGCTTTCACCAAGTCTTACCTTGATATATTGTCGGGCGAACAGGCAGAGATACTGGTATCCATGCTGTCAGAGCTGTCCAGGCTCAATGTGTCATAGGCCTGGTCCTTGTAGCTGCGATCTGGGTAATGGAAACTATTCAAGTAGACGTTTGACTCAGATGCTGTGCGGCTGTAAAATTCAGGTTTCTGTCTTTGTCCCTCACTCATCTGTTGGTGATTATAACCTAAGGAGAAAGCCATAAATATGTAAATACATCTCATTTATCAAGCTCGGAATCTCACAAATCTATGGACTCAAGCCAGCAATGAGAAACATATTTTGAGGTTGGGAAGATCAAAGAAACAATGTCGTGCCCAGCGTGAGCAAGACTTTGAGAGAAGTGGTCATGTGAGGGATTTTGTTTGTCAGTGGGATCACTTGGCACCTCTTAAATCTCATCCTTACAGCTCAACATAGCCAAGAGTATTACATCAGCACACTTAAGACACGCATACACACTCACGCACATTCCACAGGAGCCAGAAGCACAATTAAAGGTTCTGAATCCTCTAGAAATAGGTTTAAGTGAAGGCAGTATGACACCCAGTGCCTTGCCAGTGTTACAGGGTAGTCACCTCTCTGACAGCATTCAGATATCAGGAGCATTCACAAAACAGCAAGTGGATTTGACAGGGGTAGGGGTTGAGAAATGTGTATTTCATAGTGTCTGTGATGGTTTCATCTGGTTCAGATGCAAGTTGCATTTGTCTTATTTTAAAAAAATAGTCTTTGTTTCTGTCTTTCTCCTCCTCCAATGTCTCCTCTGCCTGTTTCTTATTAAATATTCAGGGTCAACCATCCTTCCCATCGCTAGGTCCCTTCTCCTTGTCATGGTGTAAATTTCCCTTTTCCCACTTCGACAGTCAGCCCTTGACCAGCTGTCGCTAACTATTTGAAAGCATGGTTATCAATAGCATCAAAAGCACCATAAAGGAAAAGTGCTTTCTCCTCCTCTTACCCTGATGGCTGGTGGATGACGTCATTGCCTTACCCTGTGTTCTTGCTCGAGCTACCTTTGAGCATTAAAAGCCATACTGTCTTCTTTTCAATTCTCTGTCCTACGTACACAGGAAGCAGGGGTGGAAGTGGAAACCCCCAAGTTCATCAAAACAATTTCCCATAGTTTATAATCTTTTTTTTTTCCTGAAAAGAGAAACACCTACTTTCTATTAACCCAGGGAGTTAATCGAAGACCTATCCAAAGTTTACACTTCAACATGTCATCTTTTCTACAGAGCTACCTTTCAATGAGGATTTTAATTAAGGAGAAAAATGGTCTAAAGGAGACAAAACTACAAAAACAAAACAACACAAAACAACAACAAAACCTTAAAACAAACAGCTCCCATAGCTGCTGACTTAACATTTATTTAGAAACTGGAACCTCATCCATGATACCTCAGCCAAGTAGTCTACCCAAAGGCTCCAGGAAATTATGAGCAACAGACATGTTTTCAGACCCGTTGAATTTTGTGTGGTTTTGGAATTGTGACAATGTACAATTCGGACTAATGGATGTCTAGGAAAATGAGCTTCCCCCACACGACTGTCATTATAGATGATAGATACGCATGTAGTAATGCCACACATCACAGAACTAGGGAAGGACACAAAACACAGAGGCACACGGTGAGACCAGGCAGAACATCCTTTCCAGCACTGATTCATGCACAGTGTCACACAAAGTCCGGCCTTCCAAATGTACAGCTCATGTCACTTTGAAAAGAAAGGCAAGAAAGCCACCACTCAGGTGGCTCTTACACTTGGGCTTTATGAATTACTAATTGTCCCTTTTACATCATTTCCAGATATTCATTAGTAAAAGAGGGGAAAATGACAAGAGAAATTATGTGAAAAGGCTACACACTCTCCTCCCTTCATCCAGGGAGCTCTCTTCAGTGAAGAAAAGCAGCCCCAAGGAGGAGGAAGGAATAACTTGGGACAGCAAGAAGCGAAGCTTACACTACTCTCAAACAACTGGAGGGCTTGCTTTCTCCAATCTTCCAGAGTCTCGGGGTTTTGATTTGTTTTCTTCAGAAATATCACAGGCTAAGAAGATAAATTTATACTTTCTAGTGAGAGAGGCAGGAAGCTAAAAAGCTCAAAGTTTTCAGACATACATACAAGGAACAGCTACTATACAGCATGAAGGCCATGTGCCTTGTGGACCTCAGCTCCCCAGAACAACTCAAGATCTGCTAAGCTTTGCTTTGCACCAAGGGCCTCTCTTGGTCATTCCAATGCAGAATGAGGACCATAAAGTTCTCCAGCAGCTTAAGGACAACCCCTGTGAACTGTGTGTCCATTTTCTTAGCAGCATTTTCATTTCCAGTGTGAACAGGACACTCACCTCATTGAGCTACTCAACACTGCCAACTGGCAAGAGTTGTCTGTTATGACTGTCAACCTGGGATGGCTTTTGTCTGCCAAATAAGTTAAAAAAAAGAATGTTCCTTCAGTTATAAGCCAGGGAATGCCCATGGTTTGGTAGTGTGTACACCTGTAATCCTGGCACTTGAGAGGCTGACGCAGGAGGATTGTTGTGAGTTTCAAGTCAGCCAGGGATGCACAATAAGACTTTTTCTTTTCTTTTTTTAAGAAAAGAAGGGCATAGATCTCTGCCTTGTAATCTCAGAATTGCACCTGAGTGAGCTGGTTTGGGGATTTGATCCCAGATCCGACCATCTAAAGGTAATTCCTATAGAGGGAAGAGCAGAGCAGAGCAGAGCTGAAGAGAGTGTGGCTGGCAGTCTCAGAAACTGCTGAGTAAAAACACACGGTGGAGCAGCCTGGAAGTGGAAGCTCGAGCTTCCACTCTGGGAGGCTCTGGGAGGGAGACACAGGTGTCCTGTTCACTGCAGACCCTGGCTTAGTGACCATGAAGACATCACAGAACTGTCACCGAGTAAACTCACTGTTCTCCTATCAGCTCTGACTCCCTGAGTGCTCAAATGAAGCAGAAATAAGTCTACTTGGGGCAGTGGGTGGGGGTGGAACCAAGGAACTAACTTGGGAAACTTGAGACATTCTCAACCCAAGTCCACTTGGTTTTGTTATTTTTTAATTATATAGCAAGAACAACGTTCAGTGGACTGAAAAGAGCTGACATAAGATGCTCTTAGCACTGTGTGAAGGAGTAGTTCTGAGATCTAGAAAGAAAGACCTCATGTCTGGGCTTGTTTCATAGCATAGGATGTACCAGGAAACAACAGACTTAGACTTGTTCTTTGCCCAGGAAAGCCATTAGAACAGAGTATAACTCCCAGTAATTTTTCCTAATTTTAATGCCAGTTTCAGTATATTCTGGCTTATTGGTGCCTCAAGTTCTCTTGTTAATTAACCACATGAGATATGCAGTTTTTCCAGCATATTTCACATATATATGGCACATCTATGCCTTAATAAGGAAGATAGGATCTATCACATATGGCAATCTATGCCTTAATAAGGAAGATAGGATGGTTTAAGATTATAATTAGAGCTTAAGATAAAACAGATTGAGACTCTGATAATGCACTTGTCACCGCTCACCTGCTGAAGAATTCATTCTTCCTAACGACAGTCCACAGCCAGAAGAACAGGTAAGTCAAAGGAGAAGGGAGAAAGGCAGAGAAAGGGGAAAGGTACAAGGTCAGAAAGGCTGACACGGGCACGGGAACACATCTGCCCGGCATGCACTCTTTGACATATTAGTAATAACACCAGATGAACATGAGTGATGGTCACACTTTACATTCAATCTAAACTGAGAAAGAAAATCTAAAGATTTTTAAAAAGACTCACAATACATGCATAGTTAGAAAACAAAAGATTTGTTACAAAAGAAAAGAAAAAAGTACCTTACACACAAACTGGTCAAACAGAAAATAGTAATGATAATACTAATAAAAACCAAAATTATATCTATAAAATAATTTATTATTTTTTTTTAAATTCAAGTAGCAGTAGCAAATAATATCTAAGAATTCAGGGTAGTAGTTCCTATGTAAGGGTCTGGAGAGGTGGCTCAGTGGTTAAGACGCTGGCTGTTCTTCCAGAAGGCCTGGGTTCAATTCCTAAACCCCACAAGGCTGCTCATAACCTTTGGTTACTTCAGACTCAGGAGGTATAGCGCCCTCTTCTGGTCTCCTTGGTTACCAGGCACCCATATGGTCCACAAGAATACGTGCAGGCAAAATGCTCATACACATGAACATAATTAGATGCACAACCCAGGAAACTTTATAACAAGTTCTTTCTCATGCTATTTAAGCACAGAAATACACTTCTGTGTATTCAAGGCAGGCATTTATACTTTTCTTAACTCTCCAAAGACTTCCTTACCAAACGAGCATAAGTGAAAGAAATATATTGGGGGTTTCCTAAACCCTTCTAGCCGGCTGTATGTTTTATTTGTGTCTACCTAGCCTTTTGAACATCCTGCTATGCACTGGGCCTGCACGCTCTGCCCACTTTCCTCTTTACGTGGCTCCTGAGTCCACAAATCAATGCTGTCACAGTCTCCGTGCTTCCGGCATGGTCTGAACTTGTTATAAAAGCCCAAACAAGAAGAGCCATGCAGCTGCCTTTGAAGGAGCAGCAGCTGCCACAAGCATTGTGTTTCTTTAAAAAAAAAATGTACAGCATTTTTTTTTTCTCTTTTGGATAGAAAGAACAATCCGACTAAAAATACACTATTGTAGACTTGAAAATCAGAGCAGGTCGTAAAAATGACTTGACAATGACCTTTAGATATTTGCTGGAAACAAAAACACCACACAGGGAGGTTTTCATACCTTTCTTGGACTTTCCTGCATTTAACAAAAGAGACAGAAGGATAAAGATTTCATTCACTCTAAAGCTTACAGAGAGCAGCTGACAAGCTGTATTAAAAAAAAAAAAAAAACATGACCCTTGCAACTTCCGGAGCCCAGGTCCTCAGCTCTCGCCTGTGAACCCAGCTCCGCCCAGTGTGCTGTGGCTCCCAGCGTCAGTGCTATGGAAACAGTGCTGAATGAAGAAGGCTCATACTTACACCACCATCCTTGACGTTTCCATTACGAACAGCAGCAAAAAAAATGGTGCACTTTAGTTAATCGTGTACAGAAAAGGTAAATGGGGAAGTCTACGACATTTGTCATAACGAAAATGTACCAGATATCAACTTGCCCAGACCGCAATTTTCATCACATTTGCTATTTTAATGACATCAACAAGTGCTGCTGAAACAATTCTAAATGAATACCCAGTTCAGCCCTCCTGGTCTCTGTGAGACGCCCATATGAGCTCTGTGTAACCTGCTGGTACTACCATCTGTTGTGGCTTGAAGAAATATCATCCCTGGCCGTTCCTCCTCGGGGAGAGGAGCAGGCTGAGGCACACGGAACAGTTTTGTTTCTCCAGAGCCCCATGCAGCTCCATAAAGCAGAGCGTTACTTAAGTCTCCTCAGTGCGCAAAGCCATGCCCATGGAGAGTAAGAGCACAAAAGACAAAACTGTAGACTTCTCAGAGTCCACATCCATAGTGTGACCCCAGGAGCTTGGCTTGGGTTCACTTTAGAAACCTTTATTTAAACCGTTATTTAAAGGGAAAGCAGATTAGAAAAATCAGCCCTAGGCTCCCCAAGAACACTACTGCACGGTACTGTCAGCAGCTCTCAGCTTCATGGATGTGTGCCCTTGGTACAAGGCTCTTGCTCTCTGGCTTAAGGAAATGCTTTGGGTACTGAGAATAGTCATTTGGCTTCCCTCTTTCCTTTCTTCAGTGTTCTACCTTTCCCTAAATCACTGTAATGCAGAAAGTTCATCAGTATGCAGGATGGAAAGTTCATAAATATGCAGAAAGGTCTCAGTTGCATGGCCACCCCAAGCTTGGTTGCCTTCCAGTGGAGAGGAATATACATTTTCAAGGAAGACTATTAATATTACCAAAATATGGTTTAAGAGAAAATATAACTGAACTTCACGTTAATAGAAATAAGTGACAGCTAAAATAAATGCCTATGCTTGTTGTAAGTACTAAAAAATATTTTTATCTCCTTAAGACATTATAATAAATAAAGCAGAGAAGTCTATTCAAACGTGTTTTATTTAAATATTACAAATATACACCTCAAGTGAACGCTATAAGCCGCCTTAACTCTCTTTGTCATCTAGCTCAGGCTAGCCTTGAGCTCCTGAACCGTCTCGCCTTCTCTCCCTCTTCCCAAACACAGAGCGTATGTCACTTTGCCCCGCTTTATTAATTCCGTGTTTTTTGTTGTTGTTTTTTGTTTTTTGTTTTTTTAGGAGACAATGTCTCATTGTGCAGCTCGGGCTGACCTCAAATTTGTGATCCTCCTGCCTCCCCCTGCCTCCTGAGTGCTAGAAATACAGCTGTTTATTACCCATAAAAATGAAAATCAACGTCTGCTCCATGTCTGACTCTTTAAATCACTTCTAATATTTATTTGAAAACCTCAATTTCATCTCAATAATTTAATTGTCACGCACAGATTATCAATATAAACATACATGTAATTTACACATATAGGGAGTGTACATATGTATATATACATACATGCATATGTAGATACATACACATATTTGTATACACACAGTGATTATACCCGAGTGCTTTAAGCAGAGATGACTATCAATCATAATTCAATTTTAATTCACAAAAAGGCAAGATTTCAATCTATCAATTCATGAAAGCATTTGATGGTCAAATGTCTATCAGCTTTTCCCTTTATATCTTGGACAGACCTCTATTAATAAAATATGTTCAACATTTTATTAAAATCATCCGTTATGTGTCTCTATCTTTCCTCACTAGACTGCAAGAATTTCAAAGTCAAGGAACACATCATTCCTTTTCCTTCTTGGTACCCAGTACAAACATGCTGAAAAATTCAAGCCAATCAAAGTTGTTGATGTAAACTACTGCACTAACAATAGAAACTTATATAGCGGTCTCTTGTGAGGCTATGCCAGTGCCTGGCAAACACAGAAGTGGATGCTCACAGTCAGCTATTAGATGGAACACAGGGCCCCCAATGGAGGAGCTAGAGAAAGTACCCAAGGAGCTGAAGGGTTCCTATAGGTGGAACAACAATATGAACTAACCAGCACCCCCAGAGGTCATATCTCTAGCTGCATATGTAGCAGAAGATGGCCTACTTGGCCATCATTGGGAAGAGAGGCCCCTTGATCTTGCAAACTTTTTATGCCCCGGTATAGGGGAACACCAGGGCCAAGAAGGGGGAGTGGGTGGGTAGGTGAGCGGCGGAGGGGGATATAGGGGACTTTGGGGATAGCATTTAAAATGTAAATGAAGTAAATACCTAACAAAAATTGGGAAAAAAAAAGAGTTTTGCTTCTGGAATGGCATTGTAGTAACTTCTTTCAGTCTCCATTAAAGACCATTTTGTAACCCTGTCATACATGTAATATATTCTTTCAAAGAAAACACATCAAGAGTCAAGGTCCACCTAAAACCTAAATACACAGTAGAGGAGCTCAAACTTACAATCAAAAGGCACAAAGAAATTTTCTTCTGGGCCCACTAACAACGTCAACTCATTGACTCCAGCTCAGGGGTCACTTAAAATAGGATGTCAGCCACAGGGAAGTCTAGTGATCTTGGCTAAGTGCCCTGGGAATTTCTCAGCATCTCTGTGGTCTCTCTTTGCTTTCCATCAATCACATGGGAAAGTTAGTAATCTCTCAAGGCCTTTTGGCTGAATTTATAAAGTGTAGCAGGCACGTTTACAATGTACCAGCGATAAGGGGACTGGTGTTACCTTGGTACAAGAATGATGTCACTTATATCCTTCCCCCAAAGGAAACATACTAACAGTAAAATTTAGAACATGGGTTGATCTTCCCTCCAGCTGTGTTCTCATCGCCTCTTACTGGGGAATTCCCATGCTTAACAGAAGACCATGAGATTAAAGGATACCTACCTCTGAGCATCCTCCGAGACTCAGGGTCTTTGGTCATGGTCGCCAGCGAGTGAGGGAGCACACTGCCACAGCTATTGCTCTGCCCCAGAGGGAGGTGAGCCTGAGAGAGGCAGGAGGAAATAGTTCAGGCAAGGTAAACTGCATGTCAAATGTACTCAACAACATGGTTGTACTCCTAATTTCAAAGCTCCTATCTAAGGACAAAGGGTAGAGATAGCTGGTCTTGCCTCGTTTCCTTTTTGATGCCAAGTGGCAAAAGCTAGTTACTCACCATCTCTCCCAAGAAGCTCTGCTGCAATCTCAGTATCGCAGCCCTTCCTCTGATCGTAACAATTCCAAAAGAGAAGATGGATGGAGAAAAGACACTGTCCACAGCCTTGTGAGAGTGACAGGAAGCTCCCCATGCATAAGGTGCAGAGGGCAGGTGCACAAACAGTAATGCGTGCTGCACACCATGCAAAAACACAGGGGCAAGCTACCCATGCTCCAGTTGCTCTTTACCCCTAGCTATGCTGAAACCCATTAAGATCCATTCTTTATAGCATCTTCCTTCTTTTGCTTATTTGCTTTTTTAGATAGGGTCTTGCTATGTAGGTTTCAAACTCATACCCACCCTCCTATTTCAGCCTCCCAAGGGATTCCAGGTGTGCACCATCATGATTTTATTCTTTTTATATAGCTTTCTATATATCTATCATGTAAATCAAGTCCACTTAAAACATTAACTTACAAAATAGAATACAATATAGTTACTCTAATTATGCATAAGAGAAAGGCCTAAAGTAGTGAAACCCCCTAAAAACTTCCCTTCCCTTCTCTCTCTCTCTCTCTCTCTCTCTCTCTCTCTCTCTCTCTCTCTCTCNTCTCTCTCTCTCTCCAACAATCCCCTGAGCAGAGGGTACAGGTGTTGGGTCACTGGGGTTCATATTCTGACTCCTCTAGTTTCTAGCTGAGAGATCCTGTGTTGTCACTTAACTTCCTCTGCTTCCGTTTATCCATATGTACAACTATAGTAGTGATGCATACGTAAGCACATTTATTCCATAGCATTGGTAGGTTCACATAAAGGGCTAAACCTGGCGTCATGCATGTAGACACTGACCAGTAACTGTTTAGTACTGTTATTTCTTGAGCTCAGATGCTATGTTCTGTGTTATCTCTAAATATGGGTACAGTCAGAGGGCACCTATCATATGAGGGAAGAGTACCCACCACCGGTACTGTAGTGGCAGAAAAATACATTCTTTAGCCCAGAATGTGTAATTCTAAATTTACTCTGATTGGGACAGAAGAAGCAACTGAGTTATGACATCTGTCCAACAAGCAAATACAGCCACCTAGCATTCAGTATCTTTCCATTTCAAAGGCTTTACTTTTGTTGGTGACTATAACAAGATGTTCCGGAAAGAGGAGGCCATGGCTCTTCTGAGTCCTACCTTCGGGGTGGTGCTCCTCCCCATTGTGGCACTGCTGAAGTGTGGGGACAGGGAAGGGGTGGTTTTCTTTCGAGGCAGAGTGTCACTCAGGTAGAGGCCTTCTTTGTGCTGCTTCTTCCTTTCTTCCAGGCTTCTAAAGTGCTTTAAACGCAAATGCAAAGTGGAACAGCAAAGCTTGACTGACGGACACGTTACTGACACGTCACCGACACAAAGAAGCAGCAATGTTCCCACAACTGACCCTTGGGAGCTGAGTTTTGACACATCCTCTACACTCAAAGCTCACCTTGGTGTTCACCCTCAGATTAGAGCTGGCGTTGGATGTGACTAGACAATGGAATTTATATTTTTCTTTAAGAAAATCGCCTCTTTTTCTCCTATAGTGCTGCTTAAAAATTGTCACACTGCTCGCCTCTGCTGTGATGGTCCCACTGTATGGATGTATGAACAGCCAGTGACCAAAGCAAGCCAGCGATTCCCTACTCTCTACGTCTGTCTAAGTGTTCTGCCTGATGGTACAGACCCCTGTGAGTGGGACAAGGAGGAGGAAATAAAAGAGAAAGAAGAGAAACGGCAATAACAGGAAAGTTGTTATAAAATAGTAACCCCATATATCATGTAATACCGCAAACCCATATAAGGTTTTCATAAATAGCATCCCTCTAGGTTACTTCCATTTTAAAAGCCCATGGGCAAAGAGATCCCATAGTAATCTCTTGTAGTTAAATGCTCCAATAGACTACATCTTTTTTTTTTTTTTATTGAGATTTTAAGACACGATTTTTGCCATCTTAAAATATCCAAACTTTGCTTGGCTTCTCTAACTTTCTCAAGATGTCTTTAACTGCAAAATGACTTCATAATAAAGTCTCCTTTGCTTAGACCACTTTAGTGCTAATTTCGGGCTTCTGAAATATATAAAAACTAGTGTATGGCAGGGATGGCACATGTTTGCACCTTAACTTTACAATGGTATATTTCTGGTGGCTAGTATGTATTAGGAGCTTTCTACTTGCGGGGTTTGATAATTTACTTTCATGATTTCATTCAGATCATATAATAATCCTCTGAGGTTGGTATTCTCTTTCTCTTTTATAGGAGAGGGTTCTGGGGTACAGAGACATTCAGTAAGCTTGCCCAAGGCCTTGCAGCTAGAAGGTGGTAGAATTGGAATTCAAGGCCAGGAAATCCCCATCCCCATCGTAGAACCTCAGTTTCAATGATTAGCTGCTGACTTCAGTTAGAAAGGGAATCGGAATACTTATTTATTTATTTATTTATTTATTTATTTATTTATTTATTTATTTATTATATGTAAGTACAGTGTAGCTGTCCTCAGACACTCCAGAAGAGGGAGTCAGATCTTGTTAAGGATGGTCGTGAGCCACCATGTGGTTGCTGGGATTTGAACTCCAGACCTTCGGAAGAGCAGTCAGGTGCTCTTACCCACTGAGCCATCTCACCAGCCCCTGGAATACTTTTTGTTTTCACTATGACCAAATGGCATAAGTTCCTAAACTTTGATTTTCAGAATTCAATAAATTATGTAACAAATCCCATTGAAAATTGTTAATACTGGGCCTAAAGCAACAGGTTTGCAAACTGGTTGTTTTGCTACCAAGGGTGTTGCCTGTCCTGAATGAAGCTGCTAATGAGATTCACATCACATTAAAACAAAAGGTAGGAAGCTCTCATTCCCCAAGGTCATCCGTGGTTTATATCAGTTATTTGATTCAACCCTTTCCTAGGTTTCTCTTTACATCAGCCCAGGTGGCAATAGCAGGAGACACCAGCTTTTACAAAGGTACCAAGTCTAAGACAGAGATCACTCCTCTTCACAGCATCAGTAGAAGAATGAAGAGAGACTTGTAAAGTGCTTAGCACCTTTGGACACAGCCTTGGAATGACATCTAGTATTAAGGGGTCAACAATGTAGACTACAATGTGTTGTCACCACAACTTTTTACACTATGAATTTTATGGAAATACTTGACAGCATACTGAAAAAGATGTGAGCCATGCCATACTATTTCGTTGAATGGGAGCTGAAAAGCATGGAGATATAAAGTATATCAAAACTTTATTAATCCTAGCACCCGTGGGCCACACTAAACATCCTTAAAACAAAGCAAGCAGGAAGAATGCTTAGCAACTTGCTCTTCTTAAAAAAACAAAGAGCTTTGCAAAAGATGAAGAGATGCTACATAAGTGACTGTGAGACTCCTGTGCTCCGTCCGTCTTTCTAGTTACCTGTTGTTCCTGCGGCTGCTGCCTTCTGTGTTTCTTAGCTGGTAGAGGAGGAGGTGTGTCATTTAAAGGGAAAGGATCGACAGATGCAGTCATGACTTCAGGCCAAGTGGCTGATGAAGGTTCAGTGACAGAAGGAGAGAGGGTGGAAGGAGACATAAATCCAGAATAGACAGCTGTTCGGTGCTTTAGAGGGGAGAGAAAAGGTACACACACATCCGTATGAGATGAGAGTATGAACGAGACAGAGACAGGAAATCCATACTCTGGTTGCTCTGACTTATTGTGTGCTAACTATGAGGTTCCAAATGTCGTGCACTATCTTTCCATTTAGCTTCTTGTTAAGATCCCACACAGCAAGCAATGTGCTCAGTAGAAGATACTTAATACTTCACATTACTGGCTACTCCCAAGAATACTTTAAAACAAAACCCATGACAATTAAAGCATAATTCAATACTGCCAAGAAAAATATACAACACAACTCATCTGAGGAGGTGATTCAAACCAATGAGTTTGTATCTAAGACAACTAGGTTTGTTTACAATGCTAAGATGTTGACCTAATTTGTTGGCAGTTATGTCTAGTTCTCTACCATTACCACACATTTCATGGTTTCTAAGATTTTTAGTGTAGAACAACTCCCCTATACCCTACCCCAGTCTGGTCTAAATCATAAACTCAGCATCAGTCTGGTTCTCTGGAACACAGACTCTGATCATTTTCAGTGAACTGTGGGTTAATTTCTGACATGAGGAATAGCAGTGGATGAATGAAACACATGCCCACACACCTCTGAACTCTGGGGCTGGCTCACCGGCACAGCCGAGGCAGGCTCAGTGACAGCAGCATCAGCATCAGCAGGGAACTGAGTGGAAGGGGATAGATTCGTGGAATTGCCACATGACTCATTAATCTCATTTACACTGATATATCCCTAAAGGGAGGAATTCAGAAGTTAAACACAAAGAAAGCAAAAGCCAAGGCATGCGAGAGTATTAATGTTCCCGGTACAATGAGTTAGCTGAGCACAGCACAGCCAGATTTTCTGGGTGCCACTCAGTGTCTCATTAAGTGAATGGTAAGCAATGAAAATGGATTTGCAGTGCTCAATCTTGAAGAATGTCATTCCAAGTATTAAACACAATTTCTGGTGAAATCAAAATGACCATACAATAAATATCTAGAGATATCAGCATCGTTCTTTCAATGGAATGGCATTATGTCTACAGAGATATCAAACAATCAGATTCCCCAGAGACACTCACTCTCTGATTCAAGAGTCTTTTCCACAAGATGCACAGTTCCCTCTTCCATCCTTTGAAAACTACCGTGTCTGAGCAAATGATGTGATGGGCTACTGGGTTTTGTACCATTAATGAAAATAACAATTTAGCTTTAATGGGATTTGGTTGTGAACATTTCAGCCAAGAAAGCACGAGGACACTGTCTTTACACTCATGTGCATGTACATACACAGATCCCAGATGGAGTTGCTATTCTATGTTGTGCTACCACCATTCAAGGCGGTTTCCCCAATGCAAACTCTGTTGCTAGAACAGAGAACTTCCAGTCACTTTTAAGGCCAGTAATTCAGTTCTGGCTATATCTTAAAGAAAATGCCCATGAGTTCTCTGAACAAAAACTCCTGAAAGCGTCTTTGTGGAAAAGGCACCTAGAATGATTTTCATGGAAAGTAATTACACAACCCAATCAAGATTTTTGCCACACCAGTGAAACAGCATGGAGGAAAAAAGAAAAAACTGAAAGTAGACTCCATTTGATTTCTGGCTTCTATTCTCAGATCTTTGATGATGAAAACACTATTAAGCTTTTCAAAAGGTGACTCCTTGTAGCAAAACCTCTAGCCTGGAAATGAAAGGTTTCATGGACAACCCATCATTACAAGAAAGCAGAGAAAGCTAAGGCTGACAATTATCAACAGGATGTTCCGCAGTCTTGCTCAGCAGAAAGTGACACAGGAACTAGGCGATGTTTTATGCAGTTCAACTGCAGAAAGGAAGGGATAAGAATTTAGCTGTCCAACTTCATTTTATCTGTGGCAATGAATCAGGAAGGAAATGAAAAATCTTTGAGTTATTCTTTCATTTGGTTGATAGAAAGCTTTAAAGTGAGGCCTTGAAAATTTCCTCTTCTGAATCATAGGTCATATAGTTTAATTGCTTCCAGAAGTTTTCTCTTTGCCAGGTGTGGGTGCTCTGTAAAGAATCTGGTTATAAATGGCTCATTCTTCAGAAGGAAGGAGAAAAAGAAAAGAGAGAAGGGGAAAGTAAGGCAAAAAGACTGGACACTGGAAAATCGAGTCAAGTCTTATAAGTCAAGTCTTCTTGTTACATGGTGAGAACGTACAGATACTAGGCACTTATGGTAGAGACATGAAAATAGCCAAAAAGCCAGGAGAGCCTTTGAAACTCAGGAATCTTCCAAAAAAGCAAATACCAACCCATCAATAGGACAGGAAAGGTTAAAGGGCAGAGAGAAAGGACCAAAGGCCCACGTACTTCATTTGAATGCCACAGGCCTCCCTCCTAATTGTGTTCAGATTCAACTGCCATAGTTCCCTAGAACCTATTCTGCTCCCATCTTCAGACACCCAAGCAAGAAGCACTTGCTATTGCCCGCATCCTTGACAATGGCAATACAGCATTGTTTTTGAATGTGCCTTAATCACTTCACTGTTGTGGAAAATTTTAATCCCAGTCCAGGTTTCTAGCCCACCTTTGACCATTTTGTTCCTGGATAAAAAACATGCATACAACCTTTATATTTACAATAAGCCATAAACAGCCCAAGAGCTGGGAAGATATCTACCCTGTATGCTATTAGAATCTACTTTCTTCTTGATGACCCTGAGTTATTACTTACTATATTTCACTTCACCGTAAAATCCAATGTATAAACAAGAACTTTTAATTCTATTGGCAAAATACATGCAAATCCAACCAACTTTCCATCACAATGCCATTGCTGGTACCTAAGCTCCTAATCTAAGCCTTAGCCTGCACTACTGTGGTCATTTGTAACCAGGTTCCCTGCACCTCCTTATACTTCCTGTGACCCAGTGTTTGCTGAGTGGCCCATAGAGATCTTTAACAAATGGATATCAAATAATGTGAGCTCTCTACTTAAAACCATTTAGCAGCTCTCCAGAATGCATATAAAAGCTGTATTTCATTAACACAGCTCACAAGGCCTACTTTACACCTCGCTGATCTTAGCTTAGGCCTGTAAGCTTCATTCATAACCACACTCACCTTATTGACCTTGCCTGTTATGTATTCCCAATAATGGAAACTATGAAGTGATATGGCCTAATAAAGCTGTTATAGAAAATAGTTTAAAAATGCTTCTGGGATGCACACTTGGTCACTATTATTGTGATGAACATTTTATTTCATATACCTGAACATACATGAATAAGCATGTGCAGGTACATGCACACACACACAAAACACATATAAAAGGAAGAAAAGAATGCAAGACTCAAGGTCACAGTGTCATTGTCAAGACAAGTAGACGTATCTTGTCTCACACAAACATGGATGTGTACTTTACCCATGTTACATGATAACCCCTGGATTCCTATACTCACAGATAAGAAACAGCAAGGACTTATCAAGCACTATGAGTTTTTGCAAGGCATTTAAGCTAAGGTTTTTATTAGTTGACTTGGCACACCAAACCATGGTATATTTGATTTCCAAGTTGGCATGAGCAGACATATAAAATCATGGCTTACCTCTTTCAGAGTATTGGGGTTAATAGGGAACCCTTTCCCACCAGTGAGGCTGGAGTATTTCTTTTCCAAATTACAAAGATTCTCTTTTTCCTAAAGAAATATAAAATGTATTAAGCTTGGAATCAACTTAGTAAACAACCAAGAAGTATGCTGACCTTGCATTAGAGTCAAACATCAAAATCCCGGACACACCCACCTCTACTTCCTTTCCCAATGCACAGTAAAAGCTTATCATTACAGACGGCTCACCTACTATTAGCTGATATGATGCATGAGCAAGTTTCAAACATATTTAGTGAGATAACTGTTTCTTCAAGATGAATTTTGCAGAGTGACAGCAGTTTTAAGAAAAGAACAGGATGTCCTAAATGAAGCTGAGAATGGCAAGGAGATCAGGGAATGGTGGCACAGACCAGTAATTGTAGCACTTGGAATGTGAAGGCAAGATCAGGATCTCAAGGTTAGCTTCAGCTACATAGTAACTTAGAAGCCAGCATGGGCTATATGAGACTCTGAAAACAATAACAAACAGAGGAAAGAAGGCTCCCTGACTCAGAGCTTTTTCAGCCTTCATCTTTTGTGTATTTTCTACATTCAAATCTTTATTCCCCCAAGTACTGAATATTCCTGTGGCTTCTGGCAATTTATTTCATAATTCATTGCTACATTTTTCCTAAAAAAAATTCTCAGCATTCATTTTTTTTTTAATATTTAGGCCCACAGTTCACCTTAGGTTAATCAGCTATTTGATAACCTCCAGGAAAATAGTTACGGTGTATATTATTTACTATGATACAATTTACATAACAATACAATTCAGGACTTTAGGTATCTATCAGATTATTTGAAACAAATAGGAAAGCACTACAACCAAGATAAAGACCATTTCTATCACACTGGAGATTATATATATTTATATAATAATAATAATATATAATATATAACTATATATATAACTATAACTATAACTATAACTAACTAACTAACTATATATGTTTTTCAAGACAAGGTTTCTCTGTGTAGCCCTGGCTGTCCTGGAACTCACTCTGTAGACCAGGCTGGTCTTGAACTCAGAAATCCACCTGCCTCTGCCTCCCAAGTGCTGGGCTTAAAGGCGTGTGCTACCACTCCTTCGCTCCACACTGGAAATATTCATGGCCCCTTCCAGATAACCCCAGGCCCAATGGTCAAGCACTGCTCTGACTTTCTTGGCCTTAAATTAAGTTTTCCTTCTTCTCCAACATAATATAAATAGAGGCATTCAATATGTACCCTCCTGGGTTGGCTTTACTGCATAATAACAGAGCTTAGAGAGTGAGCTCCCTACTTCATGTTGAGGAGTGTTAAAATATACACATGATATTTTGTTAATTCATGTTTCTCTTGATGGTTATTTAGCATGTGTTTGAGGGGGATGATGGTGAGTTATTGTGCAAAAGCTAATTCAAACAGTTTAATACACACCTCTGTTGATATGTGTCATAAAGGCATATTTTCATTTCTCCTGTGTAAATATCTATTAGGGTTTCTGGGTCCGACGTAGGTACACACTTAAAGCTATAAGATAAATATCATGGAAGTTCTCTGAAGGTGCTATGCATTTCACACTTAGACTATCAAGGCACAGCTGCTTTAGCTGGTCCATACTTCCACCAGCATTTGAATGTGTCACTTTTTATAATAATGACTATAAACATCTTAGGTGATGTGAAGTAGAGTCACATTGTTGCTTTCACATTAATCTCAATCTCTCCTTCTCTGTCTCCTTCCTTCCTTCTTTCCTTCTTTCCTTCCTT
>NC_034601.1:40393186-40398185 GCF_900095145.1 Mus pahari
CTTCCTTCCTTCCTTCCTTCCTTCCTTCCTTCCTTCCTTCCTTCCTTCCTTCCTTCCTTCCCTCCTTCCAAGTCCTCCTCCAAGTCCTCCTCCAAGTCCTCCTCCTCCTCCTCCTTCTTCCTTTGCATGCACACACATGTATATGTGTGTTTTTGTGTTTGTGTGTGTTTGTGCTCATGGGTGCACATGGCATGATTCATGGATGGACGTCAGAAGACTGCTTTGTTGAGCCTGTTTTCCTCTACTATCTCTCCATGGACATCAGGGATAGAACTCAGGTCACTTAGCTTGCTTGGTGAGTGCCTGCACCAGCTCAGCCATTTCACTCTCTTTTTTTTTAAGTCTCTTTCTTTCTTTCTTTCTTTCTTTCTTTCTTTCTTTCTTTCTTTCTTTCTTTCTTTCTTTCTTTTTTTTAGGCAGTGTATGGCAGTGTATGTAGGACTGGTTAAAACTCAGTATATGTTTCAGGCTGATCTTGAATTCACAACTCTCTTGCTTCCAAGAGAGTTAGGCTTCCAAGTATACCACCATGTTTGCTCAGAACATCTCCATCAGTTTCTCAGATCACATCCCGGTTTTGTGTGTGGCACTGTTTGAAATATCTTGCGTGACACACATTCATGTTTCATTCACATTTGCTTGACAACCAATGACACTATCACCAGTGTCTAAAAACAAGTTACAGGACACACCACAGCATCCTGCACTTGGAGGTGTTTGACAACACTTTAGCATCATTTGGGAGCCCTACTAACAGTAAAGTCACCAACAGTATGCACAAAAAGAAACAACGTGACAGCAGGCCACTGAACAGAAACCAAATACTTGCTAAGTCTGAGAGCGGAAAGAGACAGCAAGATGTTGGTCAAGTTCAACCGGCAATGCGCAGGATGAGCCAATTCTAAGTGTTCACTGTTGGGTATGTCCGTGAAAGTGCTTCAAGTACATTTTAGCAAGAGGGACAAACCACAAATCATGGAATCCATGATTAAAGTGATTAGGCTTTAAATTTAAGTCCAAACTGTCTCCCATGTCTACAAAAGAATCTGTTGGAATGTTGTTTGAGATTTAAAGGCATCTCTAGATCTGTACAGGGGAAACAAAACTCTTACCATTTATGAATTTTATCTGTTTTTAATGCAGAAACATGTTATCTGTGAGCTCTTTGGCTTATGTGTAAAAATACATCATTTAGACATTTTGGGGGTTTTTTCCCCTTAAAATGTCAACAACCGTTTAAGAATACATGTTAGTGTGCAATGTAAGTTGTGCTTTTGAATATTGTGTACAATACAAAAACTGGCTTGAGGGAGAGTCCTGATGGCAGCAGAGTCCATCCCTCAGAGCAAGGCCAGGTGAGGGGAATTACATCTCCATTCAGGGGTTTCTGGGATCTGAAGGAGCAAGAAGAGCTGCCAGAATTTGTGTGTAGGCTGCAGAGGCCCTTAGGTAGTGTAATACCTTTACAGAAAGGATGCATCCCCTTTAGCCTAAGCTAAAGCAGCTGAGAAGAGAATGCACACTTTTTGTTGGTAGTACCATGGTCCACCTCACTATGGACTCCATTCTTCCCTTGTTCCCTGCTGTGAATCCATCATATGTTTCCAGTCCCCAAATATCATCTTCCCAGGTAGTGGCATGCCATCAGCTTTGGTGTCTGCTCTTTTAGCCCTAAAGTCATATCAGGGACTATGTCCAAACTGGGGCTAAAATTTCTTTTCGGTCTTTGGCCGAGGAACCATTTTAATGAATGACTTAATTAGGAGGATGCTCCAGTTCTTCTAATCAAGCCACATGGAGTATCTTCATACCCAGCTATGTCAAACAAGGTTCAACATGACGTTCATGAGGAAGATCCCCACACAAACACTTGGAATTGTAAACACTTGAGTACTTAAGCCAAAGTATTCAACAACAGAACATTTCCTCTTAAATCTATCACAAACTGTTAGAATATCTTCAACTCCTTGAAGAAAAGTGTGGAGTTTTTAAGGAACTAAGAGAAAGTATGGATTTGCCATAGTTTATACTGTGGGTGTTGAAAGGGTATTCAGAAAACCTCAGTGTGTGACTTGGAGCTCACGATCAGAGAGTACTGTTACCAATGTGAAACGTTACATAAAAAGTGGCTACAAATGGCGTTCTTAGAGTACAAAGGCACGGCACCTTCTCCCGGCTGGAAGCTGCTACTGAACAGGAAATACTCACTCTTTGGAGCATCATTATTAGATTATTCTTCTCTTTCACAAAGTGATCTTGCTCCCTCTGAGCTTGCTGAACGATGTGACTGGCTTGCTTTTTCAATGCAGAAATTTTTTCCTGGGAGACAAAAGTCATCATTGAGAGATGTACATTAGACAATTGAAAGTTTGTCCTGGGCCAAGGAAGAAATAGGTCTTTAGAACCTGAGTAACCTGCCCACATTTTAGTTGGCAGTGGATTGCCAAGATCACCTAAGGATAAGAAGCATTGACTTTTGACTGACTGTACTGGCTAGTTTTGTGTCAACTTGAGACAGGCTGGAGTTATCACAGAGAAAGGAGTTAGAGTTGGGGTAATGTCTCCATGAGATCCAGCTGCAAGGCATTTTCTCAATTAGTGATCAAGGGCGTAGGTTCCCTTGTGGGTGGTGCCATCTCTGGGTTGGTAGTCTTGGTTCTATAAGAGAGCAGGCTGAGCAAGCCAGGAGAAGCAAGCCAGTAAGTAACATCCCTCCATGGCTTCTGCATAAGCTCCTGCTTCCTGACCTGCTTGAATTCCAGTCCTGACATCCTTTGGTGATCAACAGCAATGTGAAAAGTGTAAGCTGAATAAACCCTTTCCTCCCCAACTTGCTTCTTGGTCATGATGTTTGTGCAGGAATAGAAACCCTGACTAAGACAACTGACCAAGCTCAACTCTTCTTGACTTACAGCCCATGAGGTTCACATGATTTGAAAAATTATTCTGAAAGACTCAGAATTCAATAGGAAGTCCTGTTTTAGAGCATCAGTTAATAGTTTTGAACAAGAGTTGATTTTTTAAAAAAGATTTTATTTATTTATTGTATATAAGTACACTGTAGCTGTCTTCAGATCTCATTACGGGTGGTTGTGAGCCACCATGTGGTTGCTGGGATTTGAACTCAGGACCTCCGGAAGAGCAGTCAGTGCTCTTAACCACTGAGCCATCTCACCAGCCCCAATGAGTTGATTTTTTTTTTGAGCATGAAAAAAAAATAAAACATTAAGGCAGAAGTCAAATTCTTTGTCCTTCTTTCCATCAATTTTATCCATCAGTTTTACGAAATTAGTATGATTTTATAGGGTATGATTATAAAATTATGGAATAAACGTTAAATGCTGAGTTGGGCAACCAGGAGTTTGGAGCTAGGTGGAGTCCATAGTAAACAGAATGATTTCCTACTGGTCTATAACTGGCTCTCAGCATTGAGAATTATTAATCAACAAAAAGAAAAATACCTAAATAGATTTTGTTCATATAATTTCATTCTAAATCTAGTTACTTCAACTGACGGAGGGAGTGATTTCAAACAAAAATTGTCTATGACTTGGGTTTTGTGTGTGTGTGTGTGTGTGTGTGTGTGTGTGTGTTGAGTAAAAACAGGGGGATGTATTATCCATAAATACCTTTATAAGATTCTAACAGTGACTTACAATGCCTCAGCTTATATAGTGCAGTACACTCTGTCATTTGGTGCAGGCCATATGTGACATACACAGAAGGATATTCAGATGCAGAGACAGAGCCCACAATTATGTGAATGACTGTATCAGTGAGACTGGTTACTGTCCCATGGTTAACAGTAACTTTTCACTTCTCACACTAAGCGTCACCTGGCAAATTACCTTCCTAGCCACGATGTTGCGCTGATACTCTGCCACCTCCCGCAGGAGCTGTTGAGTCAAGTTCTCCTTTTCCTCATCCAGGCGGCTCTCGTGCTCAAGCTGCTGGAATTCCAAGTCTTCAAAGTGTTTGCTCTCAACATCCAACAGGTCGGCATCCTGGGCAGAAGATGGAATGAAAAGGAAGCACGCTAGAGAGGCTGCAGCCTTTTCAGTGTGAAGGAAAGACACTTAAACATACGCATGCCAATACAGATGCTGGTTCAGCATTGTGGGGGCTAGAACCAGGGGATGGTGGTAAACCTAGCTGTGAGAAGTGAAAGGTCAGTTTGAGGCTTTTCTGTATAGGCAAAAATGTTTCCTTTCAAGCCAGTAGATGGCTTCAAATGGACAGTGAAATATTAAAACATTTCCATAGACAACCTAAATGTTATTTGCAGACCAAATAGCCTCTTAAGAAAATTATTGTTGTGCTAGAGAGATGGCTCAGTGGTTAAGAGCACCGGCTGCTCTTCCGAAGGCCCTGAGTTCAAATCCCAGCAACCACATGGTGGCTTATAACCATCCGTAATGAAATCTGACAATGAGTTCTGGAGTGCCTGAAGACCGCTACAGTGTAATTACATATAATAAATAAATACATTTTTTTTAAAAAAGAAAATGATTGTTTCCCATGTTTCTCATATGGAATACAATATAAAATAATAACAGATTAAAAGAGTTCACAAGTTAGTCCTAGAGTACATCAGAGGTCTTTTAGGGGGATGTATGCACCCCAACTGCAGTAATACAATCTACTGGGGTATAAAGAGGACACAGTAAACTTTCTTTATGTTTACTGTTCATTTTTCTTTTCACTTTTGTTTTTCTAATTACTTCTTTTTTTCCTTGTTTTGTCCTATCTCTCTTTCTCTCTTCTCCTCCCTCTCCTCCTTCCTCCCTACTCTCTTAGATAGGATCTCTTTGTATAGCTCTAGTTCACCTGTAGCTCACCATTCTCCATCTTCAACTTCCACAGTGCTGGAATTTCAGGTATGTGCTACTATACCTACCTCAAATCCTTCCATTGTTTTCTAGTGTACACACAAGGAGGTAAATATATACATAAGTCAAATATATATATATATATATATATATATATATATATATATATA
>NC_034601.1:40398338-40404469 GCF_900095145.1 Mus pahari
ATATATATATATATATACATATATATATATATTGTTGAGCAGCCATGCAATAAATGTTTATAATATTATATTATATTATTGTCTATATATTATAGGAAAGGAATACATGCTCAAGAAACCATCGCCTGAACATGATCTCTGATAAGGATGTTGCTCTAGGCTCAGCAACCGTAACCAATGTGGTAGTCTGGTAAGGAAAATTAATAATAAAACTTATGCCTGAATAAAGCAGATAACATGTGGGAAGCCTCTGATTGTTCTCCACAAATTTGCTGTGAACACATCAACTCCCTAAAAAAAAAGTCATTTGGAGGACTAGAGAGATGGCTCAGAAGTTAACAGCTCATATCGCTCTGCCAGGGGTCCTGAATTTGGTTCCCAGCACCCATATTGGGCAGCTCATAACTGCAACTTAGGAGGGATCTAATACCCTGTTTTGGCATCTTAGTGCTCCTGTACACACATGCATATACCCACACTCAGTTGTTGACACACACATAATTTTTAAGAAAATGCATCTTTTTAAAAAGACATTTGGAGAGCAAGATTCTTTCCCTGAGACCTTATGGATACTTTACCATTGTCCACAAATCTCTTTATTGAACGAGTAGAGCTGAAGCTCTCACCATGAACAGAGGGAGTGTGGACTCTAGTTTTAGGTCAACATTACCCAAGCTAGAGCCTTCTGAGAGGAGGAAACCTCAGCGATTGGGCTATAGGCAGGCACTTAGGGTGTGTTTTAATTAGTCAGCAAGGGCCTACTCCCTGGGATGGATGGTGGTTCTGGGTTCTACAAGAAAGCAGGCTGAGTAAGCCCCCAGGAATGTGCAAGCAGTAGGCCTCCAGGACCTCTTCATCAGCTCCTGCCCCTAGGCTCCTGCCCTATTTTAGGTTTCTGCCTTGGTTTCCCTCAGTGGACTTTGACTTGTGATATGTAAACCAAATAAATCCTTTCCTCCATGTGTTGCTTTGGTCATGGTATTTCATCATAGCAGTAGTAACCATAACTAAGGCAGCAATTCAAAAAGTTAGGTACCACTACCCTGGGAATAACCAGGAAGACAGTTAAGGAAGGTCAAAGATGATGGAAATGAATAGGTGTCTTCAAACTCTGAAAGTTCTTCAGAAGAGATTCACACATTGCCTTTGTGCTAAGGTTGGGACACATTGTGTAAATTATTCTTGAGTCCATTAAAAGTATTCTTGTACTTTTCGAGCCATGACCAGAATTTCAAATGTGGTCTGTGTAGAATATTTTTAAATCATAACTTATAAATAATACTTGGCTAAAAGGAGCTGCCAGTTGGATGCTGTGGTTCTGCAGAGCTGAGATATTTAGGACACTCCTTGTTGCTGATGTTCAATTAAATCAGTAAAGAGAGTAAAATAAGTTGTATATTGCTACATAATTTCTCCTTCTGGGTTTTACTCATAGATAAAGTATGGTTTTTTTTTATTCAACTGGAATCTTTCTATCTCTGAAATAAATTATATTCTAGGAGTCACAGGTTGCCATGAATTGCAGGTAAAACAATACCAGTTAGGTTGTTTTGCTGACGCACACTGGATTTATGGAAGCATAGTATAAAAAAAGTGCAATTTGTGAAACACTCTCATTGGGGTGTGGTAGTGCATGTCTATAATGCCAGCACTGGGGAAGCTCAGGCAGAAGGATCTTGAGTTGTAAGACTCTGTCTTGGGAGGAGGGGTGTGTGTGTGTGTGTGTGTGTGTGTGAGAGAGAGAGAGAGAGGGGGGCGGGGAGAGAATTTGTCTAGGTCAAATTTTAAAAAGTAAACTATGAAGATGTCATAATATGCCCCACTACAGGGGAATACCAGGGTCAGGAAGCCAGAGTGGATGGGTTGTGGAGCAGGGCGGGGGGATGGTATAGGGGACTTTCGGGATAACATTTGAAATGTAAATGAAGAAGATGTCTAATAAAAAAAGACATTGTGAATACATATACACACTCATTACTTTATCTAGAGTACTTCAGTATCTTGATGTAAACTTTGGATAATATTTTCAGCTTATCAGAGATTTCTAAATGAATTGCTTACTTACAGATGTATCTTGAACAAAATGTCTTCTTGAAATAATGTACTAGATGATATATTTATTCATACAGGTACATATAATTAACTTCTTGAGATCTTCCAATTAAACTTAATGGGATTAAAGATAATTAAAATATAAAAAGTCAGTGTCTCCACATTGGCTTGTGAATCATCTTTAAAGTGTGCATATGGCCCACAGTGTATACAATGCTAGCCAGCCGCTTGCTCTACACGTGGTTACGACAAAGCCACCTGAGAGACAGCAACAAAGTCACCTACTGGTTTGTAGCAATTATTTAAACCACTGAATGAAAATAATAGCGTATACAGTAGAAAAGCTGACACTGTGGCTAGGCTCGACACTCAGATACTGTGACAGTGGCCATCTCCTCAGGAACCTAAGCCACCACCACATGTTCATACAATCGCTGAAGGAAAAGCTACGAGGAGAGAAAGAAAGCTTTTAAACATTTCGGTAATGAGATTTTGGGAAGGGAGTTTGAGACAGGCGTTGTCTAACTGAGACAGAAGAGCAGACACAGGCAGACAGCTCTCAGTCAAGTGTGAGCAACTGAATGAGGGGTGTAACAAAACTTTTCACTCACAGATAGGACATCACAGGATCACGTCCCTCTACTGGCTGGCAGGTGAAGGGGCAATCAAAAGACACAGCTACAGCGAGAAAAACTCTGTATTGTTTTATTTCTTTTCTTTCTTTCCTTCTTTTTTTTCTCTCTCTCTCTCTCTCTCTCTCTCTCTCTCTCTCTCTCTCTCTCTCTCTNTTTGTGTTTTATTTGTAAATTATTTTGGAGATATATGAACCATAGAAGAAGCCCTTTTCTCTTCTTAAAGTGTATTATCCAATAATTTTCATGTTGATTTACATGGACAATTTTTAAAGCACGTATACTATTGTAACAAAAATTTCACTCTTAAGACTTGCACTGTATGACAGAGAGAAGCATCAGGATCACAAGACAGTTCAGTGGCTTGCAGGTGTGACAAAATTTAAGTTGACATTCCAGTCTTGGAAAATGGGAGTAGTACTGGGCCAAGTCGGATATGTTCTCCTAGCTGGACTGCCTTGTCTGGCCTCAGTGGGAGAGGATGTGTCTAGCCTCACAGGTTTGATGTGCCAGGGTCGGGGGATACCTAAAGGGGCCCCTACCTGCTCAAAGGAGAAGAGGAGGGAGATGGAGGTAAGGATTGTCTGTGTGTGTGTGTGTGGGGGGGGTGACTGGGAGGGGGCAGTGGGCAGGATGTAAAGTGAATGAATTAAAAATATCATAACCATAAATAATTTAAAAAGTCACACTTAGAGTTGGACCATTTTTTAAAAAATTTTTTTGTTTAGGCTTTCATTGCTAGAGAGAGAGAGAGAGAGAGAGAGAGAGAGAGAGAGAGAGAGAGAGAGAGAGAGAGAGAGAGAGAAACAGATGTGGTATGGCTGGGCATGGTTGTAGAAACAATCTCATGATGGATTAAGCCCAGCCCTGGAGGCAAACTGAGATGGAGTATGGGGTGTGTAAACCTCTCTCCGAATCATGAAGTAGAGGCAAACATTCCTCAAGCTTTTGCAATATGGAAAGAGGGAAGTGTGCAGACTTTCCCTGTGACATAGAAAGACATTGGGGTCCACATAAGCTGAACATATCTTCTTAGACTACTGGAAAAACAGATTTTAGAACCAATGAAGGAGACTCCCAGATATAAGTGTCACTGCATAGAATATTTTTAAAGCCAGAAAACCCAAATCAGCAATCTAGAGTCGTGGTTCTTAAGCTTCCTAACGCTGCAACCCCTTTATACAGTTCCTCATGTTGTGGTGAGCCCCAGCCATAAAATTATTTTTGTGGCTCCTTCATAACTACAATGTTGCTACTGTTCTGAATCATAATAAAAATACCTGATATGTGACCCCAAGGGGTCATGACCCACAGGTTGAAAAGCCACTGATCTAGACGAAAAGTTACAATAAACAGCATCAGAATGCTGCCCCGGATAGGTGTCTGCTTCACCCAATTTAACAGCAGAAACTATCCTGGCAAATAAAAAGCACTCTTAATCCTAGTTTTGTCTTCTTCACTGAGAGCTGCCCAGTCCTGGAAAGTCTTTCAGAACTAAACACCAGCCAGTACTAAACACATCATGACCTGCATGTCTCCTGTCTCCAAGGCAGTGACTTAGGTGTCCCATATGCACAAGTTGCTAGACCAAAACAATTCAGCCCTGCCTTTCTTTTTATTTCTTTTTATTTTTTTTATTATTATTATTTTCTTTGTTTACATTTCAAATGCTATCCGGAAAGTTCCCTATACCCCACCCCCACCCCTGTTCCCCTACCCACCCACTCCCACTACTTGGCCCTGGCCTTCCCCTGTGCTGGGTCATATAAAGTTTACAAGACCAAGGGGCCTCTCTTCCCAGCACTAAGAGGATGCTCACCCTATCTATTTCCTTTTTTAGCTCATGTGGCACGCCGTCTAGTGGAACTCCTTGTAAGAAACTAGACTATGACTTTAGTCTTAGGGAAGCCTTGGGAAGCTCTTGCAGTCTGAAGAGAGATGTGTTATGACAACACAGGAAGTTCTGAATATGAACAAACTTCCTGTGAGGTGAGAGGTTAAGTCAAGAGACTAGTGAGGAGATACACAGACATCAAGGGAACAGGGTCATGAGATCTCTGACTAGGAGGTGAGCACAAGCTAACAAAAGGGCCTATGGTCAGAATTTCCCCTCTGTTTGGAGAGGATGAGGAAGGAGCCTGTTTGTAGTTGATGGAGCCAGTGTTTGCACTGCCTCCTTTCTTCCTTCGAGAAGATTTTTTACACATATATAGATTTAAGAGCCATCCTAAAGAATCAGATTACACAAACCGTAATTAGTGATATTAACAACCTCGAATTCCTAATAGAATCTAGAAGCAAGGTTTACAAAGAACATAGATTCACGAACAATTAGAGGAACAGAAGAATGAAATATATAAGTATGCTACGGACCTAGACAAAAATCATGAACATAGGGCTAAATCATTATTGATAAGTAGAAAACAACACAATAAATGAATATAAAGTCCAGTATTCCCATCTCCTGTGTTATCTGGCATAAAACATAATTACAAACTAAAATAATTTTACAAATATTTGTCTCTTTGAGATTATTTTTATCACCAAGTTTCCAGAGAAGTATGAGAGAAACGGACAGCTAGTTTTCTTTGCTTGGCAGTGGGATCAGCCATACGGAATAAAATAAGTGAAGGGGAAAGATAGCTTGCAGAAACATTCTTTAAAAAATATTGTAAGAAATAAGTGATGCTGGTTATGCTGTAGCTTAACTTGTTTGCATTGGATACTTTTTAATATTTGTTTGTTTAAGACAAGGACTTGCCATGCAACTCTGGCTGGGTGGAACTCACTAGCAAGACCAGGCTGGCCTCTAGAGTTCCAGGCATATGGCGCCATGCCTCGCTTCTTAAGATTCTCTCCACCTCTGAAATATGTCAAATGGTATTTAACGGCAACTTCTCATTGCCTAGCAACGTTTCCAGAGATAGCAAATATTTTTGTAATAAAGGTCACAGAAATTCTTTTCAAGAGTGCTATCATAACTGAATTTTCTACTTGCTCATTCTTACAAAGTACAAGCCAAGCTTGAATGAAAGACGCCTTCTTGTCTGTCTGCTCCTGTGAAACCATAAATTGTTGCTCACTTAACACTAATCACTATTCCTGTGATTCCTTGAGAGGTGCAGGGCTGTTAATGCTTACTTCCTAGGGATCATGGTTGATTTGGGCTGCTGGTTCAGGGATGATCCAGTTGTCAAGATACTATTAAATAATACACGGCTCTGCCAGTGCTTGTGAAGTTATCCACTGCCAGAGTCTCTTTTCTGGAAATAACCAGCATGGCTCTGTTAGACCTTGTCAGCATTAGGGACTAGGAGAATGAACTGGTGACACTGAGCTAGCAGGTCCGTGCTCCAGGATCCTTTTAAAAGTGAAGATATCTGTATGAAGCCAGGTAGTGGTGGCTCATGCCTTTAATCCCAATACTTAGGAGGCAGAGGCAGGCAG
>NC_034601.1:40405974-40457908 GCF_900095145.1 Mus pahari
GAGGGAGGGAGGGAGGGAGGGAGAGAGAGAGAGACAGAGAGAGAGAGAGAGAGAGAGAGAGACAGAGACAGAGACAGAGACAGAGAGAGACAGAGACAGAGAAAGACAGAGACAGAGACAGAGAGAGACAGAGAGAGACAGAGAGAGACAGAGAGAGGAAATCATTGTCAGGCCGATTCAAGCTTCAACAGAGTGGAATCAGGTAATTTGGAGACAATGCGTAGACACTCACCCTGCAGACACAAGTTTCCTTACAATGACACCACTCCCTGGAAAAGATAAAGAGGAAGGAAGAAAGGAAGAAAGGAAGGAAGGAAGGAAAGAAGGAAGGAAGGGACTGACTGTGTGAAATGAAGGAGACCCCAAAATCCAGCAGAGAAAAGAGGGAAGTGACTCATTCTATTTGGTATAACTGGTAACTACTACATGCAGTGGCAGTGTGGGCCCACAGAGCCCCTCTTGAATTTAACACCATTTGAAGGGGCATTTAGGCAAGAATCTTTCCTACTTAACTCTCAGTGTAAACAAATCTGCTGAGATTTACTGTCATCAGTGTGTTAAATGACTTATGTGTGCCTCTTCACACAAAAGATCCTTTTAAGAAGGTGAAGATTTCAAACAGTCCTGTGAGATTGTCTTTTTTTGTAATTTTTTTATACAAACAGTCATGATTTACTGCATAAACACATATGTAGATTCTTGAAAAAGATGTTATTGTTCAAATCTAAGAAGATGGTGTGGCATTAGCACCCACCTAGGTTGAGGAAAGTCTCCATATTTTTAAGTGATTTTAAATTTCAAAGGTATTTTACGAATGCATTTTATTTTCCTCAAAATAATTGAAGCCAGTAGTCATAAAGTTGAGAAGCCTGCCCCATTTACCAACCTAGAATAATTCTACGTCAGCATTAACAATGTACAAGACAGTTCTCCCAAGTTTCCACAGTTCATTTGCTTACTGCATGACTGGAGAAAACAAGCACACAGTTCACAGAGAAGCTGTTCACAGAGAGCAGAACGCACCACGTCTGCTAGGTCGAGGCACTCCTTTCAGAACCCATATTGGTCCCTTAATATAAACAGCAATACACACACTTGCTGATGTCTGGCTAAGAGAGTGTTATTTCCTGTGGATCAAAGACAGTGACACAGCAAAATAAGGGTATTCAAAAGAGAGTTCTATTTCTAAATACCGGGTCATCAGACTTAACAGCAACTCTAGTTCTAGACAGAAAATTATAAAAATAAAAAAAAAAAAACTATGCATCATAATTAAATACTAATGGGGTAAAACTTACAATATAAAGTTATTCTGGTCAGAAAGAGTGATGAGCTATTAGGTAATATGAAAAGCTACTGCCCTCCAACACGGGTCTCAGACCCAAAGACATTACCAAATCATTGCTGTATGTGTTCATCATTTCAAATTGTTAATAATAATAAACACAAATACATAACTTGTAAAAAAAAACAATACCTCATGTTTACTCAGCGCCTTCAGTCTGAGATGCTGGAAGCGTTTCACAATTCCATACAAGGGCGAGGTTAAAAAAATTATGCAAGCAGGCACCATTAGAACCTTCTGTGGCTTCACGGTGTGTACCAGGAATGCTCTGACCACCACTTAGGTCTCAGAGCAACCGCTCACTGGGGCCCAGTGCCAGGGCAAAGGAAGTGAGAGGGGAAGGATGCACAGAGGATTAGCTGTAGGTGGGCTCAGACAGATCACAGAGGTGACATCACTCCCTGGGAGCCCTGGGTAGGACAACTTGGAGCCAGAAAGAAACTAATACTCCTCTGCTCTATTGATAGAGCAGGAAACTATTAAGAGCTAAGGCACCGCCTTCCGCAAGGAAGGAAAAAAGTATTCCAGAGTTCCATGATTCTTGATTTCACATGTAAGTTATTAAAACAGAGTGTCCTTCCTTCTCCAAGGTTTAAGAAAGTAAAGGCTCCTCTTCTAAAGACCATCAACATAGGGGCATTTTCCCAAACACCAAAGCAGAAATGAATATAATATTTTCAAAAAGATTTGTTTCTCTTAAGATTTAAACCTATCTTAAAGAATTAAATGACTTTAAAATGTAACAAACTTTGCTCTGTTTAAAAATAAAGTTATATAAAGATAAAGTATTCTTCAACAAAAACCAAAATTACAAAACAATGGTCATAAATCCAAGAACGGAATAATGTGACCTCAGAGGCCGACTGCTCCTTTAGGGACCTCTCTTGGTTCGAGGTCTGCCTTGTTTGCTGGAGATTCAACTGGGTCAATGCCCATTGCTAGGTTCTGCCTGTTTTGAACATTTAACATAGATCTCCTGAAAGTTCTCTACTCATAAAATCAATGGTAAGCTAGTTACAGATAAATTAAAGTAGAGATCAGTGTACAAATGTAGGCATGATCAGTTGTCCCTCAGTAACTTCAAGAGATTGCTTCTGGGACCACCAAAATAAACAAAGTCCACACGTGTTCAAGCCTTATATAAAATGGTGTAGCATCTGCATGTAACCTACTAGATCCATCTGCATGGCTTAAATCACCTCTAGATTACTTATTATATTTAACACAATGCAAATGATGTGCAAACAGTTGTTATGTGGAACGGAGCAGGGAAATAATGGCATTTGTTACGTGTTGTTGTTTTGAGTGTCACTGACTCTTGATTAGCTGAATCTCTGAATATGAACTTCAGAGATGCAGACAGCTGGCTCTATTTGTTTTTTTTGCAGATGATTTGTTCGTTCATTCAATAAAGATTAAAAGAGCACTAACGGGAGACATTGTCCTTTCACTGAAAAAATGCTTTCAGCCCAGGGGTTCGCTGCTCTGGTTACACACTAAGATAACACATATTATATTTCCAAATCTTGCCTCAGTCACTACTACAGAGCTATAAAACAGATGAATAAACATTTTTTAAAAATCTCCTTCTGCTTTCGTCCATGTTGTCAAGTCGAGAACCTGGGCTTAGTCGTCTGGGACTAAGAGAGGCAATGGCAATTACAATTTCATCTTTCTCATGACACAAGACAGTAATTCAAACACCAATCAAATATTGTTCTCAAGGGCTGGGGAAGTGACTCAAACTTGAGGCCTTGAATTTGGGTTTCCAGACATGTGACCCTGATGTGGCAGCATGGATCTGTGATGCCAGCCTGGGAAGCTGGAGAGTCAGTTGGCCTGGTGTATTCTGTAATAAACAAAAACTGCCTCAAACAAGGACAAACACTCAAGGAAGCCTTCCGACCTCCACAGGAGTGTCATGCTCTCATGAGACATACACACAAAGGAAGAAAAGTCCTAAAGTCATTGATTCTACTGTCTTAACTTCACAGCATAAAAAAGCCTCTACTATAAGTAAGTTCCCAACTGTAGATTTTTTTTTTTTAAATACTTTCAAGGAAATGCTTTGAGTGAACCAAACAAAGGATGAACCATGACAGACCCTACATCCCAGTAACATCCAGGGAGGAGGATAGAGTTCAAGTTCAGGTGCCAATGACAGCTTTCAAATCATACAAAGACCAGGAAGTGTGTACTTTTACCCTAAACAATTTCAATTTATATGCAAGAGTAGCTAATATTTATTTAAATAACTCAAGACCAATCCACATAACAGTACTTATTTTTCTAGTTTTTTTGGTTAGAAGACTCATGTAAGTTTTCTCTCTTCTCAGTTGTATTCTTCAAGAAAGACACTGAAATGTAACTTGCTGACTTTGTGTGAATGTCTAATAGCATACCTGTGATGGCTATTCCTAGTTGTCAAGTTGACTACATCTAGAATGAACTTACAACTCAGAAATGGAGGGCACACCTGTGATCTAGATCTTGAATCTGTAACACACAGGTTTCTGACCTGGATCTTGACATGAGGATCTTGAGGGATAGTGGTCATGAAAAGCTTAGGCCCAGGCAAGGTAGTACATGCCTTTAACCAAAGGAGACTGAGGCAAACAGATCTTTGAGTTCAAGGTCAGCCTAGGACCAATCAAATCCCAGATCTAGGTGTAGTAACACACACCTTTAATCTGGGCCACAGCTTCTGCTGGGGGCCTACATAGGGACATTGGAAGAAGGAAGAGTCACTCTTCTTACTTGCACTTACTTGCCAGCGCATCTGTTGGAACCTACTTCTTTAGGATTCCAGGTTATACAGAAGGCCAGCCAAAACAACTAGCTTCCTGGGACTAAGCAACTACTAGATTCTCGGACTTTCCTTTCACAGGTGCCCATTGTGGGTTAGTTGGACTGCAGATTGTTAAGTCATTACAATAAATTATGTTAATATATAGAGACATTCCATAAGTTCTGTGACTCCAGAGAATCCTGACCAATACAATACCCAAAATATCTTTAGGTAAATGAGAAAGATCATTTTACCACAAGTAAACCTGCAACTCTCAATAACCAGGTGCTTCAAGGTCATCCTGAAAAGATGCCAGATAAAACAAAGGACACCCAGTTACATTTGACTTCAAATGAGTAACTAATATTTTTGTGTAAGCACAATCCACATTTTGCCTGAGGTATAGATTTAAAGACTTGTTCTCCGCTTAGCTGAAATTCAAGCATAACCAAGTTTCCTGTACTTATACTTACTAGTTCTCCCAATTCTGCTTGCTTAAAAAAAATGGTATCAAGAATTAAGATCCACTTTTGTAATTTTCTAATGCTCTAACTCATATCACAGCACAGAGTAGGCACTCAGACCATGCTAATGCACAAAGCCCTGGCTCAGATCTAGCAAGGGTTAGATCTGTGATCCGGAAACCATGGGGATTGTGGGATTTATTTACCTGGCATGTATTTACACAGTTAATGGATACTCTGTGTATAAAATCTAGGTAAATCTGAACAGATGACTGCTGTAATCAAGAAACACTAGAAAAAAACCAAGTAAGTCCCATCTGGAATCCAGTTGGTTTAATCCTCAAATCCCATATTCCAGCTCCACTTACTTTAGCTTGGGAGCTGACTTTGAAACATAAGAAAGAGGCCCCAGGAAAGGGCCAATGCCTCCTCACCCTAAATGTGACCTGGCAAATGTGCTCAACCCTGGAATTCACACCTGAGAGGAATGTGAGCCAGGCTTATACCCTCAACCCTTCCCCCACCCCCACCCCCTCCTCCAACATCCAGCTAAGAGGGAAGGAAAGGGAGGAAGTAGTCCTCTGGCAAGATAATAATAAGGATGAAAAATGTAGCCACTTCATATACAGGAACATTTGCTTATTGTAGAAAAGCCAGGACATCAAAGAATTTCAGCTTCCATTCGGGAGTATATGTTAGGGACAGTGACCTATGCTTCAGTTTCAATGCACAGCTCAGTGTGTATATTCGAGGATGCCCACAACGCCACACTGTAACTGTGCAGAGAAACAAACAAGAGTCATGTTCTAAGGAAATGATGGCCTGAGTTTTATGACTACCATCTGGGTAATGGATGAAAAAAAAAATCTTTACCAGAAGTAAGGAAGTGAAAGGTGTGGCCTTTCCTTTAAATATCACATTCGCTTTTCAGTTCAAGTGACTATTTTACTTCCTGTATGCTAAGATACACAGATGAAGCACAGATAATCTCAAAATAGAGGAGGCTGAAAACCTATTTTTAATATGGTCAAAAATAGACAAAGACAGAAGAAAAGCATATATACCAGATGTGCCTGTGCACACTTTCTCCCCAAATAAAGCTCTGCTTTTAAAGTATGGAGGGAATAGAAGAAAAGCAAGAGCCTTCTCAACATTTCCAAACCCATCCAGGGATTATGGGAGCCTGGGCCTATGGTGCATGGAGTCTCTCCACAGTGTCATCAAGGTAAACTCCCCCCTCTCCTTTGCTTGATTAAATTTGAAGGAAGGTGAATGTTCTTTTTCTTAGTGTATCACTAAATGAACGCTCCCTCTGAGTTTACGTGGAAGTCAGGAACTCGTATTTGTTCAGGGTGTTTCTACATTTATAGTGACTGAATCTGTGGTATAGTTACTATCCCAGAATAGCAACAGGCAGGGGACCTTTATCTCAAGAGTCCACATGGAAATAAACTGACTGTGGTTCCTTAAGAGGAGTGAAGGGTTAGACCAAGAACCAATAGAAAAATGGTTAGTAGGGCTGCAGAGATGGCTCAGCCATTAAAGGCTAGGCTTACAACCAAAACTATAAGAAAAAAAATGCTTAGTAAATATATAATAGAATATTATCCATGTTTTATTTTGTATGTATAAGCACAAGTATAGTTTACATTTTATGTGGTATCGTAAAATTTCAATGCATAATATGAACAACTTTAAATAAGTAAATAAAATACTAGTCCTCAAATTAGGTAAAATAAATAAAACAAAAGACCAAGGAAACACTGTCAGTAATTTCATATCAAGATCTGAACTCCATTGTGATATTAAGCACCTTCTCTGTGTTTCTAAGGCCTTCCTTGTCTGCAAGTAATTAGGGCAGGTACCTGAAGAGATGGCTTAGCAGTTCAGAGCACTGGCATCTCTTCCGGGGGACCGGAGTTCAATACCCAGCACCCACACAATGGCTCCTAACTATCTGTAACTCCAATTCTAGGAGGATCTGATGCCCTCTTCTGGACTCCTTGGAGATTTCGCACACATGGTGCATGGACTAGGCAAAACACACAAATACCCATGAAATAAAATTAAATAAATCTTCACAAGACCAAGGGCCTCTCCTCTAGGCCAGGAAGTGGGAGGGTTGTGGAGCAGAGGGATCGGGGTTATAGGGGATTTTCGGAGAAGAAACTAGGAAAGGGGACAGCATTTGAAATGTAAATCAAGAAAATATCTAAAATCAATCAATCAATCAATAAATCCCCCCTCCCCCCGCCATAGATGGAAAGTAGAGCAGAATTACAGGATGTGCTAGGAGCATGTGGACCAGAGCTTGCCCACTGGGGAGGTCTTTTAGGGTTTGGCTTTCCTCATTCTCCACTCTGTATCTGAGCAAAGTGACAGGTGTGTGGGGAGGGAAACCTAATCCCAAAGGGCAAAGGCCGTTTCCTCCTTCTGTCTTACACTCTGGCTTGGCTGGCAGTGTGATCCCAGGCCTCTGGCATGTGCACTTGGGCAGACTACCCCAGCTGTCCTGACACTTGGCTGCGCACAGCTCTTTAGCAGGTGTTTGGCTCAGTTTCCTTTGGTCATGCCCAGCCTGAACTGGCTGTTAGCAGGGGAGTCCAAGGACAATACTCCCAAAACACACTGGGCAATATTTTGGAAGCAACTACAGGCTGGATAAAAGGTGGTAACAATGTTTTCTTTATCACACTGGCCAGAGAGGGAAATAAATATCTAACAACCCCTGATGATGCAAACAATAAAGGACGGTGGTAAAAGTTCTAAAAGAACAATAGAGGGATATGCTCTCGGCTTGAAAACGCTGAGAAAGCTTTTTTGATAAACTAATAGGAAAATTGTGCCCTTGAAGACAGAAACAAGATGTGGACTGTGTGGAAGGGAGATGGGGAAGAGGCAGCTGAGACTGGACTGGGTTGGGAGTGGGAAAGGTAGAGAATGAATCTCAGAACAAACCTTGAGCAAGCCACAGTGAGAACGGTGTGAGTCGTGGGGAGAAGCGTGACAGTTCACAGTAACATTTACATGTGTACAACGTGCCCCTCGCTCTATCCCAGTGTGCTTGTGTTAAGGCTAACAGAATTCTATGACCTAGCTTCTATTTTCAAAAAGAATTACCATGGTTGATGTAAAGGGAATTGACCAAAGGCATGGATGGGGATGGATGGAAGAGGCAGAAACCAAAAAGTGTCAGGAAAAGATTTTGTTGAATTCAAAGAAAAAAGTTGTCAGTGGGGATACAGAGAATCCCTGTGTCACAGATTAAGTGATGGTGAAGATTGTGTTAAAATCAGCATCCAGGTTCCTGCTGGAGCAGTCAGATGGGTAAACTTAAACATTCTTAGATTCAGGAAAATGGAGGATAAGGTAGGGGGAGACGAAGCAGAGGTGGCCCACCAGGAGTAGGAAATTAATAGTTTCATTATGGATATATTCAGTTGAAAACAACTATAAAATATTGATGGGGAGGTGTCAGGCAGGCTGCACAACTTCAGAAAAGAGTTGCAGACAAGAGGTGTGCACGTGGGTGAGCAGGATACCAGGTCATTTGAAGCCATGGCTTTTTAAAGAAACACCAGGATAATGAAAAAGCTGAGTTCAGATCATGGATGAATACCAGAGAGATACAAGTAAGAGAAAGGTAGCCAAGGGCATTGCTCAGTCTACAAAGTGCTTGCCAGTAAAATAGAAGGATCCCCAAAGTCCATATTTAAAAAAAAATCCATGTGTGGTAGGACATTTGGGGAGGCAGGGACAGGTGATCTCTGGGGCTCATTAGCCAGCCAGCTTAGTTGAATTACAGGCCAATGAGAGACCCAATCTCTAAAAAGCAAGATGGGTGATGGTTCAGCAGGTAAGAGCATTGATGACCAGATATGGATCCCTATGATCCACACGGTGGAAGGCAAGCATCAACTCTTCTAAGTTGTTCTCTGATCTCCACACATGCCATCACACGTGTGAACAGAGAATAATTTATAAAGAGCCAGGCAGATGGTGCCTGAAGGTCAGCCTGAGGTTGACCTCTGGTCTCCACCTGAGCCTGTACACATGTGCACACACAGAGACAACCCACTCCCCCGCCCCAACACATACACAACACAAGAGAAATAACACCAGAAATAGAGGAGCAGAGGACAAAGTTGGAGAAGGCAGAAAAAAAAAAGTCAAGGGAAAAATTCTCCAATGTATTAAACACCACTTAGGAGCCTCACCACAGGAGGTCGAAAAAGCACAGAGTGGGCTGGGAACTGCTGAATTCCTTAGGAGTCTTAAAAGGAGAAGTTTGATGGAGCGGTGGAGACTAAGCCAACTGGAATGGGAAGGACACTGAATCAGCAATTGGAGACGCAGTGTCTGCTGGCAAAACTGTTTGAGAAACTTAGGATGCAGACAGAAGGAATCTGTTTATTTTAACTGATTATAGTCTGAGATATTAAAGGTAGCATGTTTACAGTAGAAATGCGGTAAATTGGCAAGGTTTATGTAGAAACACTCAAGACTTGAGAAGGTGATATGGAACCGCACTTGAAGGGTGTTCAAATGGTGGCCTTTGATGGGAGGAAAGAACTTTTCCTTAGGTAAAGAAGACTAACTGGTTCCCGCTGAGGGGTCAGGGAGAACCAGAAATGTGAACACAGACGCCAGAAATTCCTATGTCGGAAAATGTTCGAAGAAGGTTATTTATGAAGTAGGATAATTCTGCCAAACCGTGGTAAGTTGTTACTCTCTCCGTTTGGCTGTCTAGAATATGTAGTGGAGTGACACCATCTGGCGCAGTCTTTGTTTCCAAACCCCCTGCTCTTGGAGCCCCTTACCCAAAGCCAGTTTCTGACATTTTCCACACCATGTGATGAGAGACAATAACTCCACCTGCCACGGCCCACTAATCCCCTGACAGCTGTGGATCTGGCCCACATCCTACACTCTGCTTCTTCAATAGCCTGTCAGGAGGGATGAAGGTGGCTTCTGGGCTCCTTTCTGACAAGACTGCAGGATTTCCACCTTAGTTCTCGAACATGGAACAGCTTTCTCTGGGAAGTCAGGGCCAGCATTAGCTCAACTCGCTTTACTTTTGTGAATCTGATGCTAACAACTGAGAAGGGCACAAGATGCATCTATGGGAAGACAGCTACATGGTCAGGGGCAGCCGAATGTTCACAGGGAACATGATGCCCCATTTTTAGGTCCCATGGCACAAACTACAGTATGAGAACTACAGTATAATTTAATTTAATTAGTATTTTTAAATAGTAAAATGCTAAGTATACAAAAAAAAACCTCAAAAAACAAAACAAAACAAAAAAAACCAGTGATATCTGATACCACTAAAAAAAGTTTCTGGTTATCACAATACAAAGTGTCTGAAAAAGAAGATTAGTCATTAACCAAGCCTTCTGTATTTCAGTGTATATGGGGGTGAGGAACATCTACACGCTATGGCACACATGTGGGGGTCAGAGGACAACAGGTGTTAACCTTTTTGTTTCACTTTGTTTGAGGTGGGATCTCTCTTGTTTTGCCACTGTGTTGTGTAAAGCAGGCTAGTTGCCCTAAGAGTTTCTTCCTGTCTCCACCTCCCATCTTGCTAGAGGAAAGCTTGGATTACACAGGCCCCCACATCTGACTCTTCACTGGGGTTCCAGGCTGCTAGGCTTGCACAGCAGGGTTTTTAACCCGCTGAGCATTGGTCCTGTTCCCAAGCCCCCTACACTAGGCTCACACAGTTAACCCTTTGATTTCATTGTGAGCTACAGGGAAACATGCCCATCACCCAAATAGGTTCCTTGGAATTCCAAAGGCTGGTCTTAAAGGTGCATAGATAAGGTCGATAATGAAGAGGCTGGACAGTTTAATTTTGACATTCAAAAAATCAGAAAATGAACTGGAATATGAACATCAGCTTGGATTTCTGACCAAGTAATTCTGGGCTCAGCCTTTGGCAATGAGATCCATTGCCCTTCTTTAAGGCACCCAACAAATAGGAGCCTTTCAAGGAACTCACATGCAGTCGAAATTCCTTCCACACAAGAGCAGTAGAACATACTCAAACCAAACCATTTGTTTCTTTGTCTCTGCCTAATAGAGTACAAGGCAGTCAGGAAAAGAATGTGTTAAATCTTGTTTGCTTCTTGCTAACCCAATTTGGAATTTTATTTTTAATTTTAGGCTTAGTTCAGCTGTTGCTAAATCACAATGGAAAAGGAACGTATACTATTGCCAAGAGAGGGGAATTCCTCACTAACAAACTAACACTTTTAACTCTTAAGTACTGGTAGCAATGTTCCCTGTTTTCCCTAGTGGCTATCAGCTCATAGTCAACTGTAACCTGGAAAGCATAAACAAGACCTCATCACGGTGTCACCTGTGGCCTGTAGATCACTTGGCAGTGTGTGGGGGGACCTCCTCTGGAAACAACACCACCTTTATTCACAGAACAGGGCACTTTTACTGGGGACAGTGGCAAGGCCAAAAGGGGGGAGATGAACGGGAACCATTCATCCTATTAGTGAACAGAAAAGTCAACAGAAACTAGGCACCTTTGTTTGACTATGCCCAAGGTAACCTGCTCAGTACACGAAAAATCATAAAATACTAAAATTTAAAAAACACACAGTCGAATCAAAAAAGGAGAAATACCAATGGGGGAATAAAAAAGAACTCACTCATCAAGCAGGACCAGACTGCCATGAAATACCTGGATTTCTCAGCATCTGATGCCTGGTTCCTGGCGTGTCTTGATGTTTGTTTGGGATAACAGAGGACCTTAGAACTTTTTTTCTAGAGCCACATTCATCAGGAACATGATGCAAACAGTCCAAATCAATGCGATTTCATTTTATATTTAAATTCCAATAGTTGGGAAACCCCCCTGCCCCCCGAATTTTCCCCTTAAAACGCACATTCTATCATAGTCTGTTTACCTTGGTCTTCTCGCCTACGATGTTCTTTTCTAGTTCCGTGATTTTCCGGTTTAGATGATCTAGAATCTCCTTTTCCTTCATGAGCTCGGCCGTCTCGGATTTCTGTTCTCCATCCAAAAGAGCGCATTCCATATCCAACTAAGGACACAGAAGGAAGGTCAGAAGCATCTCACCTTCAGGAACCACTGCCCACAGAGGAGCAGGTTTAACAGATTCTCAACGATTGTTACGGACCAGCCTGATTGTAGGGTCCAGGGAGCCAGCATGAGGCTTACGAATGTCTGCCTAAGAAAGCCAAGGGGGCCTACGATGTATTGGCTTAAAATGTTAGTTAGCTGGCCACTTAAAAGTTTCCTACTATAACTTCTATTTAGGGATATTTTGCCTGTTTGCTTAGGCTCTAGCTCAAGAATGAACTTGGGTACAACCAGCTCTTGTTTGTCCCTGGAGCCTGAGGAGCAAATGTCATCTTAGCCCTATTAGAGAGGCCCACATTCCTCGGGGATTTCAGGGGGTACAGGAGACAACAGGTGAGGAATCCCCTCACTGTACTCTCAGGGCCATTGGCACCATCTGTGAGTGCTGACATGTGGACCCCACCCCTACCCCAAGCAGGATTCTGTGTCTTCTACCACTCCCTAATGATAACATTAAAACTGACACTATCTTTTACTTCTATTAGACAAGCAACTCTACGAAGCTGTTCTGCAAAGCTATAGAAAGTTGGCCTTGTGTTTAATTCACATGTGCATCTCCTTATAGATTCTATAACAACTCATAGTAAGAAGGCTCAAAGAATGTAAGTTGGATTTGAACTGGAACATTTTATAAATATAGGCTAATTTACAATCAGAAAGCACATATTGTACTAACCAAAAAAGCTTAGCTAGATATAAACTATGTTAAAGCTGGCTGTAATATGTTTATGTCATCAGATTACACACACACACACACACACACACACACACACACAGAGAGAGAGAGAGAGAGAGAGAGAGAGAGAGAGAGAGAGAGAATGGAAGACAGGGCATTCTACAAATAATTCCCACTGAATAAATGTTTGCTTATGTTGACCTCTATGTAGTCTCCTCTCAGGCCTATGCCACCATGAACAGAAATATCTTTAAGCTGATGGGAAAAACAAAACAAAACAAAACAAAGCAAAACAAAAACAAACCCCCAAAATTCCCAGAGAAATGGAAGACAGCAGATGTTGAGCTTCCAGCTTATACCTCTCTGGAAGACTCATCCATTTGGTCATTTATATCTTTGATTTTCTGCTCAAGTTCCTCAAGGTTGTTCAGAATCACCATCCGGGCATCTTCCATTGCAGCCAACTCTTGAGTCCTCTGTTCCTCACCTATATCCTCTGGGGTCTGTGTTCAAGCAAAACAGAAATGGGTTATTTACATTTCAGTTCTAGTATTTTCCTATTAGACTTATATAAAGCAGCTTCAAAGCTTAGTCTTGTCCTCCATGTGGGTACAGGAAACATTGTCTGGGAGGGCCAGCAGAGGCTAGAGGAGCCTTTCTTTTCTTTTCTTTTCTTTTTTTTTTGTAAAAGAACAAAATAAATCAGTTTAAAAAGCACTTTAAAAGTATGTCTGGGACAGTTTCATTGAACTACCATGGGTGTTTTTCTGTAGAGACGACTTTGTTCTACTCAATTATATAATAGATAAGAGCCAACAAACCAACCTCAATTCATAAATTTGTATTGTTGCTACAGCTCCAAAAACTAAGAGGCTGTCCAGACTAGGAAGTGGCAGAATGTAGAGGTGAGGTGGCTTCTCCAGTGTGACAAAGTTTAACACACACACACACACACACACACACACACACACACACACACACACACACCCCAAGGAACCAGAAACAAAGCAGGACCTTTGAAACTTTCCTTCAGAGGATCTCTCAGTATGTCACGAGCTTCCTTGAAAGCTCCACCCATAGAAAGAAGTCTTTTAAATGTGTAGCCACAATACTAGGTATTGCTGTCAGAGATTCTTCTGAATGAATATTTACACTTACTTATTTGCTTCTTATATGAGGTGGACATCAATTTTGTTTGTTTTGCTATTTAGGGGAAGAGCACATTAGTCTGTCATGACAATGCCACACAATGTGAAAGGCCACGTTTGATACTGCTAGTGGTCGTCTTGTGTGTTGTATGAATTCACTCTTTATTAACCTTGTCTTACAGCTCTTCTTCATATATGGCAAATACATCAACAGAACTGAAAATAGGACACTGGTCACCATTTTTTTCATTGAAAAAAAAAAAAACAAACCAAACCAAGTTTCATGGAAAGTGATGAGAACATCCAACATGTGGGGTGACAGTGAGTTCTCATTGTCCCACCCATTCAATGATAAATGCTGGGGGAAGACATGGATACTGTGGATGATATACAAAGCCCACCATTCCCACTGTTTACAAAGAAAACAGACTACATTAAAAACGCCTCTTCTACCCTGGAGTCTGGATTACCTGTGCTGAGTGTCACCAGGAAAAAATAAAATTTTTCTGTATAAAAAGAGATGCCAGGGCTTTTTATAATATTATTTGATTTTCATATCTCGGGGAATAAAGCTATTTTGAGGATGAGTATATCAGTGATCAAACATTCTACAACTTAAATATGAAAGCAGCACCTTGGTTAAGGAAATCCTTGCAGATTTTTCTTTAATAGTTAAAAAGAGTATTCTCAGGCCATGGTGATACGTGCTTATAATCCCAGGATGTGGGAGCCGAGGCAAAAGTCTTGCTGAGACTTGATAGTTAACATGATCTACACAGCAAGGTTGAGGCTAGCCTGAACTACATGAGTAGCTGAAGTCTCAGAAAAGCCAAACCAAAGCAATCAACCAAGCTAACAAACAAACTCCGCCGTAGTCAGATTAACCAATGGTCCTTTCACCTAAGCTCAGCTATCAGGTTCACTTATTTTGTTTTCTGGTCCTCATATACTTTTAAGACAATGTCTACCCTGTCGTATTCCATTATTCATCCATATTTGTCATGTCTTTGTCCCATTTTGTAGTTCCAAAAGGAGGCAGAATGACTACAAATTCACACCCTTGGCCCAGTGTGGTGGCTTTCACCTTTGACCCAGCATTTGGGAAGTAGAGGCAAGCGTATCTCTATGAGTTTAAGGCCAGCCTGGGCTACATAGGGAAAATCCTATTTCAAAAACTAAGCTAAACCAAACTAAACTAAACTAAAATCTATACCTTAGTAGGGTAGAACAAGGGCACGTAGGCCTTTCAAGCTCTGACATCTGGGTTTGTTTTATTGTCATCTTAAATCTACTCTCTTACCTGCTAATGAAACAACTGTTGACCTTTCTATCACAAAGAGTAAAGTTTACTGTCTCAATGTTTTAGGACAGGAGGAGTGTCGAACTGAATGGTGCTCAAAGTCATTGCCCAGTAATCACAGCAGGAAAGCCTCTGAAGGCCCGTATCCTGTTGGGTCAGCGTTGCGTATTAGGTTTCTACTTCCAACATGGTTTAAATATATCTGTCCCCAGTGGAAGAAAGCATTAACAGAAGACAAACAAATGAACAGTGGGCAAGCTGTACACTCTGTGGGCAAGGAGTGACGGCGACAGCGGAAGGAAACGCTCAGTATTTACACGACGCAAGGCTTTTAGAAGGGTTATCAGACGTGACAAAATGTTTAACAGACACAAGGCTACTCATTTCAATAAGTATACTCAAGGGTTTTTGGAAGTGGTTGGCATATATGCAAGAAGAATTTTAAAACCGAAGGCTGTGTTGTTGTTGTTTTAAGGTTTATTTATATTTATGTTTTGCCTGTATGCCTCTCAGTGTCCAAGGGGGGGTAAGAAGAGTGAGTCAGAGCCCCTGGAACCGGGGTTAAAAGAGTTGTGAGTTTTCTAGAGTGGTTACTTGGAATTGAACCCGGATACTCTGCAGGAGCAGCAAGTAGGAACCACTGAGCTATCTCTCTATCCACCAAACCGAATGTATTGTGACACAACGGAATGAAAATTGTATTGCAATCGCATACATTAATGGAATAAAGAAAATCTGTGGAGAAGCAACCTCATGGCAGCAGACGCATAGCTTTAATTAATTGCAGGATGATGAGAAAGGAAAACTTTAAACAGAATATCCTTTACTTCAATGGTGTATTTTATAGTATGTTTGTATTTTTATTATACTTTTATATCCAATTTTATAGTAATATGTAGAAATACATTCTTTCCGTAGCCATACTGCACAGGAATGTGCATCAGTAAATATGGCATCTTTGAAGTAACTTGGTCTACAAAAAGAAAAAGAAGAGAGGATAGAGATAAGCACACACACACACACACACACACACACACACACACACACACACACTTTTTGTAGATTTCCTGCAGCGAGCTTGGGTGCATGGCTTTTCACTATAGATGGAACAATTACCAAAAATATAGGTCAGGAGCTGCCTGTGGGTTTGTTGTGTCAGGGGGTGGTAGATAGCTTCACAAAGGACATTCAAAGGAGCGTATTTCCGAGGAATTGTTCGTTTTTCAGTGTTCAGCAAAGGTTAGTAAATTTCAGGTTTTCTAAATGGTGGACAAATGCTTTTTAAGGTAAGTTTCGCGTGTTTTCTATGTACCTCTACTCTCCACTTTCCCACTCAACATTTTAACCAATAACAACCACTGTGCTTTGTTAAGCAAATGATCTAGGAGCACTATTAGGGTAGGAACACCCCAAACAGTGGGCCAGGAAGTTTGCCTAAGTCTTCTGCTTCTGTTCTTGAGTTAATAATATCTACATTTGAAAAGTCAGTGAAAACCCATCCCTTGGTTTTCACGGCTCACTTGCATCATAACATGCTTGGTGGCAATCAGTGATGAGTTTGATGTTACTAGGATCAACTAATACAGTCTGGAACAATGGACCCTGCACTAAGTTCCAGGGCCTCCAATTCCACAAGGCCTTACTTGGGCAAATTAAAACATCTGCCAGGATCTGCTTGTTTAGATAAGCTTTGTTGTCAAAGCCTTCTCCCAGAAGTCAGCCTACTAGATATGCACTCACTGATAAGCGGATATTAGCCCAGAAACTTAGAATACCCAAGATACATTTTGCAAAACAGAAGAAAACCAAGAAGGATGACCATTGGGTGGATACTTCATTCCTCCTTAGAATAAGGAACAAAATACTCATGAAAGGATATAGATACAGAGACAAAATTTAGAGCTAAGATGAAAGGATGGACTATCCAGAGCCTACCCCATCTGGGAATCCATCCCATCATCAGCCACCAAACCTAGATACTAATGCTCATGCCAGCAAGATTCTGCTGAAGGGACCCTGATATTGCGGCCTCTTGTGAGGTTATGCCAGTGCCTGACAAACACTGAAGTGGATGCTCACAGCCAGCTATTGGATGGAACACAGGGTCCCCAATGGAGGAGCTAGAGAAAGTACCCAAGGACCTGAAGGGGGCTGCAACCCTGTAGGTGGAACAACAATATGAACTAACCAGTACCCCCTGAGCTCGTGTCTCTAGCTGCATATGTAGCAGAAGATGGCCTAATCGGTCATCATTGGGAATAGAGGCCCCTTGGTCTTGCAAACTTTATATGACCCAGCACAAGGGAAGGCCTGGGCCAAGTAGTGGGAGTGGGTAGGTAGGGGAGCAGCGGCAGGGGGGTATAGGGAACTTTCGGGATAGCATTTGAAATGTAAATAAAGAAAATAATAATAATAATAATAATAATAATAATAATAATAATAATAACAAAAGAACATATCCAATAAAAGAAAAAAAAAGAAAGAAAAAAAAAGAGAGAGAGAGAGTACACAGCACAATAGTGTTAACAAAAAAAATCAAAGCCACACTCCATAAAGAAGAAGGAATAGAAAACAAAAAATTGTGGAAAATCACAAGTCTGTAAGGAAGTGGCTGATAATAATAATTTGCCTGAGTATCTGACAACTGATATATGTATATACATATATATATATAATATGACATATTATATATAAATAATATATAATACACTTTATATAATACATAGCATATATAAATATGTTATATATAATGTGTACAGATGTTTTGCCTGCATCTATGTCTTTGCACCTTGTGCCATATAAAGATAGCGCCCATGGAGGGCAGAAGAAGGCATCTGATTCCCTGGAACTGGAACAATGGGCCACTGTTTGCTGCCATGGGTACTGGGACTGTACCCATGTCCTCTGGAAGAGCAGCCAAAACACTGAGTCATCTCTTTAACCTCAACCCGATAACTTTGCATTCCTCAATCTTCTCTTCACCTTCCCATCCTCAATGCTAAGTCTCAGCTTTCCAGCAGGAAAGTCAGATATGCTATTGAGAATTTCTCTCCTCTGAGAGTTAGTCCAAGAGAAACAAGGTATGAGAAGGAAGAAGTGACTGACACGCAGCTACACATATTTAATACACCATGGCCCTGGCATATAATAGGAGGTACTCAATAATACTAAGAACTTCTGACCAGGAAAAATCAGTATGAAACTGGAGATCACCACCTTAAGTGAAATAACTCAGGGTCAAGTGGTTTCGCTCCTATATGAGACGGGAACAGCATGCATTAGAATGGGGACTAGTAAGAAAGGCAGAGTGAGAAAATGAAAGGAATCAGGGGCTAAGACAGGGTAACAGAAGACATGAATATAATCCAATTATATTACAGGCATGTATGGAAGTCCCATAATGAAACTCACCAAGCTAACACATGCTTAATAACATTTTAAAAATCCAATGAATAAAAACTTTTCACCAGAATATTGAACAACAAAACAGGATAGGACAGGATAAATGCCCTTTTAATGGTGGTAGGGGGTTGAGGAATATCAGGTATGTGTATGATTCTATGCATAGGCAATACATCAGGGAGGCAAGATACATAGTTTTACCTCACTTCTTAAGTGTTCAGCTTGGAATGGCAAGGAGAAGAGAGACATCTTTTTACCCCAGGGTGGCTACATCTTCACAGTGCAATTACCACTTTAACCTTTCTAATGCTGGGAACCCTTAATACAGTTCCTCGTGTTGTGGTGATCCCCCAACCATAAAAATATTTTTGTTGCTATTTCATAACTATAATTTTGCTGTTAGGAATCATAATGTAAAATATCTTTGTTTTCCGAAGGCGTTAGGCCATCCCTGTGTGAGGGTCGTTTGATCTGGAGGGATCACGACCCACAGGTTGGGAACCACTGCTTTACAGCGATCTCCCTAATTTGCCGCACCTTGTTATCCATCTTTCATGGAAGCTGCACTCCAATGTCAAGAAAATACTGGTGATAAAGCTCTCATTTCCCTGTGGAAGCATGTGCACGACCCTACGCCCCCATTTGTGATCTCTGCTCCCAACATTACCTTCGGAAGGATACTGAGGTAGGAAGACTCGTTGGTTGCTTTCAGAAACGCAGCCGAGGATGATGGGGGCGTCCTAGTGAGGTCACCAAGAAGTTCATCGTTCCTGCTGCCCCTGGGGGCCAGGAAGCTGGCACTGTGACCCAGGCTCCCGAAGCCAGCAACGTCAGCATCCTGGAGAGAGCCCTTCCGGTGGCACCTGTACCTGGCGTCCGGGCACACCAGAGCCTCCTCGAACACAGACTCCTCATCCGACAGCTGCAGCTTCTCAAGCTCCTTGTTGATTTTCTGCACATCAGCCACCGTGGTACCAGCGGACAGGCGGCGAGTTTCGGGCTTCGTGTACTCAGCACAGAGACTGAGGATTGTCTCCAGCCGCTGCCTCTCCTACAGCAAGGAAGGGGGCAAGGTCAGCTAGGGTGACAGAATGGAGACAAACCCAGATCACATATTGGTCCACCAACACCTTTCCTCCTGACGTCTTCCTCCCTCCCTCCACACACCCCCATCTCTCGCTGTATATCCTTAAATTCACAATCCTCCTCCCTCCATCTCTTTGGCTGGAACTACAGACAATCACATCCACACCTTGCTTCCAACACCTATGGATAGATATTTAAGGACCTAGATGAAACCTTAACTGTTTACAATTCCTGGTTTCTCCCCTAAACCCTGTGCTAGCTATACCATCTTCACCTATATAAACCCGGGCTGACTATAACCCATATCATAGTCCAATAGGCATCTTCTTGATTCATCAAAGTCTCCAAAACTTTGAAGATAAACACACAAATAAACAAAACAACAACAACAGCAGCAGCAGCAGCAAACAAACCTTCACTTCCTATCATTCAAAAACTATCTCTTTCAACATTATGGACTTATAATACTTATACTTAAAATGAACATTCTAACTTCACAGACAATTGTTCTTTTCCTGTTAAAAACTCCAAGAGAAAAATGGCATTCAAAATATCTCTCAATGCAAAGGGATTATCTATGTCTTCATTTTCTTTCCCCTTCCAACAAAACTTTTAAAACTTTTAAAATATCTGGTCACCACATAAAGGTCTTCGTTAGTTCTTCATGTGAATATGTCTTATAAATGTATGAATGGTGCCAGAGAGATGGCTCACAAGGAAAGGCGCATCCTAACAAGTGTGGCGACCAGAGTTCAATCCCGAGGACCTACATGAAGAGAGCTGGCTGCTGAAAAGTGTCCTCCGACCTCCATATGTGTGCTGTGGTGTGTGAGCACACTTGTGTGCCTCTGAAGACACACACACACACACACACACACACACACTCACAAATAAATAAATAAAAGCATGCAATTAAATATATAATTGTTGCGATAAAATAAAGGACATTTCACATGAAGTCCAGATAGAAAGACACCAACATAGTTCAAAAATCTAAAATCATTGACTATTTGATTCATGTAGATAGAATATAAAATAATATTTTTTAACTTAAAAAACAAAGAACACAGACCACCAATATCTCAAATAATAGCAATCATTAACTGACCCTCCTCATCAGACTCCATATAAAAGCATAGTCATTTCAGATTTTAAGCAAATTAATAACATCGTTATGAAGAGTGAGAAATAACTTTCCAAGTGGTTCTCATAAGCCTGGACAGCCTTGCTTGTGGGGTGGGGAAGCCTCTCATAAATCTAATACCACAATAAAAACCAAAACCAGAACCGAAGGCCATATGTTGTGATTAACTTCTGCCACATTGGGAAGAGACTTCAAAAGCCCCCCCCCCCCCATTGAAAACTACTTCACAAACTGGCAATCCGTAATAAAACAGGAACATATTCTGCACACTGGGCTACTTAGCTTCATTCCAGTGCAGCTAATTTGTGAAGACAATTTCAGAAAGCTAATTCTCTCTTAGTTGAGGTAGTAACAAAGAAGTAACATAGTACGGTGGTTCCCCAGTTTCTATCCAGTCCACTAACTGGCAAAAATTATAACTCATTTGAAGTATATCTGACATATGTGTACCCTTTGAAGTCTCCCACTCCCTCGAAAAGAGTAGCAATTTGTTCAAAAAGTTCATTGAACTGGTCCCTGCAAAGTCCCACCTCCCTGTTACTGCTTGAACTTCTGGGCTCCAGCTGCAGATCTGTCCTCATGGCCTCTCCCCAGACAGGCACTCATAGTTGCACAAGCCTGCCTCCTTTCATCTAGGCGCCCTGGCCCTTATTTATCTCTGCAGCTGCCAGCAGCTGCCAAGCCCTACCCACCTCAGCTTTATGGGGAGGGAGCAGGAGACACAGCATCTATTGATTTATTTTAAACTTCTCCAGCAATAAAGAAAAGTCTATGCAGGAATACACAAAAAACACTCTGTAGTTAAGAAGAAGAAAGGGACTTGGGTCAGTTACATCTTTCTCCACAGCCTTAGTACCAGAGATCAAATCTCCAAAGAAAACTTGCCCTTCTGCAGTTTGGGTTGAAGCCGAAGCATCTAGACTCAGTCTCAGTCTTCACTGACCACATAGGATGCACACAGTAGCCTTTACCAATTTGCATTTAGTGGGGTCTCACTGAACGGCATAATCTTCCAATGAAGGGAAGGTACTCCTGCCTAGACCGGGAGACACAATCCTTCCTCTCACATCTCCTTCCCAAAATAGTTGCCTTTGCTGTCTAGGCTGTTGCTCAATTCCAGAGTGAATAAATGATCCCAGCCCTAAGATGGATGCTATTTCAGACAGGGAAACGCAGTATTCAAAGGCTTGTGCACAGGAAGTTTGGTCTACTGGTATGCGTCTCTCTATTCTTATCACCCCATTCACAGGCAATCTGTCCAGATTGAATCAGACACTCATGCAGCACTGCTGCCCACAAGTCTAAAAGAAATCCAGGCGGTGCCAGAGACATGCTGGCCCCTTAAAAAGCTACACCAAAGAGAAATAGGCTGAGGCTGAGAAGTGCGTCAGAAGAGAGACTGCAAAGCATTTCAGAAGGCACTTCAGAAGGCCTTTTAAGGAAACCCTGAGCAGAAGTAACTCTCTAGATACTGTTCGCTTCAGCTCTCTCCATTCTGGTGTCTGGTGCCGCATTAGTCATCATGTGGGGACCCTCCACCTTTCCTGTATGACCTCAAGTCAGGACACAAACCCCTACCCCAGAGACTCAATTTTCCTTGAAGATTTGCATTGCAGCGTGCAAAGCCGGAGGTAGCCCAGATTCCCACATCAGTAATCTCCCATTCAGAAGACTGGTGGCTGCCACTTCAGGGACCAAAATTACTGCAGTGCTAAGTATTCAGAAAGCAAAACTTATAAAAGCACTGTCCTTTCCTTTCTCATTTCCTCTTCCCCCATCTCTGTATCTCACACATACTGAGGACGTTACGAAGGGGTCATAATAGCTTAGAAAGTATATTGTGCAGCTTTCTGAACTCAGACATTGAAATTAGACAAATTTCTGAACTTAGACAATTTAAAGAAGGTGTTGAGAGTTGGTAATAGAATTTTATTCCCAACTTTCTACTTCAGAGGAATACTTTCATTATATGTGCTCTATTCTATTACATGTATGCTCTATTACAGGCCCTAAATAGGACAGTAAAAACTACCCATTGCCCTGGTGCCAACATCTGCTGGTCTAGTCCACAAGAATTGGAAAATACTACATAAATAAATCCTGTAGAAAACCAGCTACCAATGCATAAACAGAAGGGAAAGGCTTACTGGATGATTTGTTATAATATGCTGAGTCAACTATTTCACACAATCAAGTGTCAGCCTGGCATACTTCTATCCAAGTTGGTCAAAAGAAGTACTTTTCTTTCATCAAAAACGCCTCTTTTGACAGTTAGGAGGCTCTTCTTTTCACTGTCCCCATAATCTTGAGTTTGGCAAAAATCTATTAAAGTTACCTTTTTTTCCCCTAGTGGTTTGTATAGAATATGTAGGTGAGAAAAAAGAGCCCCTCTTCACTCATATTTAACCAGAGGTACAAAAAAGTAATCCATTACACAAACAGCAATTAACAAAAGCTTACAAAACCCCCTGTCGGTTAAGGATGGAGCTGTAGCTCAGTGGCAGAGCATACAGAGATCTCAAAATGAGAAGCAGAATGTGAAGAGGTAAAGTTCCGAGCATACATGCAGAATTTCCCGGATGCCAGGAGCACGTGCTAATGTTTCAGTCAAGTAGGCTTGGTGATGGTGATGTATACCTGTAATTCTGGCATTTAAATACTTACTAATCTTTTATGTGTGTATAGTTCTTCCCACATTTAAACCCTTCGAGGTTAGTAGCCAGGATGATAACATTTTCTCTTCATGGGCATAACGTAAAATGGTTCTTCTATTCCCCATCCCCAAATTAGATTTGTGCTAACCAATAAAATGCAAGAAGCAATGGAGGGCATGCCTGTTTAAAAGGCTGATATGATTTCTTACATGTCTTCCTTAGCTATGACACACTGAGCCCAGCTAGTGCTGGCTCCATCAGTCTTGGTTTCCAGAGAGGAAGTATGAAGCAGAAGTCTTAATCAACCTACACTGGCCATGAAGTATATGGAAGAAATAGATCTACACTATTTTAAACCTCTTAAGTATATTATATTCCTTTTTTTCCACTATAGAAATCCATTGTGACTAATAAACTGTGCTTCATTTTAGCAGGAAAATGGCCCAAAACTTGGAGAGAAGAGACACAGTGATCCTGGTAAAGAATATTCAGTCACTTACTGAATAAACATGTAGCTTTGTCCAAAAGGGGAACCTTCATTTAGGGTAGGGTGGGTAATGTACTGGCTAGTTTTATGTCAACTTGACACAGGCTAGAGTTATCACAGAGAAAGGAGCTTCAGTTGGGGAAAAGCCTCTACAAGATCCAGCTGTAAGGCATTTTCTCAATTAGTGGTCAAGCGGAGAGGTCCCCTTGTGGGTGGTGCCATCTCTGGGCTGGTAGTCTTGGTTCTACAAGAGAGCAGACTGAGCAAGCCAGGGAAAAAGCAAGCCAGTTAGAAACATCCCTCCATGGCCTCTGCATCAGCTCCTGCTTCCTGACCTGCTTGAGTTCCAGTCCTGACTTCCTTGGTGATGAACAGCAGAACGGAAGTATAAGTTGAATAAACCCTTTCCTCCCCAACTTGCTTCTTGGTCATGATGTTTGTGCAGGAATAGAAACCCTGACTAAAACAGGTAGTGTCTGATAAATCTAGGATGGAGGCTGCACAGTGCAGAAAGATTAACTATTTAATTTGCTATGGAAGCCTTGGGTCAAGGTCTATCATCCAACCAGAAGACTAAAACTGCATGGTCAGTCAATCATCAATGAGGCATGCCTTCATGACAAAGGCTCAATAAAATTTTTGTCGGCAACACTCTACAAAGTGGTGTGTGTGTCTTTCCACATTCCACTCTCCAAGGCTGGTAGAATAATGTGTCCTGAGTCCTCTGGGAGAGAGTGATCCAAGTCCCCTCCAGACCCCGCCCTGTGTACCTCATTCTCTGGCTGAGGTCTATTGATTTGTTTTCTCAACTGTCTAAAACTGTGGCCATTAGTACAGCCTGAAGAAAGTTCTAATAACTTCTAGTGAATTATTGAACTTAATGCTGGTTTGGGGGAACTCCTGGGCCTGCAGGTGGCATCAGAAATGATGTGCTGTGTAGAGAAAGCATCCTTTCATCTTGTAACTGACCTTTCTATTTGCCTCGACTTGCCTTTCTACTGTTCCTATCCGTTTGGGAAAAAAAAAATCATCCAATTAAGAAGCTATAACTGGTTCATATGGATTGGTTTGACAAATTAAATTACCTTCATGTGACATTTAACAGTTTACTAAGAATATTATAGACTGTCTGAGAAGTCTACTTTCAAATTCAGTCAAGGAAGGACTTCATTCTGCTACTCTTGACTGACTTAAATGGTATTGACTCAGTGCCCATCCAAAGTGTTGATCAGTAATGGAGCTCATCAGTGGGGTTGATCTGGAATGGGACTCATCTGTGGGGTGGATCTGGAATGGGGCTCATCTGTGGCATTGAGCTGTAATGGGGCACATCTACAAAATGAAAGTTCAGTAGCTTTATGTGGCTATGTCTGCTGGGGAGGCAACTGCAGGTTCTTGGGAGGTAACTAACAATATGGTAAATAGTAACTAACCATCAAACTCCTGCTATAAATGAACTGCTAAGAAGATTTTGTATGAATGCACTTATCATCCTCCTTTGTAATAATAATAACCATGGGAACCAGACATAAAGAATTAACTAAGACACTTAACTCTAACTTTCAATATCCCTTCAAGATACTAACTACCCTGAGGAAAAACCCCAACACACAGTCCAAGGAGCTGGTCAGAATCCTAAGTGTTCTTCCTAAGTGTCCTCCTTGGTCCCATTCCACTGCTGTGATACTGTAGCTAAGCACACAACTCAGGGCCAGACCCCCAGAGTTTGAATTCTGATTCTGGATTTACATTTGCAGCTTCCAGTGGGGCAGGTGCCTTGTGTTTTAGTGTATAAAACAGGGTAACTAAAGTGTACTAGACAGTACTGAGCTGAGCTAAGACTTTTCTTCTCGACTCACAGTAACCTGGAAGAACTCGCTTGACCATCTCACCGTTACTCGTTCCTCTATTTCCACCAAAGCAGTCTAACATATGTTCCCCATGGCACACTAAATTCAATAGAGTGGGTTCTAGAAAGAATTGGTCTTAAAAAAAATCCAGTCTCTAATATACGCTACATCCTTGACATAAAACCCCGGATGCTACTCACGTTGCCCTTGGCTCTGCCTTAGAACTTTGAAGGTCAGCTGAGTAATATTATCATGCAAACGCCTGAGCCATTTGTCACTTCCCGCCTGCCTTTGCTTGTACTCAGAGACATGAAGCTCTTTAAGCATCTTGTCACCAAGCGATTCTTCAAACACACATTTTACTCTTACACACATGTGCCTTGTCTCCCTCAAACCTATTGCCTCTACTATTTCTACCTGTGTCCCTGTGATAGAAGGGACTGGTAATTTAAGAAGCTGTAAATATAAAAATATTATAGTTATTAAAATGCATTTCATTATCGACACATGTAATAATGTAGTAAAAAATTATACCTTGTATAAAGTATTAATTTATGCTTGAGGTAGCGTTTACTTGCATATCCAACATGACTAATGTAATATAGTTTAACTAATTCTAGTAATTTTTACCCAGCAATTTTTTTTTAGCTAACTTTTTCAATTCACAATTATTCATATTTTGTTAGGCAGACTCAGGTTCATATCAGCAAGCCAACCCTTTCAACAAAGGTCCTCTGTATTTGCATTTGAAGTCAACTGTCAAGCAAGTCAGGTTTAAGCTGTTTTACTTAAAAAAAAAAAAAAAGAAGTTAAAGATGAAAAACCCGCCGGGCATGGTGGCGCACACCTTTAATCCCAGCACTCGGGAGGCAGAGGCAGGCGGATTTCTGAGTTTGAGGCCAGCCTGGTCTACAAAGTAAGTTCCAGGACAGCCAGGGCTATACAGAGAAACCCTGTCTCGGAAAAAAAAAAAGATGAAAGACCTGTAATATGAACATATATTATTCAAAAATGCTGTGATTGACTGGCTAGCATTGGGGTGGGGAGCGTATGCCTAGGAGGGGGAATGTGTGTCTCCTTATTAAAGCACTCATTCAAAATAATGAAAATTCATGAGAGAAAAACATGTTCTATGGCATCTAAGAAAACCTGCCACATGGTTTTACTCTTATGTGGACAGTGTGTTGGAGGAACCCCAACCAACGACATGAGCCTTGTTACTGACACTAAGTGCTGGTCATACTACCAGAGCACCAACATGACCATTCTCTGTCTAATTTTCACTTTGGCTTGACCAAATTCAGGATCATTTGGTTTCTTCTGAAAGATTATAATCTGCAAAACACCGGATGAAATAATTACTTTAGAATTTTCCATACTATTTTACTCTGTTTAATGAAAATTGGTTTGTGGGCGGCACCAAAATCATTACTTCTTTCCATTCCACAGCTCTATCCTTGGGTCTGGAGAGATGACACAGCAGTCACAGGCAGCTCTTATTGGAGGAACTGGGCTCAGTTCTCATCACCCACATAATAGCTCACAGTCATCTGTAACTCTAGATTCAAGGGGTTCTGTGCTCATTTTTTTCTGACTTCTACAGGTACCATGCATGCATGCATGTGGTACACATACATACATGCAGGCACCACGTTCACACACATAAACCAAAAATAACTTTAAAAGCCTTTATTCACCCTCTTCTGAAAATACAGTAATCTTTGTACATCAAGATGATAGAGAAAAATATAGGGAAACTACATGTAAAAAGAGAGAGTAGACTGTTGCCAAGAAAATCATTGTAATATGGTTAGTTATGATCCATAAAACTTGGAAAATTCTCTGTGTTAAAATTTAGAAACACCTCACAAAGTCTTATGCATCTTATGCAGGAAATGCATCTTCATTGGGGAATGTCAGGAATGTGACGGCATGTTCCTTTCCTCTAGGAAACACCATAGTCTGCCTGACATCATTTAGACCCTGTCTGCATCATTTACTATATTCAATAATCAAAAAGAGCAATAAATATAAAAGAAACATGGCGCTTTTAAACCAACTCAGCATTTTCTACAGATTCTGTCTTTCCTCAAAATCCAAATGGCAAGCCCAGAGCAAGGATATGGTTTTTAGCAATTTTGAATGAGAAACATCAACTTATCCAAAACAAAATTATTTCAATAGAACATACCATACAGCACAAAAAGATCTTCCTCTAGAGTCAAATGGACTTTAAGTGAGCCAAGTATGGAGCTGTTCTGAACTCCATAAAGCTAATCTCACTAATTCAGCTCTCGGGAACACGAAGGAGACACACTCTTCCATGTTCTTCTTAAATTCTGCATAGTGTATGTAAAATGAATAGATTCCCCAAAGAGGAGAGACAAGCCAAATTAGGTGGGAATGTAGGGAATGTAGGGAGACCAAAAAGAGACAAAAATGTAGCCAGTAAAATGGCACCTAATCGCAAGTCTGACAATATGGCTTCAATATCCAGGACCCACATGGTGGAAGAGGAGAACATGTAAGTTATACTCAGCATTCACAGACATGATGTGGCACAAGTGCAAGAATACACACACACACACACACACACACACACACACACACACACACATACCCCTCGCACACCTCACACACACTCACATCCACGAAATGAGCGAATAAAAATGTCAATAAAATACTTAAAGTTTTGTTTTGAAAACACAGAAATGAGGTCGGGATGCCGCTCGGTTGTCACAGGGCTGGCTTAGAATGCAAGAGCCCTGAGCAGGATCCCAAGCACTGCATACATTAAGCATGGCAACGGACACCCAAAATCTCAGCACAGGCAAAGTAGAGACAGGAAGGTCAGAAGGTTGAGGTTATCTTCAGCTAGCCTGGGCTACAGGAAACCCTATCTGAAAAGAAAAAGAAAAAAATAAAAAATAAAACAATAGAGTTTGGTATGCTGTGCACGCCTTTAATCCCAGCACTTAGAAGGCAGAAGGAGATCTGAGTTGAGGCCAGCATGATAGTCACACAAATTCCAGGCTAGCTAGGGCTGCATAGTGAGACCTTGTCTAGAAAAAAACAAAACAAAAGAAAACAAAGCAATGACTAAACACCCATAAGTGTGAGTCTGGGATTTTCTTTGCCTCATGCACTGTTTTAGAGCACAGAAGAGAGATGGCACAAAGATCCATGACTCAGTCTCCAGAGAACAGGGCTGGGTGGGAAAAAAGAAAGCATATAGGTTACAGACTACACAGCTATATAGAAACAACAACATCCTCCAGTAAAGAACAGAGTTGTGATTACTAGAGAGTACGAGAGGAAAATGAGTGTGGCTAACAAAGAGCTAACATGGCAGACCCTGCTGGCATGCCTTCCCCATCTGAATGTCCAACTCGCCTATGCGAGTACACAATACTTCGAAGGAAACAGTAAAGGGTACACCAGAGCTCTGTTATTATAAACTTCTAATTTTAGAAATTGTCATACTTGCGTGTGAACTTAAAATTATCTGAAAGTAGATTTAAAAAAAATATTTTCAATCAGATCCTTTCTAATGGAGCTGGATGTTCACAGCACAATGATCGAAAAAAAAAAATCCTATGTTGGGTAGACTTTTGTGGACTTGTCACAAGCTGTAGTCATCTGAGAGAATGGAAGTTCCATTGAGAAAATGTCCCCATCAGATTGGAGTGTAGGCAACACTGTAGGACATTTGCTTGATTGATGATAGATACTGAAGTGTCCAGCCCACTGTGCACAGTGCCATTCCTTCATGAATGGTTTTCAGTTGTGTAAGAAAGCAGGCTGAGCCAGCTAAAGACTCTATAATATAAAGAACCAGATAGCAGGGTTTCTCCATGGCCTCTGCCTTCAGGTCCCTGCTTGAATTCCAGTCCTGACATCCCTCCATGATAGGCTATGATGTGGAAGTGAATAAAGTGATGAATGTGTTTCTCTGATGGTACTTATAGGTTCCTATGCTTCTTGAAATATTAATCTCAAATGTTAAAAACATAGCCCACTTCAAGGCTTCCCATGAACCTTTCTAGAATCGGAAGATAGTAACAAACATAACATTAGCCCAAAGTCACTGAAACCTATTCTTATATGAGAATAGTTTTGTTTTTTTGTTTGTTTGTTTTTTTAACAAGGCAAATCGATTAAAAAGCTTCTAATTGCGATGCACTAAGTAACTTGCCAATGAATATAGGGGGTCACACTCACTGCAAAGTCAGCAGATCTCTCCCAAGTGTTCTTGGACTCTTGGTAACAATATAAAGTCGATATTCTTCTAGTTTTTACACACATGAATTTGTTTCATGAACTTTGTTCTTTATTTAAAAGCAAGTGTTCATGTATTGACTTATGTGGAAAGAGTGGGGTTTCTTCCGTAAACTCCAGAATAGCATGCAGTGCTCTTTTGAGTTGAAGCAGCCTTGTGTATTTCAGCGTGCAGGCTGAGAGTGAAAAGGCTGTGATGGTTCAGAATCCACAGCACTAACTTCTGAGAAGCATTTTCTAAATGCATTGCACCATCAAGAGGCAATAGCTTGTACTGCCACTGTAATAAGAGCCTAGGGTTTGCTCTCAACTGTAGAGGAGCCTGCTTTGAACAGTCATTCCCACACCCTACTGTATTACAGATTATACAGTCTTTAGCTCCTCATAGCCCTCAAGTACAATCACAAAATTATTGCTAACCATAACCTTCCCTCCATATACCTTTCCTTCCCATCTCTCTCAAACAGGAGAGGAAGAGGGCAAAGACATGACAACTTTTCCTTTCAGTTCCTAGACGATAACTGGCAGGCCTAACTTGTTAATGATTGATCCTTTCAATATTTAATGAATGCCTTCATAGGTGCCATCAGTTTATTTGAAAGATGAAGAGAGAAAGCTCTTACTTTGTTCTCCAATGAGCCAAGGTGATCTGATGATCGATAATATTCTATATATATTACCCAGTGGTTATAGATTTATTTATTTACAGACTGAGGAAGGCTGTTTACTTAGAAGCATAGCTTATTTGGGTATAGATAGCACTGTCAACCTACTTCTCTTCTGCCCGACGCTATGTACTTAATTTCATTTGCTTTTTAAAAAGTTTTTCTTAATGGAAGAAAGTTTAGAATGACCACTTGGCTACTATTTATATTTTGCACTATATTTCTAAGCTGGATCTATCAGTCCATGAGAGTGAATGAAGACAAGGAATTGGGGCAGGGTGGTGTGGTAATCACCGGCTCCTTCAACTGCAGAAGCTGAGAAAAGGGTCTGTGGAAATAACTCAACACTCAGTCTGGACCTGAAGAGCAAATCAAGTAATCACGATTCTAACTCAGAATACAAAAAGATGGCCATCTTTAAAATGAACCTGGGCCACTGAGTTTATTTGTTTCATAGACCAACTCCTGGCTCACTTCCCAGCAGTCCAAACATTTTTAAATACTAAAAGCATAGTCAGGATGTAGCAGGAGGAAGGGCCAAGTCAGGAAGGAGACGGTTTGGGGGGGGGGGGGCTGGAAAGACCAAATCATCTTCCATACTTAAGCTTGTTTTTGTGTTTCAATGACCTGATTTTAAAAGGTTAATACTACAATCAAATAAAAATTACTATTCTCTTAGCATTGAATGTTACACCTTTTCCTATCCAACCAAGAAATGTTGCCAAATTTAATTTGCCCCAGCTCTGGCACCAAGGTTTTGGATGTTTTAAGCTGTTTTGCAGGGACTGGAGTGACAAGGACACAAAAGAGCAGGAACAAAAAGAGACACACAACACACTGACAGGTGATGTGTCTTTGGCCTCCCTCCCCACCCTGCCCACCCATCCCATGCTCGCCAGTTTTGGATATCTATAGAACTTTGTCTTCGTGACAAAACTGAATAATAATAACCATAATCTCTCAGATTTTTAAAATATGATCTGCATTTGGAGATTGGAAAACAATCAAATGAATGACATAAAACACAAACATTTCTTATATGTGTTGATTTACACTGTAATTTTGTTTTGGAACCATCAGATTCATGGTCTGTTCAACAGTACATAAACAAGATTCTGAAACCCACTGGTACCCAGAGCCTCGGTTCTCATAAGACTCTGAAAAACATCAGTCCCGATTCAAACAAAACCATCAAAACTCAGCAGCAAGCAACAACGACAAAGAAAACCACCAGCACAACAGAACAAAATGACAACAAAGACAATAATTCACCATGGCTCATTTTGATTGTCAACCTGACTGAAATGACAGACATCTAGATTTAGCAACATGTCTGGCTGTGCCTCTCTGGGCATTTCTAGAAATGTCTGGAATATAGGACAATTGCAGGGTAAATTTTCCCAATGAATATTGGTAGCACTTTCTAAAAGGCTTGGGGCCCCAGTGGGACAAACAGCTAAAGAAGGAAGAAGCCAGTCAGTTAAGCTCAGCTCTTCCTGGGCGAGAGCATCTGTGGCTGTTGTCATCACCCACAGATATCAGATCCCAGCTTCTTCAGCCTTTCAACAGGAGCTCACACCAGACAACGTTACAGGAGAGCTTCCAGGCCCTCACCCTCAGACTGGAGATCATCATTCGTCTCCCTTGTTCTGAGGCTTCTCGCTCCTTGAATTGAGAGGCTGCCAGTTTCCCTCACTCAGCAGCATGCAGAAGTCCATGATGGGACTATGTAGCCTTCAGTCACATAGGCCAATGTAATAAATAAGTGTGTAAAATTATATAATATCTCTGTATATAGGTAGATCATAGATAAATGAGATAGATAAGATAGATGATAGATAGATACACACACACACACACACACACACACACACACATACACAGAAACACATTCTGTTAATTCTGTTCCTCCAAGAATTCTATTATGGAATACCACAAGATTTCCAAAATAAGAAAAAATAACTCTTTTCAGTTTTTTTTTTTTCCCCATTTGAAAAGGAAATAGAACTTACGTTGACTAGTGACCAAGGTTCTAACCAACAGCTACAGAATGAGGAAAACTAGAATGGATATCCAAATTGGACAGAAAAAAAAACCTTACACTCTACAAAAACAAACAAAAAACCAACCAACCAAAAAAAAAAAATCAAAACCCTAGGGAAAAAAAAAACAAAAAAAAATCATACAATGTTTGTGGTACCTCCAGTACTCCAGTTATCAGTCTGTGTGGTCAATCTGCAGTAGTGAACCAGATAAACACAGTCCTCGCTACTTACAAATTAACATTCTTTCATTGTAAACTGGTGTAAGAGGCACTATAATCATAAAATGCTTTCCAAATAGCAAGGGATTGCTGATTCAGACATGTCACATGACCACACTCTACAGTATCATGGAAATATTGATATGTGGCTTCCAAACAACTAACCTTAGCCTCAAGGAGTCTCATAGAATATGTTAAAACAAAATAATTCCAGAAAAGCTGATTTCATGGTGTGTTCCATGAGAGCAGGCTTGTATTACAATATGTTTAGGGACTAAGCATCAACTGTAGCCCTATGCAGCTCTGAACCGCAACAATCCTGTTTGCCAAGGCTTTGCAAATGACTACCGTCAGCCCAAAGGAAAATACTGCATTGCCACAGTGCAATCTGTGGAATCCACTGGTTCTCCACAAGAGAATGCAGATGCTTTTGGCAACATTGCCAAATAATACACTTGAGACAGAGTCAAATTTAAGTGTTTAACTTTCTCTTTTTTTAAAAATACCTGGATGATAAGGGAACTATCCCTTCATTTGGATTACTAGGAAATATGCAGGTATCAAGTGAACGAAACCTGTTTAATTTATAGTGATTCCTCTAGCTTGTAGAATATCTTATTAGTCAGTCAGCATCCTAGCCCTCCTTGGAACACAGCTCGGAATGAAGAAATTGAAGTGCCTACTAAGCAGCCTAAATGGTCCGTTCAAGCTCCACACACTCACAGGTACACACATGGTTAGAACAGCACCATCCCAAGACCTCACATGCTCATGAGTTAAAAGAGCTCAATTAAAGCCTGATACCTGGTTTCTAAAGATCGTATAGTAGGGGAAGGGAGGTATAGAAAAGGATAGGCATAATGACCAAAAATGAATTGTCAGCTAAGAATAAAAAAGACGAAAGAAAAATGTTAAAATCAAACCCTCAGATACCATAGCAGATGGCTACTTAATATAGACTCTGAGTGATTACATTTCACTAATAGGCCCTTAGAGGTTTATAATTGAGGTTTTATCTTTAATAATAAATTTAATTATCTTGGGTTTTTATCAAAAATTGAAGACATTTTAAAACAAAACACAACTATGTTTAACATACCAGATAGTATGACTGTGACTCGGAATTCTGATACTTGGTTTCCACATAAATGGGTTAAATAACTTTTTAGTATCTATCCACTCTACATTCACATAAGAATATGCTTGATCTCTGAAACCACAATGTCTAAGTAGTCTCACTCTGGGAGTTAACTGACCCTCAATGCCCATAGAGCTCATGGCACCAGCTGGCAGGCCAGGCCATCTTTCCTTGGCTCCTTGAATAAATTAAAAATGTCAGTAAGTTATTGCCTTCACTGTCAGTGCAGTGTTTCTTTCCCTGGTTCTGGATTATTGCTTTTGTTTCTCATTTTTTAAATAAATTTGATACGTGACCAGCTAGGTTTGTGCACAGCTACTAGCTGTCCGCATTGGTGGTGGCAGTGTCCATGCTGCTGGTTTTTACTCGGGCCATTGACTTACTGTTGTTACAACTGGGATGCAGCCTTAGACGACTGAGAGATGGCAGAGTGTGTCTCTGCAGGTGTCATTTGTAAATTTGCTTGTCTCCAATGAGGAAATATATTTTTGTGTCAAATAAAAGAACGCTGAACCTTAAAGGAGATGCACTGTGTTTGTAAGTCTTGAAGACCATAGCTGAAGAAATAGAATTCATGCTAAGTCCTTGAGGAAAAAAAGTCACTGTGTACAAGGGAAACGTTTTTTCTGTCTTTCGAGGACGACAGTATATTAGAGTCTAGGGTCCTGCTCTTCAGACTGATTTATAGAGATTAAAGGCTGTTTAAATAAATTCAACATTACTCACATTCTAAGAAAACAAAATCAACTTCTGAGACTTTAGTCTTCAATCTTAAGCAAGCACCTGATATATGTGTATGACATGAGTGGTTGAAAACAAATGAGTGTATAGGAAGTCAGAGAATCCTCTTCAGGGGTCTTCTGCCTCATTAACTTGAATAACATCTCTCACTGAACTGGACGCGCTCCATTTCAATGGAGTGGTTAGGGAGTTCTCAAATAACCGTCTCTGTCTCCCAAAGCTGGGGGTTACTGCATACAAAGATATGTCTAGCTTTTAACACTGGTGTGGAGATTTGAACTTACTTTCTCCTGCTTACAGAACAGGCTCTCTTACTCACCAAGCCATTTCTCCTGCACAAAGTTAAAACACTTTTATGATTTACTCATAAAAAGTGAGGGTTTTTTTTTTTTTGGCCTGTGGATCCTCCTGATATAGATCTCTAAGTAACATCTCTAGCATCATTTCTGCCATTATGCATCCATCCTTTCTGCCATGATGATGATGATGATAGACTAAACTTCACCACAGCAGTAGAACACTGACAAAGACATTTTAAAACAAAATGCATGTTTTGGTAATGTATTACAAATATACATTTTGATTCCTTTCTTATGAGAATATTTCTGCTACTATTTTGGTTGTTTCTTTAGTAATTTGCTGATCTTAATTTTGATGTCCTTTGCTGTCCTGATAAATTTAAATACACATGATGCTAATTAATGCTAGCTTCTGTATATATTGGTAACTGAAATGTCATTAGAGACTATTGTTCATCTACTACTGATCAAAGTTAAAAAGTAAGTTTTTTAAATATAAAAAATGACAAACACACTATTGGTATAAAACTCAAATTCAGCTGCCTGCACTGGAATGAGACCAATTTTGAAGCATTTCAGCTCATGTTTACAAAGGGCAATAAAAAGTGTGTTCTATGTAAATGTCTTCGGAGTAGAGATTTAACACCACATAAAAGTAATTTTCAAGCTTAATGCTAATGGGAATATATCTTATATTTAAAAAGACAAAATTTTACCATTTTTGAATGAGCTAAATTTTTCCCTTTAGTATACAATAGCATCAGCTTAAGCATCAATGGCCATGTATTTAAAGCTACTGGAACTGGTGGCCATTCAGAACTAAATCCTAGTATGAGAATGTCTAGTTGTTGGTTGTGTATCCTTAAAGAGGATTGTGGGACTATGGTATCTTCCTCTTTCCATCACACTGTGGCCAGGGGGTGGACAGTTTTGCTCAACCACATGTTCCCTGCCAGGATGCATTGCTCAGAAACAGCGGAGCATCTGAATACAAAACTACAAGTCAAGAAGACCTTGCCCCTTTATAAGCTCTCTACATTGGATACTTAGTAAAAGTCATAGAAAGATCAGTCAGCGTGATCACTTGTGATAGGATAAGCCTAATGTTATACAATATCACGAGCCATTATTAAGGATAAGGGGTTACAAGTATATTCCTAACAGTATCATCAAGGCTTCCCAAGAAGTTGACCTTGCTCATGGTTCATAGTGTCTCAGTCTTGCAAGCAACAAGGAAAGTCACTACAGGGACTGTCAGGAGTCTTAGATTTGGAGAATTTGGAGGACAGAGAAATCCACCAACACTTCCATATGCTAAAGATGAAACTCAAAGCATATGAGGTTCCTGACAGGTTTTCCATTCTTGTGATTGATACGAGACCTGTTGTGTAGACTAAAGGAAGATCTCTAGGATGAGAGAACCCACAGGAAAGGCTATTCTAGATTTTCAAATAAATTATCAAAGTTAATTATCTGACTTCATTAGTAATAGTTGTTTAGGACAGTGTAGGACTATTTACAGTCCAGATACAAGATGTCTGTTTGCTAACTGAATTACTTTCTGAATTATATCAATGGATTAAGCCTAGACACAATTTTTTTTAATAATTATGAATAATGACAATTTGTAACAATAAAGGGAATGTAATGCTGGACTGCTAACTGATATGCACAGTGAATATTTAACCACCTAGGGGTATACATATATATTTTTATCCAGTACTTTTAGTTAGGAAGTGGATAAACTAACCAAAACTTTAAGTGATTCTTCTTCTGAACTGTCAAACAGATGTTGCATAGTATATATGGTTTCTATCCATATAATATAAATTTTATTGTACTATAGGCAGTCATCAATTTTTCCATGTGACTGAGAAATCTTATTCCAACATACTTTTTTTAAAGCAATTAAAATACCTCTGATAATCTTTACACTTTTATAAAGCAGTTTTGCCACCCTATAGCTTTTCTCATGAAGGAGGTCATTAATCACCAGTGAAGCAAAAACAATCTCTGACATGTACTCATTCTGAAATAAAAACCCACTAAAAAGGGAGTGGAAAATTGCCTTTGAATATTTTCCTTCATCAACAGGGCTATTGAGGAATGTAGTCTTCCATCATTGTTCATTTATGTCCAATTAGTTCTTTACGTTAAGCAGAAACTCGTTTTAGACTGGAAAAACAGAATGAACTCAACCTATTTTGTTTTTTGGAGTTTGGTGGTGCTGTATGAAGTAAGAGGCATAGCTGATGGGAGTTTGACTTCATGTGAACTGTGTGGGGAAAACTGGGTACCATGGAGATTGACGAAACCCTTGGTTTTCCAGATGACTTGCTGTACTGACAAATTCTTGCCTTATTATCTCACCAACTGCCTGTCTTAAGTATATACCAGCGAACTTAATGATATAAATAACACCACCATCCCCTCCTGTACTTAAAAGAAAGCTCATGAGATAGAAGAAATTCAGTAAAATGCACAACTAGACATTAGCTTTTCCCAGAATTTCTAGTGGTTGTGCAAGCCCTTGGGGGCAATCCCCAGAACATGAAAGAAGAGGGAAAATAATGGTAAGGGAGAGAAGAGAAGAGAAAAAGGACTCGAGAACTCTGCAGAACAACTAAATAAACACAAGCCTCTGGCACTAGTGAGCTTTGGAAGTTTCAAAATGGCCAAAAATGTCTGAAAAAAAATAGATAAGAAAGAGTTATATGGGACACAGAGCAAGAAGTAGGAGGAACTGCAGCTGGTTCACGTGGAAATTCCATCCTTCCACATGGAATGGACCCTTGGTGTCTGTCGCCAGCCCTGTGAATGCAAGTCAGGGGAACGGTGAAGTCAAAAGAGTTAGATTACCAGTCGCTCCATCTCCTGCTCCCTGAGTCTCTCCTCCCTCTGTCGTCGGTGATAATCCATCAGGTCGTCGCGTCCTGAAATGGAGCTGATGCTGCTTTTCCGTTCTCGAAGGACCGGCTGCGGAGTTTCTGACGACTGTCTTAGGCTTTCCAGATCAGAGTCATCAAGCTCCATTGATCCACAAGAGAAGTTCCTCCTAGCCACAAGCACTCGGTCTGGCTCTCCAGAAATGAAGGAATGACTTGGGCTGGTCCCTGAGTATGAAGCCCTATCAAAGTCATCAGAGGAGGTGGAGGCCAGGAGCATCTTCCGAGCCACTCGAGGGCTGGCAGGAACACTGAGGGCAGAGCTTACGTAAGGATTTCCCTCTGACAGACAGGTTTTATAGGGTGAAGCCCCTGAGCTTAGAGAAGAAAAGTTAAGGTAATTATCACTATCCACTAGGCTATGAGGTAGATCCTTTTCTCCTAACTGACCTCGTCTGGAATTGCCCAGGGAATTTCTTGGAGGCAGGCTGAGAGGCGACATCTGGTTGTCTGTGGCTTTATACAACCTGGGAAGCGATCGGCTGTAGGCACCCATATTACTCAGACTGCTCCCTGAGTATTTCCTTGTTCTCACACTAACGTTTTCGGAGGCCGGCTCCTTGTGCCTGCTTAACCTGGGCTGAAGTGTCGAGTGGTCCTGAAGGTTCATCTTCCTAACTTGCTTTGGACTTGAAGGCATGCTTGCTGCCCCAGACCTGCTGATGGATGAGGAGCCAGTGCCGCTCAAGGAATTTCCGTTCCACATGGTCAGGAGCGAGCCAGAGGTTTTTCTTCCTTCCAGCCCCCCTAGAAAGTAGACGCTGTCGTGTGATTTATTCCTAGAGCTGTATCTGGAATAGGGAGGCTTCTCTGAGAGCCTGGTGGACCTCTCACTATCTCGACCAGTATAATGATCCAAATCTGCTTTCCCAAGCGGATAGCCGCCAAGAGAGGCTGCAGAACTGAGGAAAGAAATAGGAGGCTTCATGGAAATACTTTTATCAATTCCATCACAGAACTGTTTGCTTCCCTGGATTTTGGCCAAGGAAGGACTGCTCCTGACGCTGGTGCCCATTGGAGAAGGGCTTCTCTTGGTAGACACCGGTTGGGAGAGGGTTAAATAGGAGCCGGAATAGTCCCCATTGGCTTTAAACTTCAGACTTGATGAATATTTCCTCGGGCTTAGGCTCTCCATCATGTTTTGGGGCTCGTTCTCCAGGGAACGCACCACAAATCCTTCCTCTAAGCTACCATTTTGGAATTCCAGCTGCTTTTGTATGTGGCTATCTTCTGCCATAATACGGCTGGACCCTGTAAAGGGGAGAAGGAGAAAGTTTTCAGTTAAACACACGTGAAAGTATACCAGAAGGTGAAAAATAAGGGTTTCTGATCAGGGATATATTTTACAAAACCCAAGTAAAATAATGGCTCAGGATTAGGCTGGTATGTACGAGTGGGATTTCGCGCCCGGTGTTTCAGTCTCTGGAGAACCACTGTCCTTCTGAATATCTTCAGTGTGCCTACAAGGACCACCGAAGGGCTTTTCCTTTAGACGTTTCTGCTAGAATCATCATCAGCTCAGAAACAGTCCTGAAGAACACAACACTCATGTCATGACAGAGGAAGAAAGTTTCTGTTATACACTGATTCAGAATGTGAGGGTGTGGTTCTCTTGGAGGGAAGGGATAGAAGTTCACTTCTTAAGTGGACAGCGCGAAGCTCCTGTGCTCCTCAGAAGAAGCTAAGAGACAAGAGGCACTGGACCGAAGGGTGTTCCCGAGATTGTTGCCCCATGGTCAAGGTGGCAGATTTAAAGCCCTAAATTATTCTATTCTTCAAATTCCTTGGCACCCGAAATGTGTTGTGCTTGTTCTTGGTAGTGAGTCCTCTACTCTAACAAAAACACCTTGTGCCTTCTGGTCTACCTACCAAACTCTAACCCATCACTCAAGGGACAAAATAGGACTCTATATTCCATAAGTATTTTTTTTTTCAAAAATAAGTATATATTTTGGGGTTTTAGGTCCGAGAGTCAAACATTGACTTAAAATTTTAATCTATGAAAATTTCCTTGAATTAAAACTAGCTCTGAAAAGGCTAATATTGAAAGAAAACTATCTCTATATTATTAACAAAGGAAAAACACAATTTGACTTCAGTAAGTACATGCAGGGCTAAGACTTTCCTCCAGTCCTCAGGGACCTCAGACACTAATGCTTGGTGGAAAAGATTATGTCTAGAATTGTTATCTTATATTCATCTCCTGACTTTCATTGCTCTATAGGAACACACCCCCCCCGCAAAAAAAAACAAAAACAAAAAAACAAACCAAAAACAAAAAAAACCCCAAGAACTTAAAACATTTTTCAATTACATACATCCTCATACCATAGAGGGAAGACTTCATTTTCTTGGCTTAACATCATTTTTCCCCAGGGAAACGCAAGCATCTCAGCATGGAACTGCTTCTCACCTACAGGCAGGAGTCAGGGAAATGTCCCTGCTTACATCCAGGTGGTGCTAGGAATTGCCCGAGAGCTTCAATCTCTCCCCACCCCCATGAAATGCTGCGTTGGATTCATTGTCCTTCAAAGCTCTATTTGGACGTATGTTAAAATGATATATTTCAAAACAATAGCTTAGAAATCCACACAAATCATCAGAGCTAAGCCTAATACTTGGTTTTCAGTGAGTTGCGGCCCTTCTATTCATGGCCTGTGGTCAGTGCCCCTCTACCCCTAGACAATGCCTTCATCAGTTATTTCCAGTTACAAAGTTGAAAGCAACATCAGTCTCACTTGCGACGTTTCTTGCCATACTTTATAGGATTGAAGGTAAGACAACCCTCACTTGGCCTTAGTCTTTTTCTAAACTCATTTTGTCCCTGGTTGGTTTGCCATTTTGAAATTTTAATAAGTCTTAGCCAGTTCTCCTAACATAAATATTTCAGGACTGAGAAAATAAGAAAAAAGATGGGTCCTAAAGAGTTTCAGGGTTATTTATAATATAGGAAAAAATACCCTTAAATGCCCAATAATATGTGGAAAAATTACTGTTCATCACAGGAGTGAACAGTGTGAAACCATTTAATGCCACACTTAAAATATATTTTATAGTATAAAAATGCTCATATAATATACACTAGAAACATTCAATAAGTACAGCTACTTTCACACACACACACACACACACACACACTGATTACAAACTCAGTTCCTCCTGTGCATATAAGGTGCACAGCCAGTAGTGTTCTTACAGGCACTTAGATCAGGATTTGGGGAGTCATCATGACCTCCTCTGTTGTGTCTACTTCTCTTTCACTGCCTCTATCAACAAGCCCAGTTATCACTGTCCTTCATCCATATTCTAAACCTGATACTTCTTGCTATTTTACTGATGCTACCCATAGAACCCAGCATCTTTTGTCCCCCTGTGCTTACCTTTCTCCCACAGCAATAACAATGGAATGAAAAAAATTCACATTAAAAGTTACTACTGATTTTTCCTGGGGTGGTAATATTACTAGTGATTTCATATCAATTTACATTTTGCACATTTTAATTTTTTTTTTTTTTTTTTTTTTTTTTTTTTGGTTTTCTGAGACAGGGTTTCTCTGTATAGCCCTGGCTGTCCTGGAACTCACTCTGTAGACCATGCTGGCCTCGAACTCACAAATCCACCTGCCTCTGCCTCCCAAGTGCTGGGATTAAAGGCGTGCACCATGACGACCGGCTTTAATTTTTTTATAACAATGTGATATAGAATATTAGAATATGGTCTCTCCTACCACCTTGGTTTTTAAGTTGGTCAGATTCTCATTTGTTTGAACACTTGGTTGCCAGGGGTGGCCCTGCTTGGGATGGTTGTAGAAACTTTAGGTGACAGAGGAAGTAGTTCACTGCGGGAAGGGTTTTGAGATGTCTACCTCACCCTCACTTCTGGTTCACTGTTTGCTAACTGCAGATAAACGGGGCCAGCAGTTTCTCACTCCTACCAGCATGCTTTTCTTGCCACGATGGACTGTATGCCCTTGAACTGCAAGCCAAAACACAACTGTCCTTTAAGTGGATTCTTGTCTGGTATATCATCACAGCAATGAAAAGTAACTAATCCACAACTTTCACAGATATATCATCAGATACATGTATGGAATCCATTCATTTTCCTTGAAGATCTGTTTGTCGCCTAGCTGAATACATGTGTCTATTTATCTGAACTTGGTATCCCTTTAGTCCTGCATACCAACTCAACACTAAAGGAAATCAGCTAGACGGGTGGTGTTCCTAACCCCACAAGAGAGCATCAGTAGCTGTAGGAACCTCTCTTCTTTCTTATTTCCGGGGTACTCTACATCTGAGGTATGATCCTATGAAAGGAAACCTAGGAATAGGAAGTGAGTAGGAACCGCAGGACGGTAATTAATAATGCACTTGGAATTGGGGAGTAGGGTGTGGGCAAGGGCATCAGAGGCAGAGGTAGAGACCCAAGTGGGAATGTATGACTCCTTCCTCCAAGCATTTGAGGATGTGACTGCAGGCAGAATGCACTGCAGACGACCATTGAGTTTATGGAAAGAAAAGGAGGAGTTGGGCTAAAAGAGAAAGATTGCTGGGATGCTTGGCAAGGCAGCACAGGTAAGAGAACGGAGAGAGGTAGGAAACACAGAAGAAATGAGCTGAAGCAACTCCTGGGTTTACAGCCATCTTTTATGTTGGATGCTGCTTTGCTTATTTGGAGTTTCCTGAACATTTTATGTGAACAAAGAACGGGTCCTAGGGAAACTATGCACTCCTTGCATCGTGTTATTGGGAACAGCGAAACAGAACTGGAGGATGGGATGAAGGAATTCATGCGCTCTTCTATACATAGCCTCAGAGGGTCTGGGCGCAGCAGGGAGTGCATCTGGTGCCCATCTGAGAGAAAGGACAACTTGGGGAAGTCTAAACAGGAAAGAAGCTAATGTGTGCTGAAACGTTTGCATTTACTTTCCAACCCATAAATTTAATCCTTCCCGGGCTCTTGTTATTTTACCACCTAAAACACGCATTCATCTTACTGTCAATCAGAAAACTCCAGGCAGTCAGGATGGAAGTCCCTTGAAAGATGTTACAGAAAAACCACAGCCCCTTTTTCCCCTGGAGGAGAAAAATGACTTCAACAAGCAGTTCACAGGAACGTTGTTAAACAGTTCTTCAGAGAGCTGCTTCTCTGTGGTGTGGTTTAAATGATTTTTAAAACGATTCTGCAGTTCTACTCCACTCACACCAGATGACAATAGAGCTCATCTCATTTAAAACCTAACCGTCCAAAAGGACTCTGACGTCACCTGAGCCATGCGCACTGTCGTCGCCTGCAAAGGAAGGTGCACAAAGAACTCGAGATTTTTCAAACACAGTGCTTGCTGCATTGCATTAAAGAACATGTCTGAACATCTGGCGGAAAGGTGCAATCATCCCCCTGGCTTTAGCCAAGGAAGTGGCTTTGGAAGGTTCCCACCAGACACAGCAGTGACACATCTTTTTACCTTGCTGTGTGTAGACCCTTGTGAGGGTCACCTGATACCAGAGGAATTAGTCACAGAAACACTGCAACTAAATAACTATAGAGATGTGGATATTGTGCCATGCTATGGGTGAACAGAAGCAACTTGAGGAAAACCAACTCTTAAAAGTCTGCAGATATACATCAAATTGTCTATAATATAGTGCCTTGAGCCTATATACTGTGTTCTGCCAGAGCTCTGGAGCTGGGCTGGCTGGGGTGAGAAGGATGCTGTTCCTGTGTGCTTTGTGGCAGACAGTGGTTGATGCCTGGTACTCAGGGCTCTCCAGCATGCTGGTGGTCCACGGGCGGGCTTAACTCTCTGCACTGATGTTTACAATATGGTGCTGTTAGGATTACAGAGTACTGAAGGCATGCAATTGAATTCAGAGACAGTCAAGCAGTCCCTCAGAAGCAACACCATTCCTCACAGGAGTTCTGTGGGAGTATTTCTGTGGCCTCCAGTGGTAGTTGATAGGGCCTGAAGGGGTCCTTTGAGAGGATTGAAGAGAAAAGCTGAAAAAAAAAAACTATTTTAACCACAAGGCCTATACTTTATAAGGGAGAACAATACATACACAGACTCCTCCCTGTCTTTCTACTGATGACATCAAAAACCTGAGCAAGAGAAGGCTAATTAGAAGCCTCAGGAACAAACACTTGCTTCTCTCTCCAGTCCCCTTTCAGAAAGCAAAAGCACTCTAAGGCCCCTGTTCTCTGTTAAACCTTTGCTCTTCTCTGTGCCCTTAGAGCAAAGGAGCCCTCCTACTTTACAAATAATTGTTCTTGACCCTCAACCCTTCTCAGACTCCTCTGTCTCTGCAAACAATCCTTACCTCTCCACACAGCCCCCCACTCCCCACACCCCCAGCCATCTGCAACTGCTCCCTCCCCCCAGCAAACACTCCAGGGCCCTTTCTCCTGCTAGGGCTGCCTGCTGCATAGCCGAAGCCTGGAGCTGCCCACTGCTCCAGTTCCCACTGGACTAGGCTCTGCTTCTCTCTCGTTCTAGCTTCCTAACCTCTATTCCTTCAAACTCCTCCTCCCCAGTCATGATTCTTATATCCCAGAGCAGAGGATGAAAATGAAAATGTGTTAGCACTTCTTATTTCTTCAGCAAATGGGTTCCAGTCCTTTTCCTTTGCACCACATTCTTTGCTCAAGGATCTACCTGTTTGGGTGAAATGCTCATTAACCACTAGACTCACACAGGTAGATGGGTAACCTCTGAAGAAGAGGCTTCTGTGTTTCACAAAGACCTGAGAGCAGCAGTTCCAGGTGTGTGGGCGTGGAGGTGGGGAACAGTATTTGTAATGACTGCACAAAGCTCTTGTCTTACTCCAGAGGACTGTACCTATTACAGCAGACAGCAGCAAACACACATTCGTGCAAGAACTCATTCTCCACATCACCACAGCAGCCTAAAATACAAAAGCCTTTGTAACACACAAAGACGATGCCTCAGAAGCTGACTTAAAGCATTTTTGGAACAGCCCACTGTTGTGGAGATCAACAGCAGGGCATGGAAGAAAGGTTGGGACTACCGGGGTTCAGAACCCTCAGGTGATGTCTCAGGGCATCTACTCCATGGTTTCTTTCTTGTTTTTCTTTTGCCTTTTTTTTTCTTCTTAATTTTTTCACTTTGCCATTTTCTAAAGCGATCTAAAGGGAGGATGATCATTAAGGAAAGAAAAACAGATGACACTTGACTCTACAAGAAGTGGGAGGAGTGGAAAGTAAAGGAGATGATATGGTAAACACAGAGAGAAGACACCAGGACACAAAAGAAAAGGACATCTCAGCTCCTCCCAGTCTGCCATATAGGTGTCCAACTCCAGGCTACTGCTCCCTACAGTAGCCCACTTGTACTGATGTCTAAACTCCACCATAAGACACTGCAGATCGTACCAAGAGGAGTCTAACAGTGATCTTAGCCAAGAGCAAATGACCATACTTCCAGTGAAGCAGTTTCTCACATCAGCTACTTAGTCTCAATTGTTTTATTTTATGAATTGGAGGGAATTCTTAAGAACTTAGAAGATACAGCCAAAAGGCTAAAGGGTCAATTATAGGGTTTTTTTTTTTAAAGTTTTTGTGCTAGTCCCTTCAATAAAATGCTTGTCTGCAGGAACTTTACAGCATTCTTTGGATTATCCAAGGAATTTGGCTGCTGTTTCCTGTGATAAGTCTTTGTAGTGCGGGAGGATGATAGAAAGCAGATCCAGCCTCAGAAAATGGGGGTCACTGAAGTTCCCTTCCACTGGCAAAGTCCCAAGTTTTACCTAAATAGTCAAGGCATAAGTTTCATCAATTAGACTCACATGGGTGTTTAATCAGTGATTAATCTTTAGCAATATGTGAAGAGATAAAATATTTTCAATGAGTAAAATGTATAATAAATTTAAGTTCAAGATTATTCCAATTAGAAATATGTCTTTCATGACAGAAATGACAAGGAACAAAAGAATGTTCTTTTTGTTATTGTTGCTTGTGTGTGTACACGCAGGATGTGTTGGGGTGGTGCACAGTCTGCAGCCTGCATGTGGAGGCCAGAGGAAAACTTTCTAAAGGCTAGCAGCTCTACCTGTTAAGCAGTCTTGCCGAAAAGAATGCTCTAGTAAAAACACTACAGACCCTCTTTGGTGGCACATACCCGTAATCCCAGCATGGAAGGTCAAGGCAGGAGGGCCATAAGTTCAAGGTCAGCCTGGTCTACAAAGTAAGATGTCTCAAAACCAAAACAGCAACAGCAACAAAACCTTACCCCACCACCACCACCACCACCACACACACACACACACACACACACACACACACACACACACACACACACAAATGCATTCACTTAATTCTAGAACACAGGAAGGTATAGTGGGCAGAAAGGTCCAAAACAAAAACATGTGTTTGGTCTTAATAGAAAAAGAAATCCAGGCATGAGAAGAAACTATTCTAGGTTGAAAGACTCAAGAGACATGCCAGTGACATACAGCCAGTGACATACAGCCAGTGACATACAGCAGATGTGCATGGTTTGTATTCTATGTGCAAAGATCCACCTGCTTAAAAAAATGTCTGAACAACCAGAATTTGACTGCCACCTCAAAATCAGACAAATTGCTCTTTTCAAAGATGCAACAATATGTTGCTCAGAATCACACTGCAAATTATTTATGGATGAAAATCTAGGCATTTGGAGCATGCTTTGTAACCACCTAAACTCGGTAGAAAAATGGGGTCTCCAGATGAAACCAAAGTAATGAATATAAACACTCGAGACCAGAGGTGCCTGGTTCACTATATCACACTTTTAGTGAGTGTTTAACATTTGTGTAGGTTTGAATTTTCGACATTAAAATGTTTTTCCAAAAAGATAAATGTACTCTGGAGCCAGAGTAAATAAAAATAAAAAATATATATATATCGACATTAATTATAGTGGCTCATTATACAAAAAATGGAGTGGGTCTCAGCAACTTGAAGGAATACCAGCTCATCATACTAAACCAACTTCTATAAAAGATGATTTTTAAAGTACCCAGGGAAAAGTTGACAGCAAATGCATTGGTCAAGATTATAAATAGGTAGGCCATCTCTGCAAAAGAGAGCAAGATAATGCTAGGTAGAATACCTCAATTTCAACAAGATTTGTGCCCAAATAAAAACATTGGTATGAGCAGGAGGGAACGAGTCAGAGCTAGGAGGGTCTTGAGTTTTATCATCAGCCTAGGCTTCACAGGGGAGCCTGGACTACATAGTGCAAATGGAAACAGGCAGATGGATCAGTTGGCATGGCAATGTGCTTACTGATGGATCAGGTCTCAGCTCTGATGTGGAAGCTGGGCACAGTGGCACAGGTCTGGAATCCTAGTCTTAGGGGTAGAGGGGATAAAGGCAGTGCTTTCCCAGGGCTCACTGTGCAGACAACATTGTTGAACTGATGAGTTCCTGCTGGGTTTAGTAGAATAAAAAAAATGGCAATCTAGGATATCACTTACCTCATGTTGATCTTTATTCTCCACACACAAGTGCCCACAGCCACACAAACACAAATATTTGTCACTTATACAAACAGAGGACACCACACATATGAAATGTACATTTTTAAAAAAGATCAATAAGACCCATTGTTTTAGACAATTAAAGTGTACAAGTATCCATAGAAACTACCAAACTTTCCATATTCTAATAATTTTTTACCCTAAAAATACATATTTATGGTAAGAAGTGGGTTAATATGACCTGTATATTTTAAAATTCTCTTACTTGGGCTGACAGGATGGGGCAAGATGGATCAGTGGGTGTAGGCACTCACTGACAAGTCTAAGAACTTGATCCTGAAGACCACTTGAGGGAGAAAGTCAATTCCATGTACACCATTGGAATTTGTGTGCCCTCCTTCACACAACTCCTCCCTCAGAGGCATAAATGAATAAATTAAACAAACAAATAAAATCCTGTTATTGCTTCTCAGAAGATGGGGCAACCCTTTGGGGTAAGAAGTCATCAACCCATATTTTGAGGGCTTTTCACTGAAATCCAAACCAGTTTTCACACAAGATAAAGCTTTCTAAAATTTGTTCAGATGAAGTCAAGCATCTCCAAATGTCACTTCTCTCTGCTCACGGGTACAGTTCATGCCTGAGTTTAGGTGATTCTGACCAAGTCCCGGACAAACCCTGGCAAGTCCTCCTCCATTGTGTGATCATCCCAAGGAGATGGACTAGAGAGATGGAGATTCACGGGCGTTAACTGGACAGAGGAATCATCTGTGTGTATGAGCTGTACCCTTCCTCTTGAGTCAGGAAAGGGCACCAATCTGACCCATTGCATGCACAGCTACTTTCAAGAAAGAATATGAACCTAGGATGACATAGAGGAAAGCTCTACTTTGAAGGCACTATGGACTTTGTGATCTTAAACTGAAACTCATATCCATGACCATAAAACTCGCTAACCTTTCCATCCTGCCTTGTTTGTCCATATCCTCACTACCACTGACTGAAATATATCCTCTTAAGAATATTTGATTTTTCCAAATAACATTCCCCAGACTCAACACTTTGCTATTTGCCCACTATCATGATCTGGCAATGATCAGAGCATAAGTGGGATCCGGGAAAGGGAACAAATGGAAGTCAGAGATGTCCTCCACACTCAGAATGGTCTTACTACCACTCCACCCCTCGGGCTTGAGAGATCAACAAATGGCCCAACATCCCAGCTTGTTTCCCTCTTAACTCCAAAACTGGGACGGGTGGACTTTTAAAGGATGCTGTGTATGTCTTGGTAGTAAAGATCCATTGTGAGCAATCCGTGGCTAGCTGATGTCAACACTGAGAACATCTCAGAGCAGGGCCTCACACAGGAAGCAGGACACACATCACAAGGCATTTTCATCTTATTTGGTACCATCATGGAAAAGGTCAGCTGAGTGAAATGTCCCTCTGTGGGCCAGTGAGATAGCTCAGTGGGTAGACGTGCTTGCAGTGAATTTGGAAGACTAGAACAGCTCTAGTGTAGCCTCCTGGCTTCCATAAGTACACCATGACACATAGGCACCCATATGCTTTACCCTCCCCAATTCATTTTATTTTTTCCAAAAAGAAAAATCACTGTGAGGCTCTCCACCACACTACAGAGCACAAAGTTACAATGATGGTGTAATTTTGTCACTTATTTGATAGTTGGTTGTACAGAGTGGTTATTGTAAGACAACACAGCAAAAGGGGATAATTCTTTGGCCCTTTAAGTATTGAGAAACAATTAAGTCAAACTTACTTTTAATCAATGCTGGGTTTTCACGACCTTTACTTGTACTTTTACGTGTGTGTGTGTGTGTGTGTGTGTGTGTGTGTGTGTGAGAGAGAGAGAGAGAGAGAGAGAGAGAGAGAGAGAGAGAGAGAGATCTAGACTAGAAGAGGGCATCAGAATCCCTAGATTTGGCATTCAGGTAGATGTGAAACAATTGATATGGGTGTTTGGATATGGGCACTTGGTTGTCTGGAAAAGTAGCAAGTGTTCTTAACTGCTGGGCCCTCTCTGCAGGTTGATTTTTTTTTTCTGAGTTTTTGTTGTTGTTGTTGTTTTGGCTTTTGTTTTGTTCTTAAATAACTCTTTCCAGTAGACCTAACGAAGGAAATGGCTCCTTTCAGATGTTATTTTTATTGGAATGGCTAATCCAGTACAAAGAACACTGGACAGCTTGCCAAGGACAGGAGTTGGGAGACTGGTTCTTTTTCTGTGTCCACCAAAACTAAGAGGAATAATATATGGAGTGAGTCACTTCATCTATCTCCACCTTGTTGAAACAGAGGTTTGTCAATGTTTGAAATGCTGAGAGTGAACTAGAAGTTCCTTGTGCCCCAAAGTTTCTGTACTCCCGAAGATTACTGGTAAAATAACCCAGGAGTGCCTGTTACATAATACAGGAAATGGAAATGACCACAGAACATAAGCATGCTTTAGTGATAAGACAGCAGCTACCTAACTGGGCAAAGCTTTGCCTGACATTGTCCCCCCAAGGCATGCCAAGGTCATGGTGAATCATCTCGGCCAAACACAGTGAGAAAAGGGTCTAGTCAGAACTGTTAATGCAGCATATCATACCAGCTGATTCAGCAGCGTATACGAGAAACATTTCACCTACATTCCAACGTCCTGCAATTTCCTTAATAAACCTTAAATTGCTCTTGAAAACGTACTTCAGCTATGATGCAAACTGTGTGGCAGCCAGACATCTCTTTCCAGGCCTTTGGAATACTTCTTGACTGTTCACACCGGGTCTGATTTGGTCAAAGGAATGCAGGAGTTGGCTAACATAATTTGTTACCTGCTCTGAATCCACCAGTGTAGGAGGGGTCGAGGAACAAATCTTACGGAACTCACATAACCCCCCTCCTTTTCATTATTGGATACATTAATTCCCCAGTCACACGGCCAGTCTGGAGAAGTCACCAGCATCGTCATTGCAAACAATCATTCTAAGATGATAAACACTAGCAGGCACTGACCTGCTAAGCTGCAGTTTAGAAAATGCTGACCCTGTTCAAGTTAACAATGCTTAATACAAGACGGTGTGAACCTTCTCTCCCTCTTCTTTTGCAAAATGAGGAAACACATTTCATGAAATGAAATCAACTATGCGCATTAAAGAAATGGTTCTTCCATATATTAAAACTATATAAGTTGGCCTGTTACCTCATGTTATTTATCTGGGTCTTCCCAACAAGCTTCTACAGTGTCTGGCATTCCCACACCTCTATGTGATGACTTTTTTACTCTTGTTTTCTTTCCCTGATACTGATAGCCAGAATGCTTTAAAAGTCTTACGTTTAAAGTAGATACAACACTAAGTTGCTTTTCAGTGATATCTAAAAAATCATTGCTAAATATCATAGATGTATCTATTTTACAATTTAACCCCTGGAATTTTCTGTATGAGAAAAACACAAATTCTTGCTTGGTAAGTTTTATACAGAAGGGATTTGGAAAACCTGACCTACCCTTTGGCTTTACTTATTTTCAAAAGACAAATGACATATTCTGCAAATCCTAGGAAATATTCTCAACCACTGACTTTCTTGCCATAATTACTAAAGTCCATCACGCCAGGATATTGTGGCAGATAATTATGGAAGTAACAAGAATGAGCAGACAGAAGGTGAGAACGAAAGGGTTGCTACCCCTCCAGTGAAGAGCCTGCAGGGGGCAGATCCCCACTCCCCACCCCACCCCACCCCCATCATAGTCAGTCTTTCCAAAGTCATTATCCTAAATGTTTCCTTGTGCTTCCTTTGAGATGGATCTCTTGGGTAGTTGCCAACATAAACCATGTAGAGCTCTGACCTCTCCCAGGAAGGGTACCTCAAAACTTTTCTTCTAGCAACCAAATTTGAGGATCAGGAAGGTCACTTGACACCCAGGAATCCCTAACCACAGGCCTAATGTCTAGTAAAGCAAACTAGCCAGTGTTAACATCTGTAACTGCTGCAGCCAAACAGGCACAACTTTCCCGCCACTCAAAAGCTCACTGGAAGTAGGCAGTGTGGTTCTTGCCTGTGATCTCAGTACTCCATGACACCAAGGCACAAGTATCATGGAGAGTTTGAGGTAAGCCTGGGGTACAAAGTAGGTTCCAGGCCAGCCTAGGCTACAGAATGAGACATTTTCCTGAAGCAAACAAGAGATGGAAAACAAACAAACAAAAAAAACACATGGAGGCAATTTCTATCTAGATATGAAGCCATTCACTAATATGAAATTAAATTAACAATAACTTTGTGCAAGATAATATGTCATGGAGCAGCAGTCAGGAAATGTGTTCTGTTCTGTCACTACCAAACCATGTGTAAGGCTTGGGAGCTGTGGGCTCAGACAAGAGAATCTGAGTTCTCGAGAAAGAGTCTCACCAAGCTCAGCTCCGACTGGCCCAGCACTCACTATATTACTGTGATGGTTTGAAGGAAAATGGCCCCCTAGGTTCGTATATTAGTCCCCAGTTGATGAACTGTTGGGCAGATGTGGCTTTGTTGGAGGAAGGGAGAAGCTAGGGTTGGGCTTTGAGACAAAACCCAGTCTTTGTCTCTGTCTTTGTCTACCTGCCTGTCTGTCTGTCTCTGTGTCTGTCTGCCTGCCTGCCTGCCTCTGTGTGTGTGTGT
>NC_034601.1:40457913-40492049 GCF_900095145.1 Mus pahari
GTCTGTCTGTCTGTCTCTCTCTCTCTCTCTCTCTCTCTCTCTCTCTCTCTGTGTGTGTGTGTGTGTGTGTGTGTGTGTGTGTGTGTCTTCCGCCTGTGGCTCAGGATCTAAAGCTCTCTGACACTGCTTCAGTGCCATGCCTGCCAGTTTCCTGACATGATGAAAATGGACTAATCCCCTGAAACTGTAGATAAGCTCCCAACTAAATGTTTTCTTGTGTCAGAGTTGCCATAGTCACGGTGTCTCTTCACAACAATAAAACCCTAACTAAGATGGCCTTGAGAACCGATGGCAGCCATCATCCCACCTCAGCCTATTTAATCCTACCAAGCAGTTAAAAAGACCTTAGTTGTTTTGCTTTTTTATTTGAAGTGGGTCTGTAGAACTGTAAATATATACCAGCATTCCTGCCTCTTTGTGATTCTGTGAACCAAACCTAGGGCATCATCATGCATGTTAGATAAGCATTTTACCAACTGAGCCACATCCCAAGCCTGGTAAGATTACTAAGGTTCCTTTTACTCCCAGAATTATCTTGTCCAACTGCCCCAAATAGTCAAGCTTGAATTGTCTTCAGATTTTTAATTTGACACAATTGAATGGGTTCTATATACACACTCATCAGTTTATAGATCTCCCCCACCCACCCTCTGCAGCTGCCAGGGATCTTTCTCCCACCATAACCGGGAGGGAGGCTCCTCGCTTCCCTTTCTGTCTTAGATAACTGCCCATTCATGTGCTCTGATGCTAAGGCACAAGGAGAGGGCGAAGGAGGAAAACCTCAGATGCTCGTTTTGTACCTGCTTTCAAAGGCAGCATCTGCTCTGTATGTGGGACCATCTGTTGCTCAACTTTGACATGGAAAAGATAGTGCAGGCCTCAGAAGTGGTGTCACAGGTCACACACACCCAGACATATGCTCTGTAGTCACCAAGGCTTACATCACTGCCCCTACCCGGGAGTTTATTTTCAAATTGGGGAATGCTTTTGCTAAATCTCTCAAGAAGGGTCAAGTCCCCTTTTTTGTTCTTGTTTTTCCTTTTGTTTGTTGTCGTTTCTCTGTTTTTAAATCTGGCTTGCCTAAATATCAATTATTAAATCCTCTAGTCTCAGGTTCTAGCAAGTGCTGTGTCTGCCCCTAACTCACCCAAGGACTTGCCAGTCTCTAATCCCTGGGCTCATCATCTATGAACTGAGAATTGAATTTAGTGATGGCTGAGGCTCCCTTGTGCTCAAATTCAATTTTTAAGCCGATTCAAAAGCATAAAGGAAACCTAACAACGTCATCCTTCTTCTCTACAGGATACTAAGACTCCTAGTGCTGAGGACAGACGGGTCCACTGCAGATGAGAAGGCTTGAGGGATGCGGTCCGTGTGAGCAACAAGAGTTAAGTAAATCTGTGAAGATCTAAACTAAATTAAGATCCCCAATGTGCTAGCATCTGTCTGACCTAGGGAAACGCCCTAGAACAGGGTCTGTGTGTTCTAGGCACTGCACGGTAGGTAACATCTCCCAGATCTCTATTCAATGGATGCTGATGGAACCTTCCTACCATCGGCTTCAGAACCAAAAGACTCCGTGCCAAGGTTCAGACTGCAATCCACCCCTTCTTCCTGAGAACCACTGCTAAAACACATGTTGGGGCTTTTAAGACAAAGCACATCCCTCAGAAGGTGTTTCTGTTTCAAATGAATGGCATTCCCATATCTAATAATTAAGCCCAGAGAGTTTTAGTGACAATTTATAAAGCCCAGGTATTCTTGGAAACCATACAAAGTTCCTGTCGTTCCCTGTCACCTGTGGCAATACCTCTCTGCCAAGGGCTGAAATGTAGCATCCTGTAAGGTCAATTACCATAACCACAATGCCCTAACTGCTTTAAACAATGATGCAAAACTAATAAAGACTCTTGAAGTCAATTCTCCATTATATTCCACAACCCACTATGCATAGAGCCATTAACACTGAAGAAAGTCATGAAAAGCAGTTCAATCAAGCTCAATCAAGTCAACTTTGGCTTTTCTCCCTTCTCCTGAAAATGCCAGGCAATGTGGCAAACTTTGGCCAGAGTTGTTGAAGAGATGGCTTTTCTGGCTTGCCCCAAGCAGGGATCCAGCAGATAACCCTGCAGTCCTTTCTCACCCCCGAAAGAGCAGCAGCTGCCAGCTGTGGCGAACCAGACTGAAGCCTGGAAATCGCCTGCCCTGATGACTGCTGTTAACCAAACATCTCCTTTTGCCATTTGTGAGCGTGCTAGGATTTGCAGACTTCCCTGCCTCTGGAGTAAAAGCTACACTAAGCTAAATGCAAAGACTCATTTCTCCTCTCTTTTAAAGCCCTTTGTCAATGTTTGGAGACTGCGGAGTTTCTTAATTATATGCAATGTTTAAATTCCACAATGTATTTATAAGGAAAAAAAAATCATTCAGTTAAAACCTTTTAAACAACTAAGTCCAGGAAGGGAAAAACACAACTGTTAGTTTTCATTTAAGGTTCAAATGGTACCAGGCACATTCTGTTAAAATAGTGGACTACTCTAAAGGTTTATTTACCCCAGATCCAATGAGTGTGTTGCTTGCCTACCAGGAGCTAAGAATTCAAGTGCTCTGAGGGCAAACGTTTAACCCTATGAAACTGCGAACCATATTTGGAGCCTTCCATTTAAGTTCAGTCGTTTGAAGCCCAGAGGAAAAATAATCTCAAACACACAAGTCAAGCCCAAATTGGAAGCTTAGTTACAAGCGTCAGTTTACATTTACATCTGTAATTTACATGCTCATATACTGGAGGGAAACGTGGCTGACAAAAATATTTACACTAACGGACTCCACATTTTAAGTCTCTACTAGACTTACCCTCACAGCTCTGACTGGCTAGCTGTGTATCCTAGAACTCTTGAGATACCACAAAAGGAAGACTTCTAGGGAAGAGGGCTGGGCCAGAGGAAAGGATTTCCAGTCATGGCTAGTCCCCATAAAAGACTGTGGGAATCTTCCCTCTTTGAAGTGAGAAAGGTATAAGAGGAGCCCCTGGAAGGAGGTTGGGCTTATAGAGCTCTTTTAAACAGGAAACCCCAACCCGGGAAGGGACAGCCGGTCAGCCTTTTAATTTCCTGCCGGTGGCGGGAGTTAGCTAAGTCCTCCCTGCTTCAAGAGCTGCTGGCGAGGGCGAAGTTACTGAGCGCACCAAGCCAGAGTTCAGCAGGCTCCCTGAGCGGCTGAAGCAGAGGGTCGAAATGCTACCCAGAGTTGCAGCTGCTATCACCACAGAGGAAGAGACCATCACGCCATCAGTGTGGGATGATAGAGAAACCATAACTGAATCACAATCAGGAGCTCCTGGAGGGAATCTCGGTCCGGAGGCTCACCGTGCAGCCTCATTCTAGAAACAAAGTACAACTAGAAGCCTATTTCAGAAAGGTCCTCTCCGAGTCCTGTACTCCCCAAGATCCAGCTGTGGATCTTCTCATCCCCGGGATCCAAATCTCTGTCTAAGCAATCCAGACTTTCCGCAAAAGTTGCCTTCGGGACACTTAATTAAATCCTGCCTTTTCGACCCAATCACCCAGGAAAACGTCACCCCTACTGGACACCCCTTCCCCACAATTCCTCCACCCCGCATCGCCGTGCACAATGGAGGACAGAGCACTCTAGGACTGTAAGGTTCGGGCTTTGCGGACCCCTGCCCGGGCTTTTGTCTCTACAGCCTGCAAGAGAAGCAAAGAAAATCTGCGCTCTGGGCGCCCACTCACCAGCTCATCTTTCTCTGAAACTGCAACTCTCTCCTCGGGTCCCGCTGCCCTTGGGCCTGTCCCTTGCCCCCACCCTCCCTCCCTCCCTGCTTCCCAGTCCGGTCCCCGCCGCTGCCGCAGAACTGCAGCCAGACCCGGCCGTCGCACACCGCGCACTCCAGGCGCCCCTCCCGGTGGGGGCGGCCACCGCCTCCTCTCCGCCCCCGACCTCCGCAGAGAGACCGGCGGCTACCAAGTCGGCTGAGGGGGAGGCTGTGTCCCCAAGGAGCCACCAGGGTGCGCAAAGGCAACGCGGGCCGGCTCCTCCGGGCCCTCAGTAGCCCACTACTCACCTGGGGCGATGAGGTGGCCGAATGCAGGCGGTCACAGAAGGCAGGCACCCTGGGTGCCTCTGTGTCACACTCAGCAGAGCCCCTCGGGCCGCGGTGGTGGACTCCTCGAAGTTCCCTCCTGGTCCCGACCCCGGTTTCGAGGCACCGCAGCGGATCCTTGGAGTTCCAGCAAGGAAGTCCTGGAGCCTAGGTTCCTAGGCAGCTAAGTTGGTGCTGCTTTTACTGCGGTTGGAGTGGCCTGACCACTCGTCACATCACCAGGCTTCACTTTCTCAAAGCCAAGTTCGCAGCTATGTAATAGAAACCTTTGTTGTTGACTTTTAAAAAATTATTTTTATTTTTAAATAAGGTGGAAATGGGACGAGAGAACCCACGTCCTGGAGCGGTGATCTACTCTCCAGGATGAAGATTCTGCTCTTTGAAACTCCAGGTGACCGCACCTTCACCGTAGACTGTTCTCCCCAGGGCTGGTTTACCTGATGCGTCAGAAAAGCAGCTGTGCCAAATGGCAGTGGAACCGCCTGGGGTCAGGGCTGGAATCAGGCAGATTTAAAACTCTGTGATACTGATTGCCTCGGAGTGATGTCTCATCAACAGCTCTGCATTTTCCAACACATTTAACATAACCAGTGGAAACAATATTAATGTGAACGTCTTTCAGTCTTGCTTCTCTAAGCGGCTAGTCCGTCTTGACTCATGCAAATGTGGCTGTTTGTAAAGTTCTGGCCGGTGGGGTTAAGTCAACGAAAGACAAGAACCTTGGAGGAACTCGCAATGTGCAACATATGGAAAGCTGGTGGACCAGCAAGCTCTTTAATAACAATATGGCCCGGGCAAATTGTTTTAGCTACAACCAAGGATGTCTTCAAGGCTGTAACATAGCAACAGGGGTACCAGTGTAGGTACTTCCAGTAGTTAATGAGCCTATGCTTCATCTATACACAATGTCTTTAGCTGGGAGAACACGCACTAACAAAATGAGTATTTAAAATGTTTTATTGAGCAAAAGTCTGACTTTTAAAATTAAATAATTTTTACTATTTATTCCTGTGTGTGCTTTGGTACATGTGTGTGCACAAGAATCCAAGTAGGAAGGGAAGGCAGAAATAGCCATGAGCCACTCAACAAGGGTTTTGACAGCCAAACTCAGATCCTCTTCAAAAGCAGTACAGCTCTTAGCTGCCAAACAACCTCTCCAGCCCCGAACGTTTGACTTCTAATTTCCGTGAGAACCACTCCTATAAGGATGATTTGTGTTTTAGAGCATTTTCAATGTACCACCTCGGTACCCCACACTAATAAATTCATATGACTTACATGTGCCATTTATCCTGTCTCAATGAAAGTAAGTAAAGGCACTCTTGAGCCACTTGCCTCTCCTGTTTAACTATAGCAAAATGTTGGTCAATTGTTACAGAAAGCTTTCTTGACTGACTCTCTGCCTTCCCGTATACTCTGGTCAGAAGTTGCCTTTATTGTATTCCCCTGAGCTTATGCAACTGAAAAATTTCTTCTTCCCAGGTATGGTGGTCCATGACAATAATGCCAACCCTTGACCAGTTGATGCAGAGTGATCAAGAGTAGCGCGCAAGCTTGGGCCTCTTAACCAGTTAGGACTGGCCTGAGCTATATAAAGCCTGACTCAAAACACCAAGGGCTGACTGTGGAAATCAACATGGTGGTTCCTCCAAAAGTTGGGAGTCAATCTACCTCAAGATTCAGCTATACCACTTTTGGGCATATATCCAAAGGACCATCCATTCTATCACAAAGTCAATTACTCAACTGTGCTCATTGCGACTTTATTCATAATAGCCAGAAACTGGAAACAACATAGATGTCCCTCAACCAAAGAATGGATAAAGAAAACATGGTACATCAATACAATGAAATATTACTCATCTGTTTAAAAAATGACACCATGAAATTTGCAGGCAAATGGATACTACTAGAAAAAAAAATCATCCTGAGTGAGGACACTCAAACCCAGAAAGATGAAGATGGCATGCATTCACTTATAAGTGGATACTAGCTGCTAAATAAAGAATGATCAAGCTACAATCTATAGGCCCAAAGAGTAGGTAAAGGGGAGGGCTCTAGGTAGGCAGCATGGGTATCCCCGGGAAAGGGAAATAGAGTTGGGGGTGACCTGGGGATTCCTGGGGGCAGGAGTGGGGGGGATCAGGCTGGGGTGCACCAAGAGCTGGCCCCATCACGCTCAGCATTAGCAAGTTCAATCACTATTCTCTCAGCACAGGGGTGGGGGGATGCATCTCACTCCTCAGCAGCAATTGCCAGCTGATCATTAGCTCCTTTTTCCCTTCCTTTTTCCTGTGGTCTAAGCACCAACTACCCAGAGTTCAGACTCTGGACCTAGTTTCAGTCGACGGCTTCCACTGGTGCTGTCTCTCTACCCCACAGAACTAAGTCCCATCATGAGTCAACTCTCCACAAACTTTGCACCCAGCCCAACCCACTCCTCCCGAATCCCAGACCCCTGGCAGCTGCCCGTATGGATGCCTACTGACTACATTTCCAACACCGACTCCCTAAAATCTCTTCCTCCATCTCCAGCCACTCTTTTCCAACTGCAGGCTTCCTCCTATTGGGTCTAAAACCTTGTGTCATCCTTGAATTTCCTTTTTCTCCAACTCATCAGAAAGTCCTTTCTGCTCTTATTAAATTCAGTGCAGAATTCAACTGCTTGCTACAGCACTGTTTATCTCAGCTAGAGTTCATCTGCCATACTGTCTTGACTTTACCCTTGCCCCATTCCAGTCTTTGCTCTCCTGCAGGACAGTGTCAACACAGAAACCAGGGTGATGACTGTAAAACATTAGGCAACACAACTACTCCTTTCCCTAAAATTCTGCAGTGACCCTGCTCAGCCAAAGCAAAAGCTGAAGCCCGTGTGCTGGCCTAGGAGAGCATTGCTGAGCTAAGCTTCTCTCCCAGTGCCTCCAGCCTCTCTCACTCAATTCTTTTTTTTTTTTTTTTTTTTTTTTAAGAATCACATAAGGGCATTTATTTCACACAGGGCTCTGTACAAAACATCTACACATATTTTTTTTCAGAGTAAGTAAATACCTGAAGGTAAATTGACAATGCTTTCTTCTCAGTGGCAGGGGAGTTCTGTTATGGGCACAGACCACTCTTCAGCTCCTCACAAGTCAGTGCCACCTGCTTGCTTGAATGCAGAACAGTGGCTTGGGTCCCTGAGCTCATGCCCTTCCCTCAGCCAGCAAGTCTCACTCAATTCTTGATGCTCTCGGTATCTCTTATTATCTCCCACTCTCCTCAACATCTCTGCATTAGATTTCTAGAGACTTGTGCATCTGCCTCAGGAACTCAGACTTGCTCCCTCTCTGTCCCAGGCTCCCTGCCCTTCCCCATGCATTGTATAGACAGGCCCCTCACTTCCTTTGCGCACATTGAACCATGTTGCTCAGGCCTTCCTGGACCATTCTGCTAAACATTTAAGGTGAACTTGCCCTCCCAATATCTTTTCTTTAGTTTATAATTGTAATTTATATTCTAACCATTGTTACTGTAACAAATATCTGAGATAAACTCATTAAGAGAAAAGGTATTCTTGGCCCATGGGTTTAGGAGATTTCAGCCAAGCTGCTTTGGGTCTGTGATAAGGCAGCACACCCCCTTGTAGAAGATAAGAACTGCTTATTCCAATCTAGGGAACAAGAGGGTGGGGTTGGTGGCTGATAGTACTAATTCTTCCCTGACCTCCAGCTTCCATTTTTTTTTGTCACTTTGTTTTTTGTTTGTTTGTTTTGTTTTTTGTTTTTATTGAGACACAGTTTCTCTGAGTAGCCCTGGCTGTCCTGGGAATTGCTCTATAGACCAGGCTGGCTCAAACTCACAGCAATCTGCCTCCCTCTGCCTCTGGAGTGCTAGGATCAAAGGTGTGTACTATCATGCCCGGCTCACTTGCTTTCTCCTTTTGTTTGTTTATTTATTCATTTGTTTGTTGCTTTTTAAACATTAAGACCTTGTATCACCATCTCACTGGCTGGCCTAGAACTTGCCATACAGACCAAGCTGGCCTAAACTCCGAGATGGGACTGACTCTGCCTCCAGAGTGCAGGGATTAAAGGCATGTCCCACCCTGTAGGGCTTAGAGTTTCACTTTAATCTTAAATTTTTCATCTCCTCCTAACTGTATGGTAAGATGATGACCCAGCCTTTAGATAATACTCCAGATCTCTAGATGTAAAGTGTAGAAATCACAAAGTGTACTCCTAAATTATGTTAGCATCTGCTTAGCCTAACTAGAATGGGAGTTCTAGACAGACAGATGTTTATCTTTTTCCCCCTATGCTGTATCACTAAAACACCTAGAATGTTGCCTGACATGAGTTCACACATATGGATGAATGATGGCTTTGATCCAGTGCTTATAGATGTTCCCCGGACTGAAACATGCTAACCAATATACTCAACCAAGATAATTATCCTCTAAGGAATATGCCTGCTAGCACAATATACATTAAGTAGGCAATATTTAAGTTGCTAATATTCATGCCAAAGTAAAACATTACAGATATTTATTATGAACAGCATTTACTGTATGGATCATTCTTCTAAAGACTCTATGGTCTTCAGAAGTTTCATTGTGTTGCTGTGTTGCTGTGTTAACACGGTAAGGGAGGAAAGGCAGCACAGAGAAGCCAAGCTCCCCTAAGCATTTCAGTTAGTATAGTCTTGAGTGCAGGCAGCAGGGTTGGAGAGTGCTCACACCCTTAAATGCCACTGTACCCCACCTCATTTCTAGTATGAATACTATCAGAGGAATGTCTGCCGAGTGACTAATTCCTAATCAGTAGACAAAAAGTAATGTCCACTGTCCTGCTGTCTCTGATGATAACTCCATTCCTCAAAGGCCAGAGGGTCATTTTATTCACATTTATATGAATCACACACTGGGGCTTGAGAGATATGGAAAGGGGCTACCAGAAAGTACTTACTTAAGGTGGTTTTTCAAGCAGAGCTTCTCTTGGTGAGTCAATGTGGTTTCCCTTTCTTTCTGTTATATCAGGGCAGCCTGAAGACAGAAGGGATCCACCCCAAGGTGCTAGAGGCAAACTGAATGTTAAAATCAGACCTTTAAGGTCTTAACATGTGGGGGTGGGGGGAGAGGTTACTCAACAAATAACTCCCACTAGCAGTAGTACCAGATTTCTATTTAGTTATGAAGTTTTATAAACAGGGACTACATGATAGAAAGACCTCAGCTCTTCCCTTTTACCTTTTTATTTCCCAGTCCTATTTTATTTCATATTTACTTATTTATTTTAAATAACTCAGGCTGGCTGTGTAACTGAGACAGGTCTTGAACTTCTTATCCTCTTGACTCTATTTTCTGAATGCTGGGATTGGAGTCACCATTATGCCCAGTTTATGAGGTGCTAAGGAATGAACCCAGGGTCTTGTACATGCCAGGCAAGCACTGAGCCACCTCCCTGACCCACTTAAGGATTCTTTTAAGTAAAGCTCCCTCTTTAATCACAAATCAGAGCTGTATCTCCTAGTCTCTGCCATTCCCATTCATCTCTTTAGGGTATTGTGCTACAAACACCATAGGATTCTTTCCTTTGTGCTTTTCTGGGATTAAACTGACTACAATAAAGCTTTCTCTCTTATTTGGCTGTGTTCTTCAAATTATCAAGTGGGGAAAAGAAAGGTTTAATCATAAATGTGTGCATGTACATGTACACACACACACACACACACACACACATACACACACACACCAGCTAAAATAGTTCTGGTAATAAAATAAGAGCTAGAGGTATTAGCATTTCTTATTTTCAACTATTTACAAAACTATAGTAGTAAAGACTGCATGGTATTGGCATAAAAACAGACATTGATTAATGAAATAGAATTGAACACCTGGACATAAGTTCACATACCCATGAGCATCTGATTTTTGATAAAGAAGCCAAAAAGAAAAAAAAAAAACATACACATTGGAGAAATGATGGCTTCTTCAACAAACGGTGCTGGCCAAACCAGATGTCTGCATGTGGAAGAATGCAAATAGATTCAATCTCTTACCCTGTAGGAAATCAACTACAAACAGACCAAGGTCTCAACCTAAGACTTGATGGCATGAATTGGATAGAATGGAAGGGAAGGAATATGCTTAAACTCATTAATACAGATAAGGACTGTTTAACAGGATCCTGATAGCACAAGATATTAAAATCAATAATCAATAAATGGAACCTCAAGAAACTGAAATGCTTGTGTATAGCAAAGGAAAGAGGTAGCCAATAGAATGGAAAAAAATACCAGCCATGCATCTGACAGAGGTTTAGTATATAAAATATATAAAGAAGTAAAGAAGAAACAAACAAACAAACTGAACATCAAGAAAACAAATAACCCAATTTAAAAATGGACTGAAGATCTAAACAGAGAGCTTTCAAAAGATGATCTAAAAATGACTGAGGAAACCATTAAAATGTTGAATATCCTTAGGAAAACACAAGTCAAAACAATGAGATGTCTGTCATCTTTCCCAGTCAGAATGGCCAAGATAAATAAAACAAATGACAGTACATGTTGCTGAGGATACAGGGGAAGAGCAAAACTTATTTGTTCCTGATGGGGTGCAAACTGGTACAGCCATTATAAAAGTCCATGTGAAGGTTCCTTAAGAAGCTGAAATCTCAGCCATTCAGTATTCCTCAACTGAGAATTCTTTGTTTAGCTCTGTACCCCATTTTTTAATGGGGTTATTTGAATTTCTGGAGTCCAGCTTCCTGAGCTATTTGTATATAATGGATATTAGTCCTCTATCAGATTTAGGATTGGTAAAAATCCTTTCCCAATCTGTTGGTGGCCTTTTTGTCTTGTTGACAGCGTCATTTGCCTTACAGAAGCTTTGCAATTTTATGAGGTCCCATTTGTCAATTCTTGATTTTACAGCACAAGCCATTGGTGTTCTGTTGAGAATTTTTTTCCCTGTGCCCATATCTTCGAGGCTTTCCCCCACTTTCTCCTCTATCAATTTCAGTGTCTCTGGTTTTATGTGGAGGTCTTTGATCCACTTAGACTTGAGCTTTGTACAAGGAGATAAGAATGGATCAATTCTCATTCTTCTACATGATAGCCGCCAGTTGTGCCAGCACCATTTGTTGAAAATGCTGTCTTTTTTTCCACTGGATGGTTTTAGCTCCCTTGTCAAAAATCAAGTGACCATAGGTGTGTGGATTCATTTCTGGATTCTCAATTCTATTCCATTGATCTACATGTCTGTCGCTGTACCAGTACCATGCAGTTTTTATTACAATTGCTCTGTAGTACAGCTTAAGGTCAGGCATGGTGATTCCACCAGAGGTTCTTTTATTGTTGAGAATGGTTTTTGCTATCTTAGGTTTTTTATTATTCCAGATGAATTTGCAAATCACCCTTTCTAACTCTGTGAAGAATTGGGTTGGAATTTTGATGGGGATTGCATTGAATCTGAAGATTGTTTTTGGCAGGATGGCCATTTTGACTATGTTAATCTTGCCAATCCATGAGCTTGGGAGATCTTTCCATCTTCTGAGATCTTCTTCAATTTTTTTCTTTAGGGATTTTCTTTAGGGATGATGTTTTTATCATACAGATCTTTCACTTCTGTAGTTAGTGTCACACCTAGGTATTTTATATTATTTGTGACTATTGTGAAGGGTGTTATTTCCCTAATTTCTTTCTCATCCCATTTGTCTTTCGTGTAGAGGAAGACCACTGATTTGTTTGAGTTAATTTTATATCCAGCTACTGCACTGAAGCTGTTTATCAGGTTTAGGAGTTCTCTGGTGGACTTTTTAGGGTCACTTATGTATACCATCATATCATCTGCAAATAATGATATTTTGACTTCTTCCTTACCAATTTGTATCCCCTTGATCTCCTTTTGTTGTCGGATTGCTCTGGCTAGGACTTCAAGTACTATATTGAATAGGTAGGGAGAGAGTGGGCAGCCTTGTCTAGTCCCTGATTTTAGTGGGATTGCTTCGAGTTTCTCTCCATTTACTTTGATGTTGGCTACTGGTTTTCTGTAGATTGCTTTTATTATGTTTAGGTAGCGGCCTTGAATTCCTAATCTTTCCAAGACTTTTATCATGAAGGGGTGTTGGATTTTGTCAAATGCTTTCTCAGCATTTAATGAGATGAGTCTATCCCAGTGCCTGGCAAACACAGAAGTGGATGCTCACAGTCAGCTATTGGATGGAACACAGGGCCCCCAATGGAGGAGCTAGAGAAAGTACCCAAGGAGCTGAAGGGGGCTGCAACCCTGTAGTAGAACAACAATATGAACTAACCAGTACACCCTGAGCTCATGTCTCTAGCTGCATATGTAGCAGAAGATTGGGAAGAGAGGCCCCTTGGTCTTGCAAACTTTATATGACCCAGCACAGGGGAATGGCAGGGCCAAGAAGTAGGAGTGGGAGGCTAGGGGAGCAGGGGCAGGGACAGGGTATAGGGAACTTTCGGGATGGCATTTGAAATGTAAGTAAAGAAAATATCTAATAAATAAAAAAAGAAGCTGAAAGTCGATACACCGCAGATCCTGCTATTCCACTCTTGACCGTATACCAAAGGACTCTACATTGTACAAAAGATAAACTTGCTTGTCCATGTTCATTGCTGCTCGATTCATAATAGCCAGAATTTGGAAACAGCTTGGTTGTCCACCAACTGATGTATGGGTAATGAAAGTGTGGTACATTCCATTACACAATGGAATTTATTTAGGTGTTAAAGAAAACTAAATTATGAAATTTGTTGATAAATGGACGGAGCTAGAAATAATTATCCTAAGTGAGGTAACCCAGACCCAGAAAGATAAGTATTGCATGTTTTCTCTTGTATGTAGATATTAGCTTTTATGTTTTAGATATGTATGTTTTAGTTAGAATGCCCAAAGGAGTTATATAACTAATTAGGGATCAGAGGGGAGAAGAGGGCCTTCCAAAGAGGGAAATAGAGTATTAAGTTACAAGGGTATCCTCTTGTAAATTAAATATAAATAAAACAGCAGGATTAAATGAAGTGGGGAATGGGAGGGCAAGGTAGATGAGGGAATTAGGGAAATAACTAATACTAAAGGCTTTTTGAAAGGTCTCCTACCATAAAGGCCTTCTGAAATACATATACAAAGGGAGGTTAAGAGGAGTTACCATATAATGGGGAAGACAATACACCACCTATGTATCATATAAAGAAATAGCCCCAGTTACATCCTTTTGACTTGTTGGCCATAGACTTCCCTGCCAAACATTAAAGTCTGTTGTCAATACTATTATCTGTTCCTCACATCCTGATAGTTAGATCCTGTCGCTTAAGACACCACATACTAAGAACATAGAACATGGAGAATTTGAGCTGGTGTTCTACCAGAAGCTTCTCCCCTATTGCTTACAGAGCTGGAAGATGCTAGGCATGCTACTGGAGGATAAAAGGAAACATGAATTTCACCCAGGTACAAACCCTGAAAGCTACAATAGCATCTTGCCTGTAAGATATATCCACCTTTCCCATCTTAAAAAACGCTTTTCACGTGGGAATTATTAAGCCATTGTTAAAGAGAACTATGGGAGATATGTTCACTCTTGTAAGAGCAGTACAAACGTTATGACTTTTTGATTGGATTTTAAGCCTGCTTCATGAGATAGAAACCATGCCTGTCACAGTTAATGAGGCCAAGAATCTGAGGCTAGACAGGTCATGGACCTAAGGGGAAGCCTACTACTATTATTGTGCTAAGTGAACATAGCATTAAAATGATTCTTAATGACATATCGCTATGCCTATAAATCAGGGCACCACTTAATGCTCAACAGAGAAGCTCATTCACACAGCAGATGACAACGCAGAAATCCACAACTAAACAATGTGAAGAGAATGAGAAACTTTGGAGCACTTGGTCATAAATAGATTGACCACCAACTAAAGAATACACATGGTTTGACTCATGGTGCTGGCCACATATGTGGCAGAGGATGACCTTGTTGGATATCGGTAGGAGGAGAGACCCTTGGGACTGAGGGTGTTCAATGTTCCAGTGTAGGGGAATGTCAGGGCAGGAGGATGGGAGTGGGTGGATGTGTGAGCACCCTCGTAGAGGCAGAGGGAGGGGGGGATGGGATAGGGGGTTTTCCAAAGGAGAGACTTGGAAAGGGGAAAACATCTGAAATGTAAATAAAGAAAATATCCAAGAAAAAAAAACAAGGATGCTATGAACAATTAATTAATTAATTGTAAGAGCTAGAGGTGAGTGGTGTCTTCCAGACCCAACAGAGCTGATGTACATATTAACTCATGGAGACTGAGATAGCATATACAAGACCCATACAAGTTCAAGCCAGATAAAATCCCACCAGAAAGAAACTGTAATAGGCACAATTTCCCACCCTTAGTCAAGAAGCTGTTGGTGATTGATAGCTGCTGAGTGGGAAAAAGTCATTTTCTTCAATGGAATGGTGATGGGTAGATCTATCAATAACAGTCTAAGACAGGCCCCATATTCAGGAGGAGTTGGCCAACACAGATCCAACTTGATTTTTTTTTAATGTTTATATTTTTTTGTGTGTTTTTTGCCTTTGTTTTGGATTTTGTAAGGAAGAATCTGGAAGGAATTGAGGGAAGGGAAAAATTATAATCAAAATATATCATATAAAAATTTCAAAAATAAATATTAAAAAAGAAATATACATGGCTTAGTCTACTTGGAATTTATATTATTATTATTATTGTTGTTGTTGTTAACATAATCTCACATAGTTCAGACTGTCTGCTAATTCATGATCCTCCTGCTCCATTACTAGTATTTCCAATGCTGGTAATACAGACATATAAGCTGTTTTGAAATGCTTGGAGTTATTTTGCTGTTGTTCCTTGTCACTTACAATGAGCATTTAGACATAATTGAAGCTTTACAGTTGTATAAGTATACGTCTTCCTTTCTCTGCAGTGAGAGCTACCAAATCTTTTCAGCCTTTAATTTGCCTCCAATACTGCAGGAACTATCTGCACTGCTGTTTTCTGTAACATCACAACTATCTAAAGAAGCACGAAGCTCTCCTCTTCAGAGTGCTGCAGAGGGACAGCGATTTGCAGGCATGCAAACCTAGGTTTAAATCACAACTTACTACTGGTAATACAATTTAAGTCCCTTGTTTATCCTCTGGGAGAAATAAATCACTATTCTGAAGAACTCATACTATGAACTAAGGTAATTATATCAATACCATTTTTTTTTTCACATATGATAGATAGCATAAAGGAAGCACTCACAAGAAAAGTTTCAAACCACCTTGCTCTCCTATAGAACTGACCAGATATTGCCTTAGGTAAGCTGTGTGCCATATTTTATATTCCTCATAGAATTTAGTGCCCAGACAATTATTCTCTCTCTTAAAAATAAATATAAGCACTTTCATTTCTTAGAATAGCTGTTATTCATTTCACACGGAATTGTAGTCACTATTAAGGAGAACTGTGTAAACCCATGGCTCTTTTCATACCCCATCTTCCAGGAAGTTGTTAGGTGAACTTTCTATCAAATTAAATAATAATAATAATAATAATAATAATAATAATAATAATAATAATAGATTTTTTACTTCTTTATTTTCAGTGTCTTTGATGTCTTTTTATTCCAATAACTTTATCAGGTGCTTAGATTTTAACTCTATGTTCTCAATGCATACTTACTTAGATACATACTTAAATAGATACTCAATACATACTTAAACTCTATGTTCTCAAATACATACTTAAGTAGATACACTGTAAACAGCATATTAGTTACTTAGATTAACACCAGACAATGAACCAAAAATAAAATAAAAGTCAGTTTAACTTCCCAGGAGCACAGAAAGGCAAATGTCTCACTTTTATCTCTTTGGGTACATTAGCTAATTATCCCCAAAGTGACATTTTATGTTTAAGCTCTTACAAGATTTGTCTTCTAATTAAAGGAAAACTCTAAATTCATTTACACTGATGAATTTGCATATCAAAATGTTTTTGTGTCTTGTTCACATTTTTTTCCTGTGAGCTTATGTTGTAGTCAGACAGGAAAAAGAGAGAGAAAGAGAGATCCAACTTGATGTTTTTTTTTTCTCTCTTTTTCTTTCTGGGTTCACCAGTGTGTTTGTGTGTGTGTGTGTGTGTGTGTGTGTGTGTGTGTGTGTGTGTGTGTGCACGCGCACGCGTGTGAGCATGACTAATTAATGTATTCCAGCTCCATTTATTCTGGCTCACTTTTCCAGTAGTAATCACTTTTCATGCATGGAGGGCTTAAAACAAAGAGTTGTGTTTTTCTCTGTTATCTTTTTATTACAGGAAATAACAGCTCTGTGTTCCTAGGTATTGCAAGGCACTCAGGTTCTCTCCTCTCTTGTGGTCTTTATTCTTCCTTCCATCTGAATTTCACCATCTGTCCAGTTATTTCATACCAGGGTTTCAAGTTCATCTGTAATAATGCATTTAATGTACTGGAGACTTCTGATAGCTCAGAAGAGGGCACCAGGGTTCAGAACATAAACCATCTCAAAACAAAGTCGACTTTACAAAGCACCTCTCTGTTCTATTCAGTGTGCACAGATGTGAGGATGATGAGGTGCGTCTCCTTAGGGATTTTACTGACCAGCATGTAACTATAACAGGGTTGTATATATGACTTCTAAGCTACGACACGATGAGTATAAATAGAGTTTCTGTGGTCAGTGCATCCATTAAGGAAGATAGCACATTTGACCATCATATTACAGGAAAGGGGCTTTATAGACAGAGTACGGTGTGAGCAATACAGGTCCCAGAGAGGTTTGGGGTACGGTGAATAACAGCCTATAGAGAAAAAGAATAAGAGGAAGGGAGGAGAAGGTAAGATCTAAGAAGCTCGGGTCAGATTTGCTTGTGGGGTTGGGGAGACATAGAATTGAATTTCAGACTTCATATCTAATGCCATTTAAATTATATCCTTTCCCTGCTCTATGTTAGTCTAAGTTTTTCCTTACCTGACAAACATAGGAAGTGACTGTAGAAAGTAGAGTCTGGTTATACAGGGAGAGGATGCAAGAGAAAGATGTGTTCCAGCTCCAAAACTGATGCTCCAGTAAAGCCCTGGAGATGTTACTTCCTGTGTTAAATTAGAAGTATCTCTCACTGAGGATGCTCAACTTAATTCTCAGATGTGCAGTTTGGGCACTGGAATCTCTTCACTCCTTCACTCTATAGTCAGAGATTTTAAAAGTTCTCGTAGAAATGAACATGAAGTAGCTATGAGGTTGCATCGGGTGTTAATGTGGTGGTTTGAGTGAAAATGGCCCCAGTAGGCTCATAGGGAGTGGCACTACTAGGAAGTGTGGCCTTGTTGAGTAAGTGTGGTCTTGTTAGAGTAAGTGTGTCACTGGGGATGCAGTTTGCGGTTTCAAGTGCTCAAGCCAGGTCTAGTGGTTCTCCCTTTCTGCTGCCTGCAGATCTAGGTGTAAGACTCTTAGCTACCTCTTCAGCACAGTTTCTGATTGCGTTCTGCCATGTTTTCTACCATGATGATAATAGACTAAACCTCTGAATTGTAAGCCAGCCACAATGAAATGTTTTCCTTTGTAAGAGTTGTGATCATGGTGTGCCTTCCCAGCAATAGAAACCCTAACTTGGACTGGAAATTTAGTGATATACCCTGCTGTGTCCCAGAGACTCAAACCTGCTTGCTTGTCCATTTTCAAATGTCCTACTTTACAAGGATACTTTTATTGTTTCTCTCAAAAAACTGAGAAAACCAGCCATTCAAACTGTCATGTTATGACCCCTGGCTCTGAATAGATAACAAGCTTTAGTGCCCAGTGAGTTTCAGTGGATTCAAGAACTGATTCTGATACCCACAACGGTGTGTATGACTGCTTCCATGTTCTTATATTTACTTGAATTTCTTTTCTTTTTTTTTGTTTTTGTTTTTTTGTTTTTTGTTTTTGTTTTTCGAGACAGGGTTTCTCTGTATAGCCCTGGCTGTCCTGGAACTCACTTTGTAGACCAGGCTGGCCTCGAACTCAGAAATCTGCCTCCCTCTGCCTCCCGAGTGCTGGGATTAAAGGCATGCGCCACCACGCCCGGCTTTAAATTTCTAACCATTTTCAAGAATAAGAGTTTCTATAACCTACAGGTATGTCTAAACAAGATGTTAGAAATGCATGCACTGTGTTCAAATGAGAATACACACACACACACACACACACACATACACACACACATCATAAATGAACTAAGCCATTTGTAGTGACAGTCTCCTAGTTTCCCACTTCTGATGTCCAGAGATTGATTCCTCAGGAAAGTGACAATTTCTAGAAAGCCTGGTATGGTAGTGCAAAACTACAAACTGCCACCCCACCTCCACCCCCCACCCCCCACCCCACTGCTTCATGCTGAAGACTGAGGAAGGATATCATGACTTCCAGGTCAACCTGGGCAACAGAGTAAGAACCTGTCTCACAAAACAAAATGGCCCTCAAAACTAAAGAAAACCAACTGTAAAGACCCCCAAAACTTTAGCATTAATACAGTAATCAAGTAGACCTTCATTGCTAACACTGGAATTAGCATTACCAACTTAATAATGCACAAGAGGAAAAGTTACCAACATTGAAAGGAATTGCCTACTCATAAAAGAATCATATATGAATCTGTCTAAAAAGTGCATTTTTTTCCTATACCAGGATTATGAAGAGAGTTTTCTGTAGGTCTATGTTCTCTAGAAAACAAATCCTAGATAAGGTCTGAGGACCTTCTCTATTGTCCCCCTCACCCCCACAGCTGAAGTGCTGGAGGAAAGCCACATATAGAGCATCACTCCCCAAGTCCCTTGGGTGCTAATGAGCCATCTCCAAAAGAAAATAGGTGGTTTTGAGTTTCTTAGCTGCAGAAAGCTGCTTTGGTCCCACATCCAAAAGTTATCAAAGCGACTATCCATGTGGAAAATTCCTTACAAGGCAGCTCTGAGGGCCCATGTTCATGGAGTGCATCATTACCCAGGACGGATAATTCACTGACAATTAACTTCCCAAAGGAAAGTTGTAGTTTTCATGGGCCATTAGCATTTCTTGCAAACTGCTCAATGACTTTGCAAATAACTGAACACTGTGGTCTATTGGAGTTATCAATCCTTTCGTTTCCACTCAAATGTCACAGTCCTCAGGACAAGAAAGAAGAATGGCCAGGATGCAGATGGAGAAATGTGGAGGTCAGGCACTGTATACTAACATAGAGCCATCCCTTGAACATAACATAGTGGACCACACATGCACAGATCACTCTCACCTTCCTCCAGGCCCACACTAGTCCTCTTTCTTTATTGTGTTTTGGCAATTAATAGAAGATCAGCCTCATATCCAGCTACCCAACTCCTCAATCTGGAAAATGCCTTCAGTCTTCATTTTTCTAACCCTTGGTAATAATCCATTGTTGAACCATATAACTTCTACCACTTATTAGCGTTTGTTGGTTGGTTGGTTGGTTGGTTTAGCAGCATTGGGGCCAGAGCTTCTCTCACAGACTCAAACCCTCTATCACCAAGATACTTTTCTCAGCGTGATCTCCCAAGTATCTGTCAGTTGTATTCCTTTCTCCATCTTACTCCCTTCATTGGTCATTTGTTATTTTAACTCCCACTTCTTGTGATAGCTAAGGTAACCACAGGAATGAAGGGGCAATGGGTCTTCATCTGGCCTGGCAACATGTACAGTGGGACATGAACACACATGTGTAAGTGTGGAAGTCAGAAGATCACTCAAGGGCATCGGCTTTCTCCTTCTACTGCTTGTGTCCTACAGATAAAACTCAAGACTTCAGGCTTATCAGCAGATGCCTTTACCCGCTGAGTCATCTTGAAGGTCCAGTTATCCATTTTTTGAAGCTCAAGTTTATGATTGGATGTCGAGTCTTAGGAGGTAGAGGTAGCCAAACCCCAGAATGGTAATTCCCTAACAGATAAATCCTCTACCCTTAATACCACTAATTAAAAGTTTTAGTTATTTTATTAGTTTTCTTTCCTATTCACAAAATTAGAGCTTTTGAGGTTTGGGATCCAACTCACCCTTATGTGTCCATTCCTGCTTACTCAGATATGACAAGACCACTATATCTGTGGAACAATGGCATGAATTGGCTATCCATAGTGAAAATATAACCTCACTGCTGCAAATATGGAACTCTTCAACGACTCCTCCCAGCCCTTTAGATCTGAGACAGAATAAATTAAGAACCCTCAGTGTAACATGAGATCAAGGGTTTGGAAGTAGACTTGGTTACTTCAGGTTACCTTCCTTCAAACAGACTGCCACACTCTCTCTCCCCTTCTTACTAGGAGGAAGCAAACTGTTCAAGTGCATCCAGTTGTTCTCACCTTCGTAAGCAGCTTACTCAGTGTCAGCCAGCTGAAAAGCTAACTTCTTCAGAAAGTTTTTTTTCCATGTTTAGATCTTGGCTAGGTAGCAAAGTATCAAGGTACATCATATTGCTATGTTGCAATCTTTCTCTTTTATCTTATGTCAAGATACATAGTCCCTACAAATTACAGGCTTGCAGATTTTCACAAAAGAGTAAGAGTATCCCCTGTTTACACCCAAATACAGTACTGGAGGGAAGGAGGGGAGAGACATGGAGGGAGGGAAGGAGGAGATAGAGAATATGAATCTACACTTATTATTTTCTTTTTCTGGACTGCCTTAGCATAGAAGCTTTCAGCTTAATTCCCTGATTCTAGAACTAAGCAGAATGACTTAGTGAAAAAGACAGATCTCGTTTGCGGTCACATTTTTCTTTCTTTCTTCTTCTTCTTCTTTTTTTTTTTTTTTTTTGGTTTTTCAAGACAGGGTTTCTCTGTGTAGCCCTGGCTGTCCTAGAACTCACTCTGTAAACCAGGCTGGCCTCGAACTCAGAAATCNGCCTGCCNCTGCCTCCCGAGTGCTGGGATTAAAGGTGTGCACCACCATGTCTGGCTCGCTATGATGGACTTTTATCCCCCTGGCATCGTATGCCCAAATAAACTCTTTCTTCTAGAAGTCACCTTGGCATGGTGCTTTGCCACAGCAATAGAAAAGTAATGTCCAGTTCAATCCTAATATGTGTTTGTGATTCATCAGAAAACTTTAATTAAACTTTAGCACATGCCAAGAGAGGTCTTACCAAAGGGCTCTGGCTCATCATCTCCATCATTCTTGGGCTCCTCTCTCTGTTCATAATCCTCCTCCATTGGGATCTTCTGATGATTCTCAGAGGAGACCCTGGGATCCATGCCAACCTGTATTTGCCAAGAAAGAAATCATAGAGGCTATGACTGGGAAGTAGAAAGCTAAACTGACCTATGAAAACTGAATGTCAACAAAGCTTCATTTGTGAAACCCAGATGTTGAACATCTGGGAAACACTAACTGCTGTTGAAGTTGAAAATCAGACATCCTGGGGTCAGCATAGTATCTCATCACTGATACTGACTCTCCTTCAGAAGAACAACACTTAAACACCAGCCTCAACACTATCAACACAGGCACACTTTTGGGGTGTTATCTTCCTTTTTAAAAATGGACTCCAGCAAAAAAACACAATAGTCCATTTTATCCAAGAGGCTACATTCAAAGAATTTCTGTGGAAGTATGAATCTGTAGATATCAACAAAACCTGTAAAAGTCATGTGTTCCCTTTACCTACATGTCTGTGATAAAGTTTGATTTATGAATTAGGCATAGTAACAGAGTAACAGTAACCAGTAATAACATGGAATTGTAGCAACATACTATAACAAAAGTTATGTGAACATTTTTTTCTCTTGTTCTCTCAAAATAACTTAATGAAGATTCTAGCATCTTCAGTATATGATGTTAATGTTTACTTTCTTACTAGGTTGAATATCTCCACCCACATACAAGAAACAAAGGTTTTTTTCTTGGAATATTGTAATTGCCACAGCCCAGTTTTAGATGTTTTTCTCATTACTATGACAGCATTCCTGACAAAAACAACTCAGTGGACAAAGGGTTTATTCTGACTCATGATTCAGGGGACTGTGTCCTGCCAGACAGGGAAGAGGCATGGAAGCAGAAGCTGTTCATGACCATGGTAATGGGAATATACTGCAGCTTTCAGGAAGAAAAGAAAGTAGGCTGGAAGTCCAACCGAGATGCAATGCTTGAGCTCTGACCCTATGACCTACATCTGCAATTTAGGCCCTATGACCAGAAGGTTCCTTCTGTACATGGCTACCAGCTGGGGACCAGGAAGTTAAGCATATGCAGCCTGCAGGAGAGAGTTTACACTCAGACCCAGCTGGAGGCCAGGTGGTTAAGCACATGAAACCTATAGGAGACAGCTCACACACAGACCATGACAATCTTGTCTCTTCAGTCCATTAGTGAACAAAATGAGAAGTGCTACAATACAGTACAAAACACCAATCTGATAGTCAAGACAGTCACTAAGTGATCAGTGGAGGGTTAGTGTGACATGGATGCTCAAGACAACAGGAAGGGTCATCACAAAGGCAAGGTGAAATTTGACGGAATGAGGTTCAATAATGCTAGTCAGAAGGGAGAGAAATTCCAAACACAAGTTGTTTATGACTAGTACTTCTCATTTAATATTTTCACACTACACTTGACTATGAGCCGCTAAAGTCATGGGAAATGAGAAGCTCAATAAAGGGAGACCAATGCTGTGAGCAATAGTTAGGTCAAAGGAACAATAAGTTAGTTACTTTGGTTTGTTGTTACTTTCTGTTTTTCATCCAGTGCTTATTATTTAACACATAGTCTCGTTGATACTTTGTTGTGTTGTTTCTTTTGGCTTTTGCAAAATCTGATACTACAGAGAAGGAAACCAAACCAACATCCTTGTTCTAAAGGACTTGCTAAGAAACTCTTGTAGCTTTCCTGTGTCCAGTGTTCTCCTCAGACTGAGGGACAAAGAGTGGTTCTATTAGCACATAGGTACTCCTACTTGTTATGTATACACTATGCAAAATAATTTCTCATTCCCATTCTCAAATGGATGCTTCAGACGAAGCATTATGATGTCTATTTTACATAAAGAGAGGTGAGAAAGACTAATAGAGTTATTAAATTCACATACCCAGAGATGTACCTCTGAGTCAAACGCTGAAAAAGTAGCAAGTTTGATTCAATTGTTCTTGATGTATCAAGGAGGACTAAGTTTCAATACTGGCAGAGCTAAATGTAGAAAATCTAGAAATTCCAGCCTCAAGAAGCTAAAAAACTGAAACCCTGGCATTTATTTAAGGAAACAAGATGCATGGGTCTAGAGAGAGAGAGCACAGAGGCGAAGACTGCATACTGCTCTTGCAGAGGACCCAGGTTTGCTCCCCAGTACCCACATCAGGTGGCTCACAGCTAACTGCCTGTAACTCCAGATCAAGAAGAATCCAGTAAGTTTGACCTCTATGGGCACCTGCAACTGTGCACTCTCCTGGGCATGTGCATTCACACAATTTTAAAAATAAAATGAAATAAAATATTTTTTTAAAACAAAGCACGGACTGAGATATGTGGAAATTAAAATTCACTAGTACAGTATGATTTATTGGAATTTGTAAGGAAGCACAGAGGAAAGGGTTTTTTTGTGTGTGTGTGTGTAATTTGGCTAAGTGATGGATGAGGGAACCATTATCTGAGACTAGAAATGCAGGATATGGAACAGATATGGAGTGAGAGGGCTCAACGATGGACCTACCCATCTGTGATGTATCTGCAGAATGGAGTGAGGAGCCACACCAGGGATTAGAGATGGGCATCTGGAGGGTGTAAGTCTTGGGATGTTGTTTTTTCTTAAGATGAGAGAGAGAGAGCAAGCCAAGCTACTTCAGGGACTGAGGGATAAGAAAGACCATGGGGGAAAAAAAACAAGGAAAGAAAGATATCAAGAAAGACCCTGGAGAAGAAAGAGAAAAAGTATGGTCAAGAACAAATTTGGAGTGTTGGCCTTCATCTGAAGTGCTCCTCACTTCATAGGAATGAATCCAAGGAGAGGAAGGTAGGAGCAGGCAGATCAATGTGCATGCGTTAGGAAGGCTCCACAGTGGAATATGTTCATACTCTCTTAGCACTCAGTGCGGTGCAGGAACAAATCTTCCCCGAATGTTTACTAGGCGAGGGAATTCGTATAGGTGAGAAATGGTGACTTATGAACTTCTATACATGGTGTTAAAAAGGCATGTATAAAACCTTTGTCTTGCAAACAATTCCCCCAAGAACGGGGAAAAGACAGCACCAGGAGAAAAAATTCACAAAACACACATCCAATAGGAGACTTGAATGTATATATCAAGAACTGTCCTGTGTCATGACAAATGAGAGAAATGCACACCAGTATATAATAGGATACTACTGCACACATAGAGTGACTTCTACAATGGAAAAGATACTATAGCAAATGTTGGAGGAGAGGAGAAAAATTAAAACACTTGCATGTTCTTTGTGTGGGTGTAAAGTGTAGGTGTTTATGATAGCATGTCAGCGCCATAGAAAGCTAACTATAGATGAGATATTGTGCGCACACACACTCACACAGAGACAGAAAGACAGAGAGACACAGACAGAGACAGACAGACAGAGACAGAGACAGACAGTCAGAGACAGAGAGAGTTTAAAAGATGTATATTAAAAAGTTAAGCACGGGACAGGGCTGCCATGGGGTCCTGAAGCTCCAGTCCTATACACTCACAGAAGGAATAAAGCATGTTGTATAACATATGTGATTACAGATTTTACTCTCATTATTTCTAATGTCCAAACAGTATAGGCAACCCAGATGTCATTGCATGGGTATGAGTAAGTCCGATGTCATTTGTCTATACAGCAGGGTATTGTCAGAAGGACACAATATCCTATTACAGCTAAAACTTGGACACATGATGGTAAATGAAAGCAGACAGTAAAGAATCACATATTTTGTGATTTTTATGTTTTCTTTATTTAATGTTTTTAAAACATTTATTTGCGAATGCATGTGGGTACACGTATGTCAAGATATGCATATGGAAGTCAAAGGATGACTCACAGGACTTATTTCTCAATTCCCATCATGTGGGTTGAGGGATCAAAGTGATGTTGTTAGACTTGGGGACAAGGGCCCCTTACCCACTGAGGTGTCTCCCTGGTCCTATGTGATCCTATTTTCATGAAATGTGTGACATAGACAAATAAGCAGCTGCAGGAAACACACGTTTTACAAAGTTGAAGCTGCTCCAAAATAGTCTTTGAAAAAGGTGGAAATTTGAGAAAATTAAAATTAGCAGAGGCAAGAGCTAAACACTGTCAACTACCAGATAGTTACGTCAGACATCACATTAGATACTTAAGGTCTATGGAACTTAAAGCCAGATATCTCCATTTCCACATAATACTCTTTCTCTTGTCTTTTCTTATCATCAAACTCATTCCACAAATGTTGTTCTCCTAAAGACAATATGGAGGAAACCAAATCTAACAGGTAAATATATTTACAAGTGGTCATCTAGCATCACTGCAAATATTATCTAATAATTAGATTAAGTTTTAGAGTACAGGATCCATTCACACATTAGAAGATATTCCATGGGGCAAGAAATCCATGGTCAAGACCACTCATTGCTCTTGCATAGGATTAGAATTTGGATCCTTGTACCCACATTGGTCCTCTCATAACTACCTCTGATGTCAGATCTTCTTCTGGCCTCTGTGGACAACAGCACACATATATACACACTTGCATACAAGCATGCACACACAAATACACTAATAACAACGAGAATAGACCGTGACAAGGTAACATTTGCTGTGGATGTGCAGGTATGGTTCAATATGTCAAAAATCTATTCACCTAAATATAAGATAGAAAATATATAATGAGGTAAATCAGTAATCACATAATCACATGATCATCTCCAGATACATGCAAAACAAAACTTTTGCATATATACATATATATATGTGTGTGAGTGTGTGTGTATATACATATACATGCACACACACACACACACATATATATATATATATATATATATATATATATATATATATATATATACTGAGAACCTGACAAAGCCCATAATAAACTAGGTAAATTACAAGAATATCACAACGACTTTTTCCCTACTGAAAGTAAGTTATGCAGACAGTATCCAAGACCCTGCAGACTTGAATGTGTAACTCTTCAAAGAACACACTCTAGCAAACCACACTCAGGGATCCAAACCAGGAAACGATCCCAGACTGTCTTACAAAGCCTGCGTTTAACCCTTTGTCCTGTAATCTCCAGTCTAGGAACGCATGTTCTATGTGGATGTCCTGTCTCTTCAGCCTTTTCTCAGCCTGGAGGAACACAGCATATGGCTTCTCAGGGACTTCCTCTTCTTCCTCCCCACCCCCAGTTGAGAAATAAAAACTCCTGGAAAACGCATGTACAGAGACCACAACCAAAACCCATCTTGCCAGACATTTAAAATGGCTAATTAGTTAAGCATGGGACAAAACATGGAGCTGATACCATGCTTTTATCTTATATGAAGCATAAAAGCTTTGAAGCCGTCCATAAAGATAGGAATACGTTAGTCCATTCACTCTTCTCTGAAGCATTCTTTCTAGATCCAAAGCACAATTTGAAAACAGATTTCAGATCTGACTCATTTCCAAGTCAGTTTGTCAAAGGAGCCTGCCTTTCCTGAGCGTGCTAATCAGGCTTGCAGAGGGCACAGCTGTCCCTTGTGTGTTAGTCTCAGGCTTGGATGAGATTTCCTAGAAACCTGCCAGATTATTACGTAGAATGCTTGTTTAGATTTCTTTAAATGTAAAGCCTGCCTATTTTTTGTAATTAAGGGTTTTTTTTGCATAAAATTATTAATTTTCACCAAGAATTGACTCTAAAGATTGTTTAAAGTGTATTGTTCCATGAATAACTTTCTCAGCCTTTGCAGATACAGATAAAGGAGGCTCAGCCCGCTCTTTTCATTCTCAGCAGCTGGGGAAATAGTCCATGTGCAATGTTTCTCAACCTGTGTGTCACAACACCTCGAGGGTCCAATGACCTTTTGACAGGGATCACCTAAGACCATAGGAAAAATGCAGATATTTCCATTACAATTCACAGCAGTAGCTAAATTACAGCTATGAGGTAGCAACAAAAATCATTGTCTGGTTGAGGTGACCAAAACATTCGGAACTGTATTAAAGTGTTGCAGCATTGGAAAGGTTGAGAACTATTGTTTTAGAGTCACTTTGTGTTTTAGGAATCTCAGCTCAGCCCAAACTAGGATTCATGGCTTTGACACTGAGAAGAATTTCAGAGAGCTAGCTAGTGTATGAAGCCAAGTTAGAGGGGTGGGGGGAGCAAGGGAAGGGAGGGCTGTACCTCCTCTACCTGTATCCCCAGAGGCTGAGAAAGTCATTCATAGAAGCACTTTAAACAATTTTCAGAGTCAATGTGGATGAAAATTAATGACTTTATGAAAGATATTTTAATATATATTTTAATATAAGCTTAAGCATGAAAACTAAAAGAAAAAAGAGGTGCCAGAAGTTAGTGGGGTATGTCCACATGTGAGCACTGCAGAAGGGATTGTGTGTGTGTGTGTGTGTATGTACATGTGTGTGCATGTGTGTTTATACGTGTGTGAATGTTTCTATGTATGTGTGTGTGCACACAGATGTGTTTATATATGTGTGTGCGCATGTGTTTAGACATGTGTGTGCACATGTGTGTGCACATGTGTGTGCATGTGTGCCTGTGTGTCCATTTATGTGTATGTGTTTGTATGTGTCTGTGTGAGTCAATGCATGTCTGTGTGTGTACATGTCTGTGTGTATATGTACATATGTGTGTGTGTTGCCTTCCTTAATTGTACTCCATCTTATTTTTTTTCTTTTTTCTTTTTCTTATTTTTTATTAGATATTTTCTTCATTTACATTTCAAATGCTATCCCCAAAGCCCCCTATACCCTCCCCCCACCCTGCTTTTTTGAGACAAGTTTTCTCACTGAAGGAATGTACAGATACAACTAGACTAACTGTAGCCAGGAACATCCCGGGATTCTTTTTTCTCTATATATCTAATGCTGGAATTACAGGCATGCGTGGTTTTTATGATGTGGGTGCTGAGAATCTGAATTCAAGTCTTTACTCAGACACTTTGCTCACTGAGCCACCTCTCTCACTCTTTGCTTTTGACACAGGGCATATTGCCATGCAATGTAAAGAACGGCGGCTTTGGAAAAGGATATATAACATGCCACTGTTCATCTTACTCCTCCTTGTTGCAGATCAGCAATTGTCCGGTGCTACATAATTCAGTAATAAACGCCACTGCAGTCACCATAAGGGCCGTTATATAATCAAAGGCCTCCACATCCAAAATCACTCCAGTTTTTCTACTGTTCATTTGTAAGTTTCTGATCTTAAAGACTGATGCTAGCTATAATAATATATACTGCTTGCTTTTTCTGTAGGTGGTGTCTAAGTACTTAGCAAGCATAATCGTGGGAGACTAAAGGATGGAGGATGCCAGATTGTCTTTCTACGACAAGCCACTAGCAATATTTACAGGTACAGGTTATATCCTTAGATAATCTGACATGGTGCTCTTACCATGTGACAATGACCTCCGTCCATCGTGAAGTAGAGATCTACACTTCTTCCCCTCACACATACCTCAGAACACAGCAGATACTATAGGCTTTGCAAGGAGGCCTGAGGTTAGAATACAAGGGCTTTGGCCTGTCCCTTGGGGGATGTTTCCCCTTTGAGTCTAAGCTGTGAGGAAGAAGAAAGACTATAATGATGTTTCTATTTGAGGCATTTCTGGTGAGAGCCAGCACTGACTAGATGGGTGAGCAAGACCAGAAGATTTTATTCTTGTCCTTGAATGATTCTGGTTGATGCCTAGCAGGACAGAGACAAGATGTTTCTTCTGAGTAGATTTGGGTAGATCTGTTTCAATGCTGAGGTTGGAGTCGAGTTCAACTGTACAGGATTTCTCATACACGCTGAGATCATCACTTTGGCACAGAGAGCTCACAGAACATTACAGATATACATAAGGTAAGTTTGGAGAGGATTGATATAGTGGTCATGGGAATAATGAGAGATTGGATTCAGGAAAACCAATCAGGAAGCTAAATTCAGGATATAAAGCCAGATAACACACACACACACACACACACACACACACACACACACACACACACGCCTGGGTGGATATCAGGTCAGGAGTAAATGACAGGCTGGTGCCAGGAAGGCAGGAAATATTTTAGACCTAGATGACTGGCTTGGACGGCATAAAGGACTTTTGGCTAAGATAAAGGTAAGTCAAACAATCATCGCAGTAAGTTGACATTCGTAGAAATTAGTTTATACAGGATGCTTCACAATTGTGCCATCTCAGCTATGCAATGCTATATTGAAAAGAAATTGATAATAAAAGTACACTGAGCTTACCAATATGAGCAACCCTGATAACCTTCAGTAAAACTATGGTAAAATGGAAAACTTTCAGAGGGGAGAGCACCCTTTAGCCTCTACTGAAGAGCAGGATTTAAGTAAACAGAGTCAAGTCGGAGGCCAATACAAGCAATGGCATCTGACATTTTTCTTTAATTGACATTTTTGATTGGCTTAGTGGTGGATGGGCTTCAGCATGACATCTTCATCCATGTGTCATCACACTTTGTTAGGCCACTGTCCTCCCTTGATCCCACATCTCACATCCAGCCGGGACTGTTCCCTCCCCCAGTTACTTCCCCCTTATGCTCTTTTATTATAGGACATCTGATTTCTGTTAGAAGCAGGGGGAAAAGCCTCAATGTCATTAAAAAAAAAAAAGTTAAATTCCACTTTCTTCTGGATACTAAAAATAGCATGGCATTAAAATACCTACACCAATTAATTTGCAGAATTTTACCTTCTGCTATCTCTCTCTCTCTCTCTCTCTCTCTCTCTCTCTCTCTCTCTCTCTCTCTCTCTCTCTCTCAATGAAAATGTGAGAACAGGTGGGGCAGTGGTGGTACACACTTTTAATCCCAGCACTTAGGAGGCGGAGGCAGGCGGCTTTCTGAGTTTGAGGTCAATTTGGTCTAAAGTGTGAGTTTCAGAACAGCCAGGGCTATACAGAGAAACTCTGTCTCAAAAACAAAACAAACCAACAAAAACAAAAACAAAAGAAAAAAAAGAAAAAGGAAAAAAGAAAACGTGAGGACAGATTGCATCCTCAAATTCCAAACCACTACAAGCAGATAGAACCCTTGGCATAAAAGGTAATGTCTGAACAGATTGTTGGATTCTGGTTAAAGCTGATGATTGACTGTATTTGGTATCACGTGGGGCTGAGCCAAAGCTTTGGATTGTGGGGAGAGCTGCAGTAATGACTGGCAGCGCTAAGGATGTACCCGGCCATGCTTTCTAGGTTTTGGATTTTCACAATGATTCAAACAAGAGATGGAGTCAGTGTGGACTGAACTTACTACAGCCAGAGCTGTAGGGTGAATGCAAGGCTCCTGAGCCAGCACCGTGGGTTCAGAACCCTACATCATTGCTGCTGACGCCTGATCCCAGGATCAGAGGGAATGGCGCTCTAAAAAGTAGCTCATTTCACATGTCTGGTCTACAAATATTTGCTTCTCGGGTTTTCACCCTAATATGAGAGTTGGGAGGAAGTACAATATCCTACTCATAAAAATAAGTCTTTACTATCTCATTTCCGTACTTTGAACTTGCTTATATCTTTAAGCAATGATGTGTATATATATGATATATAAAACTATATATAAAACTATATATATATATATATGTGTGTGTGTGTGTGTGTGTGTGTGTGTGTGTGTAGTGAGCACTGTAACTATATTTATACTGTATTCACTTTGACTATGTCTGCTTACATAGACTGAGATAGATAAGCATCTCTATCTGCCTATTTTTATATAGGGCAATTGGTATATATTGAAATTTGTCTTTGAATGGTTGTTTACTGGACTATACTAAATAGAGTGCAAGCATATTATAAAAATTGATCCCACGTGGGGTATTATAGTGGTATGTTATAAAGGCAGTGTTTTATTACAGGACTACTGATTACTTCTCCAGATGGATTTAAACTGATACTTGTAAGTAAATGCTTGCCAAAGAGGGCCCTAATAGCTCATCAACCTAGAAAATGCACTCCTGAGAAGATGTCCTTTAGCTTCATTACTCCAGACTCTCTTGAGGAAAAGAAACACTTGGATGCTTCACTGAATGAACACTGGCTCCAAAGTCTAACGAGACAATTTTGAAACACACAAAAGCTCCTATTAGATCCTGCTCAATATTTTATTTATATATTGCTTTAGATAACCATAAGTGATTCATTCTACTTGATAAAACACATATATAAATTGATTTGTAGAAGTCTATAGTCTTTATGATTCTATCAGCTTTTATTTATTCTGTCTTATGCACAGTTTCAGTAAATATAGGGATTTTTTTCAAAGTCCTCGCCTGCTGTCTTCAAAACTGAAGCATAAAAGCATGGTTTCCTATGCTCTCCATGCCCCATTGTATGCATATGTGGGCTGAGTTGTAGTCCTTATGTTTCTCATTCATAACTGTTAGAAACAAAGGATTTATACAAACTCATTGAAACCATGTGCATTCTTTTTAAAATCACTACTCAATCCAGATAATATCACAATAATAGGAAACAGACCATGGGCAAGACACAGAATTTGATTGTTCAAATTTTTCAGTATTTTCTAACAAGAAATAACAACCTCCATTTCTCTATTATCATGTAATATTGGTGGCCAAACAATTGTAAATTGCAAATGGGAAGTCCCCTTAGAAATGACCTCATTTTCCTTCTGTTACTAATCTAATGGGACCTGGAAGTGAGGGGAGAAAGGCCAATGTTGCCTCTGGCCACCAGAAACAATGCAGAGAGTATATAGATCTTCCATGAAATTTAGTAGTTTTATGTGCATCATTTGATGTGACTGTGGGAAGAAGACACAATTATTAATCCATTCCTTTTCTTGACAGCTTACCTAAAAAGCTGTAGTTTGGAATCAGCCCTCAATCTTTTATTAGATTATGTTTTTATACATAATTATATAATTCACATTATATATATAATATGTGATATTAGAAACATATATAAGCTCATTTCTCTTGATACTTCTTTTACTTTGGTAATGTAAAATAGATACTATATAATAAAAGTATAACAATTTATGTTGCAAGTTTAAGATCAATAGCAGTCTTTCTGAATTTAGATTAAACAAAACAGAGTTAGGAGAAACACAAAATACAAGGATTAATTTTTTTCCAAAGAATAGAAGGCCCAGGAAGCTGGGAATCCAAGTTGGAGTAGCAAGGATGCTGGAGTAGCTGGGATGCTGGAGTAGCTGTGACCTTTACTGTTGGAAAGTGAGACAGTCCCTCTGCTGTCTTGCTTTGTTTTTCAGCGTATCCCTAGATTTGAACAATTCTTCCAACCTCTTTGCCCAGTTCCTCTCTCAGCCCATCAGGGGCTTCAGGGAGGTAGTGTATCATCTGAGAGAGCTGAAGAAAGACAAATGGACCTCCCCCGAATCCATGATCTTTTACAGTTGGCATCTTGGCCCTCATGCTAAGGACACATCTTCTTCTGGGTGAGAAGTCACTTTACCAGAAAAACAGTTGGAAATTAGAAAGGAAGCATTGTAAATATTTGTCTGTGCTGCCTTTGATCTGAGAAAGCTGTCACGTTTCCCTTTTTCCATCGGAGACAAAAAGGATGCTGCATGCCTTGGGAACCACGCAACCTTGGGTCTGAGTCTTCATGTTCTGGGCATTTGGCACCCAGCGGGGAAGCAATAAATACTTACTAGGTTTAATTGGGTAGAGTCAAAAGGGAGAGCTAAAGTCATTTAGAAACTAAAACAATCTGAATGTCTTCAGGAGATGCATAACCCAAAGCTCAGCGTTAGGCACTAGCCTGCCATATGACAGTTCTTAGGCTCTGTTCTCAGAACCAAGGAGGTTAATTACTTAAATGCCATGTCTGCATAGATCAACAGAATGTGACACGACTTCATAGATCCATTGAATGGGGAAAGTTAGAGGGAGGAAATCAAAACGATGACTTATTGACAGACATAATTAGGGGGTTTCTTTGTGATCCAGCTTTCCTGTCACTTGTGGGAATTTTTGATCTTTTCTAAATCATCAGAGTGAGCGCTGTGCCGGTGTGGTGAGGGCGGGGCAGAGCAGCTTCCCTTGGCTCTGTGTTTAGAGTATGTTGGCTTCTCTCCCCAGCTTGACTCACTCTGTCCTTGAGAAGGGTCAATTGTCTCATTATTGTGTTGGAAAACAAACTAATTCGTCATAACTGGGGGCCAGCTGGCCATAGAAGTTACAGTTGCTGGCTCCTTTGAAGCACTGTACACACGAACTCCCCTTGTGGTCAGGGAAAGGTGGCTAAGAGTACCTCTTCATGGGGTGGATCTTTAGCAGGGTCTGCCCCAAACTTTGTGAGTTTTTGAGTACTGGAGGTGGCGTTTTATCTCCCTCTGCCAGACTTCCATGTCTCTCTTCATTGTTTCCAAGCGTGTTTGGGTAAAGGATGCTTTTTGTGTTTCCAGCCCCTTAAAGCCCTGCGACTAGGGTACTAGGTCATTTCAATCTTATTATCTGATTATGTTTATGCTCTAGCCACAGGCACTGAAAACTCAGGTAAGGCCTCTTATCCTCTTCCACCTTATGAGAAAACTGGGGCTTCCAGAGTTAAAACTCATCTAAGGATGTACAGCCCACAAACAGCGAACAGAGAAATTCGGACCTGTCTCACCGACTCCCATTCAGATAGCTCTGGGCTTTATAAAAAGCTTCACACCACTTAAAAAGCATTTCTTTTGACAGTGTCTGTCAACAGCTTTAACAAGATCTTTAGAAGATAGCATTTTCAACAAATGGTGCTGGCACAACTGGCGGCTATCATGTAGAAGAATGAGAATCGATCCATTCTTATCTCCTTGTACAAAGCTCAAGT
>NC_034601.1:40494944-40498881 GCF_900095145.1 Mus pahari
ACTGCAGACTGTAAGTCATCAATAAATTCCTTTACTATATAGAGACTATCTGCAAGTTCTGTGACTCTAGAGAACCCTGACTAATACACACTTAAAATTAAATGATCATCAAAACAGTTTGTAATAGCCTTTGAAATCACACACACACACATACACACACACACACACACACACACACACACACAATCAGCCAAACAAACAAAAAAGCCAACCAGCACATATATGGTCAAATTAGTATATCCTTAGCCAAATTTCAGCTATATAAATGTAAAAAGTGAATTTATATAACATTTATTTCAACTTTCAGTTTTATTTTTGAGATGAGATTTCTCTACATGTGTATATGTAGTAAGGTGGTAGTGGTGAGGTGTGTGTGTGTGTGTGTGTGTGTATGTGTGTGTGCTTGTATGTATGTGAGTAGTATATGTATTGGAGCCCATTAGTGTGTGTCTCTGTGTGTATGCATGTGTGTATATGAATGTGTTTATATATATATATATATATATGTGTGTGTGTGTGTGTGTGTGTGTGTGTGTATGTGTGTGTGTGTGTGTGTATGTTCCATAGGCCTGGGGTTGACATCAGGCATGTTCTTCAACTGTGCTTCACTTTCTTTACTAGGGTAGAGATTATTACTAAGTTCTGAGCTCATCAATTCAACTAGTCAACTGGACAGTTTGACCCTAGAAATCCTACATCTTTGTCTCCTGTGCACTGGGATCATAGGAAGGCCACCATGGCTGCCTGCCTTCACTCTTAAACAACAAACAATTTAACCACCAAGCCATACCCTCCCCAGATTCATAGAGTAACATTTAATTCTGAAAAAATATAATTAAAGAATAGCATAAAGGATTCATCTTTGTGATCTCCTTTGCTTTGGATCATCCATTCAATATTAATCAAACACTGACATGCCTCATTTACCCACAATTCCTTTAATATCATGGAGTTTCTAATCAATTGCTCACTTCAGTTTGTAGATTAGTACCATGATACACTGGTGTCAGCAGTCCAAGGGACCACAGGTGTGCTTGCAGAGTGACTAGACCAGGTGAAGCAGGAAGAAGAGGGACACCTATAAACCCATGTATCATATGTTGACTGTCTTAAATTATTTTTAGTCCTTGGAAACATTCAGACCGTGCTTTGTTTTTTTCCTGACCATATTAATAAGATGAGGGGGATTATACTGCTTTATGGTCATTCTGAACAAATAAGCAGATATCTATTGATCTTTAGACACATGTGTTAGCATCCTTCTTTCCAAAGCTTCCAGTTTTGAATGGAAACCTCCAAATGCTATAATGATAAGTTCACTTTGCCAGTGTGTGAACTTGAGCTCGTAACAGGTAAAGGGATTAATGATGAAGGGTAGTTCCAAACCACCAGCTAAGTCTTGTCTGGGTGCCGTCCTATAATTAGAAAGTACAGATATGCAGCCTGCTTTGCTCCCAGGGGGTAGGCTGCTTGCTGGAAGAGAGAGACATAGAACCCTGTGCCAAGAGGGCTCTGGTACAGCTGATGAAATCGCTCCCACTCTATCACCACATGGCCACACCTCTAGGCAGAACTGCCAAAGGAATGTGGAATGGCAGAGTTCTTGCATTCCTACCTCGGCATGGAACACACTTATGACATTTCTACTGGTCTTCAAGGGTTTCCCCTTTGTCCTACTAATGCTATTATGTTCTTGTTGTTGTTTACACACACAAACACACACACACACACACACACACACACACACACACATCTCCCTTTGCAGAACTCTCCGTTCTTATAGGGAAATGTTGGGCCCAATTTTTTCTTAAGTTGTCAAAATTCCTCAGGTTTTAAAGCAAAAAAGGGAAATGGCGTAAGTACTTAAGTTCGCTTACGTGACTTCACAAATCACTTTTGAAACACAAATGGAGATTTTTTTTTTTTGAGTGAACTTACCCCAAATGTCTTGGGCTTGATCTTTTCACTTCCAGCAAAGATCATAATGAAGGAGGTTTATATGAGTGTACACTTTTATGCTTTATTTAAAAGACATATTTGATAAGGCCATCAAATACTTAATATTATGATATAGTAATATCAATAATAATAAACATGCAGAAAAAAGAGATAGATGATTGAAATTGAAATTGAAGTTTCATCCCAAATAATTATTTTAAAAATTAAGTCTCCAAATCACAGAGGGGCTGAGTGTACTCTAGTCTCCCTTTCCTCTCCAGGTATCTTAGAGGCTAATGATTTCAGTGAGTCCAGAATGAGAAGATCAAGTGAAAAATAGGATGTAGCACTTAGGACTGATAAAACAGGAAGTTGAGTCTGTATGTGTCTTCAATGGAGAAAGCTCTACTTCTCTATCCCATGCATGAACGATCTGCTTCTTTGCTCTATTCACCTACGTGGTGAGTTTTAGAAGCAAAGAATCTTCCAGCCAGTATCTTGGACTCTCCCTACAGGTGTTTCCTTTTCATGGTGTAAGAATCTCTAGATATAAGCAGAGTAAGTATGTATTGGCAGTTAAGAAACTGGGTCTGTTTTAAGAGAGAAAAATCACAACCTTTTTGTCTGTCTGTTTGTTTGTTTGTTTGTTTGTTTGTGTGATTGTTCCATGATGATTTGTGTCTATGATGAGTGCCTGAATAATGGAAATTTTGTAGGCTTATACAAATCATTATTGTCTTAGCATTAGTGTTCTCTCTAAGAGTATATAGTGTATGCTTACGTATATGCATTCATGGGTGTAGGTATTGTATGAGCAAGTGCAGAGATGTGAGTGTGTGTGTGTGTGTGTGTGTGTGTGTGTGTGTGTATGTTTGTGTGTGTTGGCGGTGAGTGTATGTGTACAAGGACGTCATAAATCAACACTGGATGACTTCTGCATTGTCTATAACCTTATTTTCAGGGGCAAGATTTCCCATTGAACCTACACCTCATCAAGTCAGCTACACTACTTGGCCAGCAAGTCCCAGGGTTCTATCTACTTGTCTTTGCAACTCCCGCACTAGGGAATTTTTCTCAACTATACAATATTGATAGTGTTAAAAGCTAAAAACATGTCATTTTGTTGTTTATCAATCACACTTTGAGCATAAATACTGAATATTAATTTCTCAGAGAGTGGAAAAATCCATCAAGAATTGGTATAAAGGCAGAGTATACAAGTGGGAGCACCAGAAACAGCTCCTCCATGGGTTCAAAAGCAGCCAGAGGAAATGAACACTAATGTCTCTAGACATAAAAGCTACATTGCTCAGTAGCATTCCACATAGAACATATTTTTAAAGTGTGCATATGGAAAGACACTAGCTTATATTATGGGGAACTATAGACTCCCTGAGCTTTGGGTTCATTTACCCAACATACTCCTGTCTTTGCTGTCTGCAGAACCAGCATTCATCCTCAAGACCATTCTTCTCTTATTGTATGACAGCTGTCAGCTGCAGCACACAGGAGGCTCCACTTCTGTCTTGGATGGAATTTTCTTTTCCGGGAGTGGCAACGACCAAGGTCCACAAGATGGGTGTCAAAAAACCCAGAGAATTTGTCTTATGGTTAGAAGTCCAACACTGAGGTGCTGGCAAGGTCATACTTTCTGTGAATTTTTATTTCCTTTGAGCTCGAATTCCTAGAAGCCCTTGACTTATGGCCACAGCACTTCAGCCTGTCTCCATCATGGTGTGAGTTGTTCCCTTAGAGTCTTTTCTCTGTGTCTCTTTTCTCACATCTCTGCTCTTGTTTCAGGCTCATGAACTGAAGTTAGCAAACTCTAGCTGTAAATGACATTGACCTACTGTGCTTCCCGCCTCTATATTCCAAGTGCTGGGATTACAGTCTTGCACCACCAAGACAAATTATCATCATCTTCTTCTCCTTCTCCTTCTCCTTCTCCTTCTCCTTCTCCTTCTCCTTCTCCTTCTCCTTCTCCTTCTCCTTCTCCTTC
>NC_034601.1:40498966-40506507 GCF_900095145.1 Mus pahari
CTCCTCCTCCTCCTCCTCCTCCTCCTTTCATAAAGACATCAGTTATATTTTGAATAAGTGCCCATCTTACTCCCATTTGACTTCTTATTGACTCATAAGATTCGCCATGGCTCTCTTTCCAAATAAGACCACAACCTAAGGTATTGAGAATTATGACTCCAGAATAACATTTCGTGGGGATGCAAATCAAGCCAAACTTGGAAGTAAAATCGATGAAGGGTAGACCGAGACAGCATGGAATTTAGCAGTGTCTCCAAGTAGCACAGCCAGATTCAGCACTCCCATTCGACCCAGAAAGAGCAGGGAAAGTCTCTGAAGCTCAGCCTATCAGGAGACGATGACTCTGGAGCTGGGAATTCCAAAGCGAACACCTAATCTGAGAACTGTGTGTGTGTGTGGGGGGGGAGGGTGTTTGGTAGAGGGTGGGGAGGAGTGAGTCGGATCCCAGGTGGGTTCTGCAGCTCTGATGAGGACTCAGGAAGGACTGAGTCACCAGGGGAAATTCCTAGACCTAAATGAGCTGAGAGAAGCACACTGTAAATTATGACCGCGACCAGCTGCAGCCTGCCTTCAGCAGCAATGCCAGCACAAAACTCAGCCAGGAGGCAGTCTGGACCAGCTGTACTGCCAAAGAGTACAGCAACGATTTGCAGAGCACAAGGAAGGTCTGGCAATATACCTTCTTCAGGCTACATCAAGGTAGCCAGCCTCTATACTGGCGGTTCTCAACATGTGGGTTGCGACCTCTTTGGCAACTGTCTGACTCCAAAAATATTTTCATTACAATTCACAACAGTAACAAAGTTACAGTTATGAAATAGCAATGAAGTAATTTTATGGTTGCGGGGTCACCACAACATGAGGAACTGTATTAAAGAGTCGCAGCATCAGGAAGGTTGGGAACCACTGGCCTATACCTTCTTGGAACTCAGTCTAGAGAAGGAAGGGTTCTGAAAGGCCCAGGATGAGACCATATTGCATCGAGACAAATAAGACTTAAGATGAAACTAAATCCTCACACTCCCCTCCCGAGTCACCTCTGCCCCCACCTCCCACATGGACACACTGCGTAGCTACCCTGAGGCAAGGAGACTGGCGAGGGACAGCAGAACAATCTTAGAGAAATCAAGAAAATGCATTTTCTTTGAACTTCTCCATGGTATGTGAACTCATTATACAAGTCTACATTGTGGAATGAGCAGGTCATCCTAACAATTTAAAATATGTTAATGAATGCATAGTGATCATGGTTTTTACATCTGTCTCCAGTTTGTGTTTACTGTGGATTGAGCTGTCTATGTGCAGGTGTTATTACGTAGACGGTTTGCTAAGTTTATGAAAGGCTGACAGAGTATTTGGTCAGTGTGGAAGTGTAAGGGTTAACCTGGGATCTTTGCAGGCTTCCCCATGGTGTGTTAGGCTTCTCTGAGAAGGCTATTGAGATAGCAGTTAGTGATGCTATTGGACTTACAGGCTCATCAACAGCAGGCACACAATTTTACATGCAGGGATAAATACCCGTCTGTAGACAGTGTGATGCCTCACAGCCTCATTTAAAGCTTTAAGTTGTTAATCGGAACACAAAGTTATCAAGTCTTTAAAAATGACAGAGCAAGCATACAAATCCAGGATACAATGGTGTGCACATTTTAGAACACTCATTCTGCCTCCCTCGTTGGCCCCATGGGAACTGTTAGAACTACAGATCGTTTCATTGACTAAATCTGGTCCCAAGTAGGAGCTCGATGAGCCTTCTTTAATGCTACCATCTCCCTTCCAGACCTTATGTCTCCAGGCTTGCAGCTACTCTGGAAGATACCCCATCAAGCAGCCAGCATCATGGTGATCCCACACACTATTAATCACTGGTGTCGTTTCTCTGGCCATTTTGCACATTGTATCAGAGGCTCATCCCAAAATCTAACAAGTGCTTACTGCGTCAAAGGCCCCTCCCATGCCTGTATGCCACTATCATGTAAGTCCAGGACTTAACCAGATGTATTATGAGTACAGCCATATCTGTGGTTCTGCCATGATTGATTGGAAACATTTGGAAGTCAATCTATCCTGACCATGTTGAGCTCTTTGTTCTTCATTTCCTTCCATCAGTGACATGACACAACTGTGCATATAGCTGTAACATTGTTTTAGAAATTTTAAGCAATCTAAAGATGGCAAAGTACATAGAAGGCTGGATATAGAGTCCACATAAATTCATGATATTTTATAAAAGGGATTTGAGCAAGGCCAACTAGTTTGCATGAGCACGTATGTCCTATATTACACACTCTTCGACCTAATGATGGGTTATCTTGTATAGAGTTTGTATTACTTTTATGTGTCCACCACCACCATATGTTTAGTCGACTTCACAGGAAGGTGTGGCAGGAATACCCAGGAACAATTAGTTACATTCATTTTTATCTAAAGCTAAACAGAGTTGTTCAAAGGCAACAACAGTGTCTTTTATATATTTATTTATAGTATTATATCTAGGATATAGTATGTAGGAAACACAGTTTATTGTGACCCTGGCACTGACTACAGGGTGAACTTTTGATAAAAGAGACAAGACCTCAAACCATCTGCTCTAGTTCACCCGAGGTCAGATTTCCCCTACTTCCTTTGTTTTGTTTGTTTGTTTTGTTTTTTCGAGACAGGGTTTCTCTGTGTAGCCCTGGCTGTCCTGGAATTCACTCTGTAGACCAGGCTGGCCTCGAACTCAGAAATCCGCCTGCCTCTGCCTCCCAAGTGCTGGGATTAAAGGCGTGCGCCACCACTGCTGGGCCCCTTCTTCCTTTGGAAGTGTTTCCTAGAACTCACAGGAAAGATTTGCTAAGTTTGGCTTTGATCATTTGCACTGGACTTTTGCTGGAACAGGCGCTTTCAAATATGGTGAGCAAAAGTCCAGAAACCTGAGGTAGCACAGAGACTGCTGGAAAGGGTTTTTGGGGGACTGGAGAGATGGCTCAGCGGCTGAGAGCACTGACTGCTCATCCAGAGGTCCTGAGTTCAATTCCCAGCAACCACATGGTGGCTCACAACCATCTTTAATGGATTCTTATGCCCTCTTCTGGTGTGTCTGAAGATAGTGTACTCACAGACATAGATAATAAATCTTTAAGAGGAAAAAGGAAAAAAAAAAAGGATTTTTTTTTTTGTTTTTGTTTTTGTTGTTCCAGGAACTGCAGTCACTCTGTCTATTGAAACCTCCCATCTTTCTTGACAGCCCTAGAATTGAGAAGGCCTCAAGCACCAGTCTTCTGAGCCTACCTCCCATTTTCACAAGGTCAGCTGCTTGAGTTTTGGTCTCTCAGGTTAGTATTTGTGATTCTCCGGTAGACATTTCTGCACTGTAATAGTGACAAATGACACCATCTACCACACTTAAATAAAACACAATCCACCTGCTAGTATGAATACCCCCGATTATCATCATGTTTGGAATTACCGCTCCCCAGCCAATAAATTTATTTCTTCTATCTTCTTTGCCACAATTGTCATGAGTTCTAATTTGAGTATCTATAGAATATGGCAAATTTGACTTAAAACCCTTAACAAACCCTGAGTTACTCCAGATGGCACACAGGCACGTGTGCACACGTAAGGTGCCATGCGTTTATGAAAGGTACCATTTAAACACATATGGGCAGTCACTTTCTATTTTACTGAAAAGCAGAGAAGAGGCCAGGAAAAGCAGCACATAAGAAATGAACACGTTAACTTTATGTGTTGGTGTCTGGCCTCAGAAAGTGTTCTGGAAGGGTAATCAGTATAATTATAAGTAACATGTCTTGCTTCTATTTATGAGGTTTGGGATATTGCCCCAATTTGTGAAATACAGAGTTTCCTGACAACTGGCATTATACTATGTCTGTGGAAATGTGGTCATGCCTCGTAAAGCTGCTCCCTCCTCAGGCGCTACATCCTTTCAATACAGAGCAGTTTGCCCACCAGCAGCCTGGGCCAGACACCAGCTCTGGAGCTCCCTGACCATGAGACAGCCTGCCGGCCTCTGTGAGGCTACCCGTACTTTCGTAGCTTGAGAGGTAAGATGAATACATGCAAATATGACTTTAAAATGGTGGCGACACTTAGCAAAAAAAAAAAACAACAACAAAAAAAACCAATCTGAGTTTTAGTAGCATTGCCTGCTATGGCTTTCAAGAACACGTTAGCCACGATTAGCCTCCAGAGTCAACTAGGGGAGGCCAAGATGCTCTTTGTCAAACATTAGTCAGGATATTACTGCAAAGGAACTTTTTAGATGAGTTTAACATTTACACTTTTAGTAAGGACTTTTTTTTTTTTTTTTTTTTTTTTTTTAACTAAGCAGATTTTTCTCTACAATGTGAGAGACCTGATTCTCATTCAATTAGTTGGAAGCCTTGAGGGAAAAATAAGGGATTCCTGCCAGCCCTGGGGCTTAAACTGTAACTGAAAAATTTCCATAGGTTTTCAGCCTGCCAATCTACCTTGAAGATCTTGAATTTCTAGATTTCATCAATACGTGAGCAACTTGTTTAAAATTTCCCCTTTCCCTCTCCTTCCTGCTTCCTTCTTGTCCCTGTCTGTCTCCTTCCTTGCTTCTGTTTCCCTGTCTCCATTTTCTCTCTCATTTCACTGGTTCTGCTCCCCCCCTCCCCCCAGAGCCTTAATTAATACACAAGCACTACGTTATTCACCTCATGGACTTGGAGCCATGAAAGATCCCTCTTTTAGGCTCCTGGGCCCGGGTTGGTAGGTATTGGAAGATTTCACAAAAGCCATGTAAAGTCCACCACAGTTACATGACCATTGCGCTTCTGGTCCTGTCTTAACAGCGTCAGTGAAGCTGATTTTGAGCACAGATTCCCACTGGCAGCTCAGACTGAGAAGTTCCTGGAGGTCAGCACATAAGGAGACTTTCTGACGCTCTTGGAAGAAAGCTCTATTATGGAATTTACTGTCTCCCAAACAGCAGAGTTTGGCTGCAGAGGGCTAGAGGCAGAATTAGCTCTGGAATTTGTTCTACTGATATGTTGCTATTTTAATTATAAAGTGACTAACAACTCTTGATGTTGATTAACTAAAGTACCACCACCCTTGTACAGTCTTCCCCTCTTATCGCTGAGGTCTGGTTCCAGACTCCTGTGATCTGGTCAGAAAAAGCCAACAAAAGAATCTGTGTCTCAAACAACATTTTATCCTAGTGGACCCCCACCCTCCCCATGTCCCCTGCCATCTCTGATTAGGACTGTGATGGCTAGGGAAGGAAGAATATCTTTCACAGCCATAGCTCTGTAGATACTCACACCTCTTACATTAATTGCTAGTGTTTTCATATAACCTATGAACACACACCTGCACAATTAAAGCATTTCTAGATTATTTCCCTACCTACTATAGTGCATAGGCTGCATAAATAGCTGTTAACAATTCATGGATAGATATTGGCAAGAAAATAATCTTATTCCGGGAAGATGCAACTCTTTTCAAATAATTCTGACTCATGGTTAGTTGCCTCCGTGGAAATGTGACTTATAGATAATAAGGAACAACTGGACTTGAGCCAAAGGACACCTGCTTCAGGTACCACTTTGAGAAGATTATGCTTGTCATGTTCCTCTGGTCTTTGTTTTATGGTTTCACTCTTCTTTCTGACCAATCTTTACTACAAGTTGAGGACTTAAAAGAGGAAATTCACAGTCCTACTTCCTATTTAGGATCTGGAAAGATCTGTTTTCTCAAAGGGTACATACATACTTTTATAGCAGAGGGATGGTTGTGAGACTATTTGTAGCTAATGTAGGAAGACTTTTCCATGTGAAGGCACTATGTATCTAACCTATAGGAGACATAATGTGGCATAACATGTGTCTAATACCAAAAGTAGAAAAGTTTCAAACTAAGCCAGGCCTAATTTCTCCAGCAGTAATATATTCTAAATATATTAATATATTCCCAAACAGTCTTAGATTCTAAATCTTTCTCTTGTTTACAAATAGTGGTATAGTATATCTGTAGAGAAAGTACTAACTCTATTTCTAGGACAGTTTGGTTTGGGGGTATTTTAGTTAACTTCTCAAAGTTCTCTATTGCATAAGTTCTCTTAAAAGGAATAAAGAAAAAATAACATGGGATAAAAATGATATCCTGTTATCAGAACACAAACCTGGGTTTAAGTCTTGTCCATGAATAATAGGGTACTAGTCCTTATAAAAGTGTATGATCACTCTAATTAACTGCTTTTTAACATTATACTCATAATTGATTATAGACACCAGAATGTATTAATTACTTAGTTCAAGAGCTGGTGCCAGAGGAGATGAACTCTCGGTTTGGTGAAATGCTGTGCAGGTTTTCCAGCTGGTTTATAGCAGCAGCATTTTCTGCTGCTCTTCATTGCTCTGCCTTTCAGCTGTGCTGTCTGTCTCTTCGTATACCAGGCTCTGTTTTTGACTCTCACTTCTAACATTTACATCTTCTGCCTGACAGCAGGAAAAGTTTGGTATGAACTGTAAGACATTTACTTGAACTGTAAGACATTAACTTTCCTGCTTCCACTCAGTGAGTTCATGTTAAGAGACGAACTAAAAATTAAAGGGAAGAAATCCCAAATACATGGAGAACAGTCTTTATCTTTCCTCATTTGAAAACAAAACCAAACCTTTCTGAGCCTTCAAAATACCAAGTTGGACACATTTTAGATATTTGCTTTTTTAGTTGAGAGATTAAAAACATATTTATCACATACAATATGACTTTTGAAATATTGTGGAATAATGAAATGTAAATAATTAACATATGCAGCTAATTAACACATACAGCTAATTAACATAAGAATTACCTCACAAGCTTTTTTTTCCTATTGTGATAAGATTTAAAATCTAGCCTCTCTGTAATTTTTAGGAACAAAATGCAAGGGGTGTAGAGATGGCTCCGTGGTTAAGAACATTTGCTGTTCTCACAAAGACCTGGGTTCAGTTCTCAGCACCCAAATGGTAGCTCTCTAACACTTGTAACTGTATTTCCAGGAGGTTCTGATGCTTTCTCTGGCCTCTTTGGACATCAGGCACAAAAATGCTACACATATATGCATGTAGGCAAGACACTCACAGACATAATTTTATTTTTACAGAACAGAATGAAATATTACTAACTAGAGTCATTATGTTACATAATAGATCTTTCGAACTGTTCTTCCAAGCTGCAATTTTGTGACCAAACTCTATCCAAGCTCTGTGTACTGAAAGGAAAATACTTGAATGGAAAATTTTCTTCAAGCAGAATACAAGGATGGGCTTTTTCTTTAGAGATGCTCCTAACGCAAGATAGATATAGATGGCTAATGTATTGGCTCAACTGAGAAAGGCTCTTGCTGATGGATGATGTAAGCCACGTGACCTGAGTTTGATTCCCTAGAACCCATGTAAGGATGGAAGTTGAGAACCAAAGTTGGATACTCTCAGACATCCATACATGCTATAGCATGTACACACATTATACATTCTCTCTCTCTCTCTCTCTCTCTCTCTCTCTCTCTCTCTCTCTCTCTCTCT
>NC_034601.1:40506514-40556471 GCF_900095145.1 Mus pahari
CCCCCCCCCACAACCTTGAAGCAATGTGGTAAAGCTAACGCAGAATCAAGCACCAATCAAGCCCCCCGTTATTCTGCCTCTCCACATTTGCTTTACAAAGGTAGCACTCTCAGCCCTGGTTTACCACAGGGAAAGCTGCTGATTGTTCTGTCTAGTAAGCTATTGGTACAAGATTTAAAAACAGACAAAGAAACGTAAAAGATTAATTCGTCTGCTCCAATCTGTATTCATTAACTTTCTGTGCAGAAAGTAAAAACAACTGCTGTTTGGTGGTCTGCCCCACTCCCAGCTGTGACCTTCCCTCAAGGACAAGTCTTCACCTGTACTGCTTAGACAGTGAATGTAAAATCATCCAGGTACTGTTCTAGGGTGATGTATCAACTGAAGAAAGCTTCCTCAACTGCAAGAGGCCGACTGAGAACACCCTGCAGAGACCATCATTTCTCCTTTCTTCACTGATTTCTTCACAAGTTAAACAGCTCAATTATGAAACCACCCATTTTGGAAAAAAAATCATTTCATTGATTCATGACCTATCCCACTGGACTTTTAGAAATCCCACTAGAGAAGAAGGTCTGTGAATTTTGGTTAGATTTATTTCTCATTTTCTATGTGCATATATATTACCAATAAGTAATATATGTAATATGTACTTATGTATTTTGTACTTATGTACTTATATAGTACATATTTATATACATATGCTGATTGTAATATATGCAGATACATATAGATACATATGTAAAACTTATGTAATATATGTAATTATATATAATAGTATACAGCATGATATATGTTATCAATGAGTCCAAAGTGGTTGCTACCTTCTGCTAACTTGGTCCAATCAGCATAATGTCATGAGTATAGGGGACCAATGTGGTATTTTGTAGAAGTGGCAGATAATCAAGATCTCTTCAAACTCACTGTTGACACAAGGCTGGAGAGTTACCTTTGGGGGTAAAATTATTAAAGTACACTGCTGAAAGCAAAAAGCTTCAGGTGGTCTTTATGGACATGTACTGAGGAAAGGACATTTGCTATATTGATAGCTGCATACCATGTATCAGCTCAACTTAATCTGCTCAACTAAAGGTAGTACTCTGGCACAGCAGTTGCAATCCGAGTCACTACTCGATAAAGTTTGCAACAGTTAACTGTCATTCTCCTTGACCCATCCACTCACAGATCAGACAGGGGAGTTAAAGGGAGGTATGGTAGAAACCATCATTCCTGCACCTTTCAGTCTTTGATGGTGGCACTAATTTCTGCAGTTCTTCTAGTGATGCAATACTGTTTTTAGTTCATTATTTTTCCTGATAGAGGTGACTCAAATGGCTTCCATTCAGCCTTTCCAATCATAATAGCACTTACTCCACAGGTCAAGCAATCAAAGCAATAAATATGGGGATTTTTCCAACTTCTAAGTTATATATATATATATATATATATATATATATATATATTCCAATTATACATTCTAGAACTACAGAAACAACCACAGGAAGCATTTTCGGGGAACCACTGTACCTACTATGAGTCACACTTAAGCTAAAACTCCATTAATCACGTATCCTCCATAAGCCCGTCTTTTATCTGGAGGGCCACAACACTTGTTAGGATTTCCTGGAATCAATGTCAGTTCAGAGCCAGTATTCAATCACCACTAGATAAATAAAAAAACCACATGCTGATGTTGTGCTTATGCATTTCCCTTTTGAGAACTAGACTGATTAAATACTAACTTCCCATCATTTAACCTTCACAGAGTCACCCCCAAGTGTAGCATCCTCAGTACCAGGAAAGTGTCTTAAGCAATGTTCACATTAGCTGGAAACCGGTGCTCACAGCAGGGTGCCTTTGACACACAAATGATATTCTGACCAAGTGGCAACACCATCACAGTGGATACAGTACCTTGTACAGAAAACAAAACAAAACAAAACAAAAATTGTCTTGCCCAAACACTCAGGACGTTGGAAATCAAATTGTAAAGAAGCCATATCAGTGAAACTCTCTGACAGTCCTGGTTTCTGTCTTGGGTTTTGAAACTCAGGTTCTGAGCAGGAAGAGGAGAGCAGAGGGCTTTGAAAGAATAACAGACAACATTCCAAGCAGTCCTCTCTCACCCTAGGCCATGCTTTGAACACATACACTGTTGAAGAAAAGACCAGCTCCTCCTGCAAGATGAAGGCCACCTCCTTCTCTGCTGGCCTTTAATATTGATATGGTCCACGTGTGCATAATGTAAGCAAAGGATATTTGGTTTTTGAAAAAGCCGTTTCAGATGCATCAGAAATCTGGGGCTAACATCACGCTTGGCCTAGATGGGACCTTGAAAACACAAAACTGGTGCTGGTAAAACCTTGCCCAGAAAAGAGGATCATCAGCAACTGGCCATGCAGAGACCCAGACTTTGAGCTTTCCACTAAGGAAAACAGAACTGTCTTGTTTTTTGTTTGTTTGTTTGTTTGTTTTTGTCTTCGTCTTTGTTTGTGAGTGTGTGTGTGTGTGTGTGTGTGTGTGTGTGTGTGCTGGCAGTGGTGTCAGCTACAGGTCAGAAAGCTTACACTGAAAATAAACGGCATAATCAAGTCTTATGTGTAGTAGAATTTGAGATGCCCCATTCCAACCTTGTCTTAGTCTCTGATTAGGAAACAGTCATGTCTTCAGCAGGAGAATCAGTGGCAATTCAGGGGTGAGAGCAGAAATCTCCTGACTTCAGCCCAATGGGTTCTTTTTACCATTTGATGAAGGGACTTAGAGTTTCCTGTGCTAAAGGACTACTTCCTGTTTTCTGCAAACACCAGGGCTTGAAATATTTCTTAACTGAGGAGACATTTCTGGCTTTGTAGGTATTTTGATTTTTATCAGTGAATGCTAAAGGCAGTGCATTCCTAAGGGCGCTTTAACAGGCTAGACCGGCTGAGTCAACCACCCTGAGAACAGCCCCGATGGGTGACTCAGGGAAAAAGGCCTCAGGTCCACTCTTCTCTTTCACCAAGGGTCACATTTGAATCCACTTTGGCCCATGGTAAAACAAATCACAGCTGCTCTTAAAGGCACTATAGGTTTCCTAGGGTGTGTATGTGAATCATCAGAGAGCAGGGAGCTTCAGTTAAGTAAATGCCTCCTTAAGATCTGTAGGCATTTTCTTAACTAGTCATTGATTGGTCTGGGCCCAACCCATGGTAGGTAATACTAATCCCCGGTTGGCAGTCCTGGTTCTAAAGGAAAAAAGCAGGCTGAGCAAGCCAGTAACCAGCATCCCTCCATTCTGGCCTCCAGGTTTGAGTTCCTGTCCTGACTTCCTTCTGTGATAAAGATTAAGCCAAATAAACCCTTTCCTCCCCAACTTGCTTTTGGTCATGGTATTTCATGAGAGCAACAGAAACCCTAAGGTATTACTTTTAAAGAATGAAACTAACTGTTGAATTTGGGGATGGTCTTAGGGTGTTATCGCTGTGAAGAGACACCATGACCAAGAAGACATTTAATTGGGGCGGGCTTACAGTTTCACAGGTTCAGTCCATCACGTCAGGAAGTCCGGCAGCATGCAGGCAGACATGGTGCTAGAGAAGGAGCTGAGAGTTCTACATCTTGATCCAAAGGGAGCCTAGGGAAGAGTGTCGTCTGCAGGCAGCCAGGAGGAGGGTCTGGATCACCCTGGCCAGACTTGTACACGTATGTGAGACTTCAACGCTCCACCTCTACAGCGACACACTTAGTCAAACAAGGCTACACATCATCCAATAAGGTCCCACCTCCTAACAGCACCACGCCCAATGGGTCAAGCATATTCAAAACCACTACAGGGACCATATGTGTGACTTCCTGTCTCGCTGCTATGAACCGAGAGAGTATTTCTCCTCATTCACATTTTGAAGTTCTGCTCTCCACACTGGCTGAATCTGAAGATACAGTTTTTAAAGAGTAATCAGAGTTAAACGGGTACAGGTAGGGTCTTTCTCGTATAGATTTCATTATTTTTTCTTTTCTTTTTCTTTTTTTGGCTTTATTATTTATTATTTATTATTATTTATTGTTAACACTTCCTGTTATTTCACAGTAATTTACTTGTTCACATATCATGTATTACAAATCTATACTGTTGATGTTTACTCTCGCCGGTAATGTCGTATTGTTTTACTCGCATAGTGTTGAGCACTCCGGAAGTCAGTGAAGCCAGGTCAACTAAGTCCCTTTAATGACAGCGCAATGGACAATAGAACAGAGCTAAGCCATGCCTGTAACAGCAATAACGTAATGAGTCTGACACAACGGTGAAGAAAATTCAGACCAAAGAACAGTGCCACCTGTGTGTTGTATTATTAAAAAAAAAGGGGGGGAAACATGTTGTCTCTCATACAAGGGTCCTAACCTATAATACACACATACCTATGTACACAGCTATAAGTGTGGGTGTCCTATACTATTTAGAAAAGAGACCAAGAAAGAGTACTATTAGGTGATAGGGAAAGACAGAACGCAAGGGGAACCATGACGCATGAAGGAGAACATAAAGCCAATCAATGTTTCTCTAGGTTTTAACATTAGTGGTAGCTGTAAGTCTTATATAGCCAAGATCAACCTTCAACACACTGTAACCAGCATGACTTTAAATTCCTGATCCTCCTGTCTCTCCTTCCCAAGTATTCAAATTAGGCACACTGGACATAGAAGACCTATGGACTGGAACTCCTCTACAAAGCGTGAGAGAGAGCTGTGGCCATGGGCATGGACATGGACTTGCCCAGCTCTGAAGAGAGCGTCACCAGGAACTGGCCCTGCTGGTGCCCTGACCTTACACTTTCCAGTTGATGAATCTGTTTGAGAAAGATTTCTGTTACTCAAGCCATTACGTCTGCAGTATTTCACTAGGAGACTGTGTTGACTAAGGGAACCATGAATAACAGATCTGGCTTCCACAGCATAGATAAAAATGTCCGTTAGTGGGGCCCCATTAAGCCTCCTCCTGGGACACAAATTTCCTGTCTCTCACATTCAGTGTTTGGTAAGTGTGACTAGCCTTTGTTTAAAGAAATTTCACTTTTTTTTTGGTCTCTTGTTTCTTCCAGATAGTATAGTACCAGAGTAATGGTGATGCTCTAGGAAGTTTGCAAACAATCTAATATACCAAATCCTACCTTATTCTAGTCTTCTATCTATCTATCTATCTATCTATCTATCTATCTATCTATCTATCTATCTATCTGTCTGTCTGTCTGTCTGTCTGTCTGTCTGTCTGTCTATCTATCTATCTATCTTTCTATGTTTGCTGAACCTGGGCCTCACACATACTAGGCAAGTGCCTTCATTTCCAGACCTGCCTTATTCTTTTATAAAATAGCTTATAACAGAATTTCAAATATATTGTTAACTGTAGCTAGAGAACTATAGAATATACCTTGTCTTACAGGGTGTCTGTGTCATCTCCCTGAGGCTATATTTAACCTCCTGGGTTTGGATACTTGTATTACATCATTACTGTTGTCTTCAAACCTCTGCAGTTGACTAGACCAATAAATTCAACTAAATTCAAATTTATACATATATAAATTTCACTGATCCAAATTTCTTCTAACTCTAGAAGAGTTGAAGAAATGGCCAATCAATAACTGGCTCAACTTTAGATCCATCCCACAGGCAAGCACCAATCCCTAACGCCATTAATGACACTCTGATATGCTTGCAGACAGGTGCATGTTGTCTTCTAAAAGGCTTCACCCAGCAAGTGACTCTGAAAGATACAGAAACAGCTAAACAGTTGATAGAACTTGGGACTCTTACAGAAAAATAGAATGATTGTGGGTCCCGAAGGGGATAGGAGTTCTGCAGGAAGACCAACAGAGTTAACTAAGCTGGACACTTGGGGCTCTCAGAGTCTGAACACACATGGACTGGAATCTAGGCCTCTCCACTCATATGTAGCAGATGTACAGCTTGGACTTCAAATGAGACTGTGTTGACTAAGGGAGCCATGAATAACAAATCTGGCTTCCATAGCACAGATAAAAATGCATGTTAGTGTGGCCCCAGTAAGCCTCCTCCTGGCACACAAATTTCCTGTTTCTCACATTCAGTGTTTGGACAACTGGAACAGGGACTACCATAAAAGGTGTTACCTATATGTGAGATATGTTCTACTAGCTGGACTGCCTTGACTGGCCTCAGTGAGAGAGGAAGCACCTAACCTCACAAAGACGTGAAGTGCCAGGAGGAGGGGGAATACCCAGGGGTTTCCCACCCTTTTAGAGGTGAAGGAAATGGGGATGAGGGAAGAAAGATTGTGGGAAGGGGTGACCAGGAGGAAGACAGTGAGCAGGATGTAAAGCGAATAAGTAAAAAAAATTAAATTAAATAAAAAAGATGAGTTGTCATAAAAGAAAGAGAACTCAACTTTAAAGAGGAAGAAGGGGCCTAGTGACTGTGTGGATGGCTGTGGTAGAAAAGTGGTCAAGAGAGGCTTATGTGGCTTGGAAGTGGCCAGTGGCTGAATGCAGACAGACTCTTCAGAATTATTGACGTGCTGCAAAACCACAGGCTTGGAGACAGTATTTTCACAAGGCAGAGGTTGAGCACAGGTCACCCCCAGGCAGAGGAAAATATTTATTGTACTATTTAAAGTTGTTTTCCTTTCTTTAAACAAACTCTCCTTTAATTCCAGAGTAGAAGTTTCTTCTGGCACTTGTAGTTAAGTGATTTTTCCCAGGGATCCCAACAACACTCAAGTCTCCTGAATTTCATAGGCTAACAGCTAATGTCATGCTCCATTTTATAAGACAGTCGGTCACTCCGTAAATCAATTAACTAGCACGGTGCCAGTAACGTATGACTGGACATTCACATCAGCTAGGAATTATGGTTTACAAATGTAGCGAATCCTTGATTAAATAACTATCAGCACCATGTACAAAGCACAGAGTGAGGCCTTACTTTTATTGGGAAACATAGCTTAAATATACACCTCAAACAAATATATTATTTACATGTATGTGTCGATTTTAATAAAAAACAAAACTCTCATTTTATGAGATGCTTTTTTCTTTGTTTAAGCACTAGCAATTAAATTAACAAGACATAGAGTAATTTGATTATTATTCTATTAGTCATGAACATTGCAACATTATGGTAACTGGAAAATTCCTGGAAAATTCCATAGCATTCCTAAGATAAACTCTTTTCATTCTACAAACTGAAGACCGGAGAGGGCAGGAGACTCGAGGCTTGTCCTGGCTTCACAAGTAGGCAGAACTTTTAGGTAGAGGAACAGCCTGTGCCTTCTTGCAACTCATACTCATGAGACACACACCCACTGCTCTAGGCCACATATTTAGACACCTAACTCTGACTGGGAGCTGGTGAGGCATTAGAAGGACTGGAGGTGGAGGAGAGGCTCTTTCCAAATGGAGACAGTCCCTGTCACTCACAAGAAGCCTTCCTGCATGAGCATGTAATTATCTAACTATTAGAAGAACAAGCAATTCATGACAGAGGTAGGTTCTGCAGTGTATGTCTTCCTAAGATGTCAGAAGTCCTGTTCTGGTAAAGACATTTAGCCTACAACTGAGAGATCATTGCCTAGAGCCTCCCAAACTGATCGTGCTTTAATCCACTCATGTGCTCTATGCACTGGTTATACATTACTATCACCAAGGGAAACTTTGCGATTCCCCCTTACCCAGAAACCTTCTCTGACTAGTGAAGTCAGAATTTCTGGGCTCGGGCCCAGGCATAGGTAATTTTTAAACACTTCCTACCTGATGTGAATGTCCAGTCATAGCTGAGAACTGCTGAGTGAGAAGTAAAACTGGGCAAAGCAAACAGAATCAAAAACCAGAAAAAGAGAAAAGAAAGAAAAGAAAAAAAGTGCCTTCCCTTTAGGAAGGAAATCGAGCAGTGTTCAGCTAACTATACTGAACAAATCGCCCCCATCACAGTGTCTCTGAGACACATTCTTCTTTAAAATTTAGTGAGTCAATGTTTAGAGTCAATCCCTTAGTAATCAAGATGTACTATATTCTCCCCTTATGCTATTTTAAATGACTTTCTAGCTAGCAGTAACTATCATTCACTAATGATGGGGAAGAACCATTTGGAAAGCCGGTCTAGCCCTGTGCCATGACCTTTGTATATTAATGAATTCCTCACAACAGAACTCTGCACTGGGCATAGTATATGAGGATAGTTGAGGTTCAGAGATGTTTAGTTGGTTGTATAGACTACAGAGCCGAGATCACAGCATCTCTGATGCCCAAGCCTGGTATTTCTGCGCTGGTTCTCTGTGTCCTCAGAGTGTGGTGGTATTGTGGCCCAGTGCCTTACTGAGGATCTACAATGCATGCTTTCCCATGACTTTGCAATAGCATGAGGTCTCCCACCAGTTCTTCTTAATTCTGACTTCAATTTTCTTCATCTTATGAACTCAAAGAGATCAGAGGACAAAAAGAAGCTGGAGAGATGGCTCAGTGGTTAAGAGCACTGACTGTTCTTCCAGAGGTCCTGAGTTCAATTCCCAGCAACCACATGGTGGCTCACAACCATCTGTAATGGGATTTGATTCTCTCTTCTGATGTCTGAAGACAACTACAGTGTACTCACAGACATAAAATAAATAAATTTTTTTAAAAGAAGCTGGTGATCATATTTTGTAGGACCTCTCTAAAAGGGGTGAAACTCTAGAGAATAGGTTGACAGTTGTTTAGCTATGGAAGTAGAAGGATTAACGCAGAGGCATGAGGAAATAATTTTTTGAAATTTTTAAGCTGGATTTGGGGCATAGGTACAGAGATATACACACATTTACCAAAATCATACAGCTATCTGCTTACGATAGGAGAATATTTCACCATGTAGACAATCTCTGAATTTGCTGCTTCAACATTAGCGTTTCAGAGTTACAATGACATGGAAATGTATTCATACAACCATCCTGAATTTTGATGTCAGTACATCATTTAATAAACCACATGGGACAGACACTTTATTATAAAGTAAGTACTGACTTAGGACATTGTGTGTTACTCAAGGCCAATGGTTCTCAACCTGTGAGTCATGACCCTTTTGGGGTTTCAATGACCCTTTCACAAGGGTCACATATCCTATATCCTGTATATCACATATTTATATTGTGATTCACAACAGTAGCAAAATTACAGTTATTAAGTAGAAACAAAAATAATTTTCTGGTTGGGGGTCCCCACAACATGAGGTACTGTATTAAAGGACCGAAGCATTAGGAAGGTCGAGAACCACTGCTCTAGGCTAACTTAAGTCCTCAGTGTACTTGATGTCTGCGTATACTGACAGAGAGGCTAGGCTGTGATGCTCAGTAGTCTTAGGAGGAGGCATGCTACGGTTTCTCTCATTTGTGATTCCTATGTTTCATATGTCTACATAAAGTCATAAACACATGTGCGAAAGTAAAGGTGAAATTGTCTAGGGAAACTAAGAGGGCTCTCAGAAGCAAGGGTCAGGAGATGAGAGGAGGGAGGGGTTGGGTATGGTGTGTGTGTGTGTGTGTGTGTGTGTGTGTGTGTGTGTGTGTGTGTATACTCAGGATGCAATATGTATTGCTGGAAACTTTAAAAAAAGAAAGCCTGAATTCCTTTCCCTCCTTGCCTCCTCCCTCCCCCATCCCATAGCCAGTGATTGCTGATTGGCAGGATGGAGCCCCATTTAGTTATCTTTAGCTCATTGAAAACTGCTTCAAAGGCCAGTGTCCAGGCTTGATACGTTCTCACAGTTCAAATTCCTGGATGTCTAGCTGCTGCTGCTGTTGCTGCTGCTGGTGGTGGGACTATTTCTAAGCCATCCCAGAGGTTTGGCCAGCAAAGGGTGTGCCCTGGAGGGAGGCTGGATCAGACCGGAGCTGACGGGAACACTAGAAGCCTGGTTACAGCAGAACTGGTCTTGGGATTGCAGAGAATTTTGTAGTCATAACCTTACATTCCATTCCCTAACAATCACAGAGGGAGAGGCCCTCGGACCCAAACCGGAGCTGAAGAACCATAGAGACGTTGGCTAGTCACTGCCCTCTTAGCTTCTCAGCAGAAAGATGGGCCTTTTGTGTCAGTGTTCTCCACTAGCAAGTAGCATGTGGAGAACACTTATTTTAAAATCAGAGCATGGCTCTACAGACCAAGGACAGAAGCCATAGTTCTGCTGTGCCTAGAGATGGTTCAAAAATATGCCTCTCAAAGCCAATTTTACAACAGAATCTTCCACAGGACTCACTTATACAATATTTCTTTTTAAAAAAACAATCTTTCTTTCTCTAGTGTTAACTACAATTTAATTATGTTGATAAATCCATGAAAGAAGGACCTTAAGTTTAACTTTTTTCTGAGAGAACAAAAAGTAAAAAAAAAAAAAAAAAAGCGTGTGTTCCCATGTTCCCATCATCCATACCCCTGGGCGAGAAAATAAGTCCAGGAAAGATTAATTCCTTTGAAGGAGCAAAAGAGAGAGAGAGAAAAAACTTAACCAGGAGCTACAAGGTAGAAATTTAAGTGCTCTGGTCATTTCCTTTCCTTTGAAAGCAGAGATAAGCGTGTATGCACTCCTTCTGAGTGCATGTGGAAAGGCAACGAAGTCTCAGTACGGTTCCTGTGATCCACAGGTAAGAGCAGGCTGGGGTCGCTCTATTTAGCTATTAGTCCAATTAGTAGGAGTTAATGTTTTCCCCGAAGGACAAATACCAAGCATTTCACAAGAGGTCATAAGTCATGCTCTGTGCTGGCTTAGAGATCAACTCAGCTGCAGAAAGCAGCAACTGTTGCAAGGTTTCTTGCAGAGCGCAGAAACACAAGTAGAGGTTGCTAGGTACGGTGGGTTTTCAGGCAAGAGTTGACCTGCAAAGGTTACTGGATGGTATCTAGGGGAACAGAAAGTGGGGAAACTTCTGGAAGGCTTTCATTCCGCTTGCTCCTCAGCTTAAATAGCTCTTATGGTAGGTTATAGCCGCCAGAACTGCCTGTAGCCACTGCCTTGGTTCAAGAGGCTTCTCAGATACCAGTTCATTGCTCTGTGGAATTTTACAGGTGGAAGCACCCCGTAGAGTTCCGGAAGATCACTTTATAGACTGGGGAAAAAAACCATAGTTAATAGTGAAACATTTGATGTTAGGCTCAGCATCACATGTATTCAGAAATTTGACATTTTTATACATGTTACTCATATGTCCCAATGTCAGTTTATTGCCTTATATTGAGCTATAACTCACTTACTCTCAATATCCACACTTTACAAAATGAACAGTTCAGTGGTTTTTATCTTCACAAAGTCACATAACTATGATCTGTCTAATCATTACTCCAAAAACACCCAACCATACCCATATTCATCGGCAATCCCTCCCTGGTTCTTCCATCTTCCTAACCATACAAAACCCCAAATATGCTTTCTTTCTGTTTACACACTTGTCTCCTCTGGATGTTTTATGTAAATGGAATCATGTACTACATGATCTTTTGTGCCAGGTTTCCTTCACTTAGCCCAACATTTCCCAGGTTCCTCTGCATTGCGGTACATGTCACAATTTCCTCTTTTTTTTTATGGCCAAATACTCTTCTGTTATAATTTATGTTGAGTCTCTCACTTGCTTTGTGATCCATCCAACTCTTCATGATCACATTGAGAACCAGGCTTGACTCTGGGAATGCCTGTAAGTTTTGGGAGATCTTGCATGCCCATGCCTTCTGAGCTAGAAGAGAAATGAAAAGGAGCTGGTGGAGGCTGGTGGCAGAGGCTGCTGGTGAAATTATTTGTCTCATCACGGAGGTATCCCAAGCATTGTCAGTGCCACAAATAGGGCAGATTTTAAAAAGACACACAGGGTAGCAGATTTAGAACTAAGGCCTTTTGCTTTTATCTCAGGAGAGCGTGCCTTGTGGAATCTTACACATGGATTGAATTGCTTTCAAGTATAGCCGTCGATGATAATAGGAAACAGAAATGCTCTCACGATGGCTGGGTCTCTAGTTACCCACTGTCTGAGATGAGAATTAGGAAAGGGTGCGGCTGCTTAAGAATCTCCTGCAACGACAGTGTATGTGCCTAAAAAGACTTAAGCCTTGCAAAATTCCACATTGTTCTTTATTGATTAATCATTTGGCTTTCTATTATCTGGTAGACACTGGTCTTATGTGGACAGTGTCTAAGATACAAATACTGAATGAGCACATAGACGATGAAAAACTGTGACACTGCTAAGATCAATAAAGAAAAAGACAGGAGCTAGATAGGGGTTACTTTGGATTGGAGTCAAAAAAAAGCTTTGCTAAGCGAACTGCATTAAGTAAAGACATGGGGTGTGATGAACTCTTAGATGTAAAAACAGGTTCTTTGTCTCATAACTGTGTGAGGTCTGCTGCTGCTGCTGTTACAGCTGTTGCTTCTTCTTCCTCTTCTTTTCCTCCTCTTCCTCCTTCTTCTTCTTGTCCTCCTTCTCCTTCTCCTTCTCCGTGTTCTCCCTCATTTTTAACCTTACAGGTCCTTTGTGTATATATTATGACTTCTGGTTTAGTATTTTCTTATGGAATTTCAGTGTGTGCCAAGCTGTGTATATGTTTTGCTCATGGTTGACCTTCTCCTCTCGTCTTTTTTGTCTCCCTATTAGTTTGTTTGGTTTTATTTCGATTTGATTGGTCTTGTTTTATCTTATTTTATTATGTATCCCTTAGATGCCTGTTTGTTTCCTAATGAGAAACAGAAAGGATGTGGCTTGGGATGGGAGAGGGGGCAGGGAGGAACTGGGAGGAGCTGTCAGAAGGGAAATCACAACCAGAATATAGTGTATAAAAGTTTATTTTCAATAAGAGAGAAAAAGAGAGGAGGAGAAAAGTCTTTAAAAAAATCTTCAAAGCTTAAAAATAAAAAATAGGAGGTAGCTATAATATGAAAACAAGCAACTGGCTGTGCAGAGCAACTGGAGAAGAGTAGTAGGGACCGTGGCTGGAAAGCTGGCGGTTCTGTAGAGCTTGGAGTGGATTTTAAGTTTCTTTCCTTATTAGTATATTTCGTTTTGTGTCCCTCACTAGTGTACTGCGGAGAAACTGAGAAGTGAGCAGGTATGGATGCTGGGACATGTAAGTGGATGTTATGGATCACAGTACTTGGACAATAATGACCTGTTGAGATGGATTTGTAGGAAATGCATCCTCTCCTCAGACTTTTCAGGGAAAAGTGGCTCTTTAGCACTACTGAGATGTAACTTCTCATGACAAGAGTGAAGATAGAGCCAAGCATTCTTTTCATAATAACTAAATCTACCTATCTGGAAGCTGAAGTGCCATGCTTGCTTGTATAGATGGTGTTTATGGCACCTTAAAGATATTTGAAGCATGATTTGTTCTCATTCATAGTGATGGTGGCAGAGAACTGGTAATATGTAGCATGCCGTAAAGGAACACTTGATGTTCCCGAACACAGGGCTGTGGCTGAAGTGGATAGAGAACAGCTGGAGAGCATGTGGTCCATTAAACATCTGGGAGCCATCAAAGGCGATGGTGGCAAAGGCATTCCAGATGGTTCTATTGCCACTTTCATGTGCTTCATTACCCATTTGCCAACATCAGATGACAATGGGCAAGTATGAGTATGATAAGTGTTAACCAATGCTCTGCCATTCAAAGCCTAGGAATGGAGGCTTCTCAGCTCAGTGTATCCTGTCCATTGCCTCAAATTTCTATGACAAATTAGGTCATGGTGACACAGGCACTCATTTTGATAGAATATGAATTCTTTAATCTTTCTGTAGAATAGATCCAATGATACATATAAATAGCTTCCAAATGTTTTAATTGGATTTCTGTGCACAGAAATGTTGTAATTGGAGTTTGAGTCACCTAATACACATGGCCTGCATTTGTTTGCTTGTTTATATATTAGCTCATGATGTCTTTAGACTGTACCACTCAAAACAAATGCTCAGATCTTGGTAATGGTTAACATCTAACCACAAGAGCTGTATGTCTCCTCTCTCTCTCTCTCTCTCTCTCTCTCTCTCTCTCTCTCTCTCTCTCTCTCTCTCTCTGATCAATCTCAAATTCCTTACTCCACACATTTCCTTTTATACAAGAGAAGATATATATGCATAAGAAAAAATATGAAAGAGATATTCAGCACGAACAGAAATACAAATCATTATTGTAGTAAAATAGCACTCTCAAGCAAGTTCATTGATCAACAATGTGAAACTCTGACAATAAAAGGTGTCACAGAGAGTAGCTCTGCACATGTACAAAATGTACAAGCGCCCAGATCTATAGGCATTAAAAAGACAGTCATAGGAAAATGGAGCCATAGAGCTGTATGCCTAAGACCAAGAATGGGAAACAAATCATGGCACCTGTTCAACAGGAGTCTGGTACAGAATGTTCTTCATCAAAGCCCTTATTACATTGATAAAATCTTGTGATTAGCTTCACATAAAAAATACACCTCTAATGTATTCATCAAACTTAAAAAACAAAAACAAAACGCTGAGAATCTCAAAACTACCTACACACTGACATTGTACATGTGCTTAAATGACAGATCATCCAAAGTGTGAATTATTAAGATCAAATTGCAGAGATCCATTTATAGTAAATGTTCATAATGCATTGGAGAAGGGCAGATTATAAGTCTAGGCTCATCATAACATCATTATTATAAAATAAATATGCACATAAAAATATAAGACCCATTTTATTGTATTAATAATATATGTTGGATTCCTGGGAAGTATTTACTTCTAAAATGTGCTTCTGTATACTACTTCTCCTTAAAAGAGGCATGTCTTTTTGTTGAATTTTTTATAAAAGCAAACTAAATAAAAAGTGGTTCCCTGCTAGGCATGATATCGCATGCTTTTAATCTCAGTACTCAGAAGGCAGAGGCAGACAGATCTCCAAGTTGGGAGCCAGCCTGGTCTACAAAGGGAGTTCCAGGACAACCAATGATACATAGAGAAACCCTGTATGGGAAAGAAAAGGAAAGGAAAGGGAAGGGAAGGGAAGGGAAGGGAAAAGGGAAAAGAAAAGGGAAAAGGGAAAAGGGAAAAGGGAAAAGGGAAAAGGGAAAAAAGGGGGAAAAGGGAAAAAAGGGGGGAAAGGGAAAAGGGAAAAGGGAAAAGGGAAAAGGGAAAAGAAAAGGGGAAAGGGAAAAGGGAAAAGGGAAAAGGGAAAAGGGAAAAGGGAAAAGGGAAAAGGGAAAAGGGAAAAGGGAAAGGAAAGTAAACTGGATCCCTTTACGCTAGACCACTTCTTGGGCTAGAGACAGCTATGTGAAGATGCAGCTTCCTTACTCTATACTCACCTCTCCAGACAAGTGTCTCCTGTGAGGGTGGCCTCCCTTTGGAAACACTGTGTTAGGAGTCCACAGACATATTATTAGTCCACTGGCTCAGTCACAATCTGAGTCCTGATCTGCCACCACTCAACAAGCTGAAGTGGGAGCACTAAAGCCTTGAGTGCTATGAAGAGAGTGTGAAGATTTCACTAATCAGTGGATGGAAACTTCTAGAAGGTAAAGAGTACTTTTCAAGGACGTTAGCAGGTAGTTCATTATTAGAAGAGAGACATCTACCTGAAGATTCTTAGTGATTAAAAAGGGGGCATCTGGAACCAGGGATTGGGGGTCGGGTATATGTCAAAGGGCTAGGATTGTCTTCCATATTGTGATAGCAGAAGTCCTTTTATTAGGCATTTCCCAAAAGTAAAATCACCTTAATATCTGACTGGATAAGCTGAATACTCAGAGACATTCAGCTAGTCCCTGATCCTGTGGGGACTGTGACTGGTCTATTTCTGAGCAGAAACAGACAACATATGGTCAGACTTTTGCTTTCTGGTAACTGGCTAGCCAAATACCTTTCAGGTATTAAGCTCCAAAGGCCGCTCAAAGGCTCTATACCTAAGAGGTTCTCCAATCCATGGGCATGATGATGCCTTTTGAAGTGACAGAACATCATCTCAAAGCTTTGGAGGACTCCGTGAAGGTCAGAGACTTAACAGTACAATAGCACAAGAATCAAAGAATTCATAATTTCCAGGATTTTTCAAATGGAGTTTTAGGAGACTGACGTGTTTTCTACTGGGTAAAGATGGTGCCTAAGACTCAACTTTATATTGTGTCCTTACTAAAATTAAGGACAATGCAAAAATGCTCAGGACACCTAGCTCCAGCAACGGTAGCATGTATTCCTGTGCAGGAGCCATGGCTCTCTTATTATTCCATGCATGGACTCTGCCTGGACTGAACACACAGTATAGGTTATTTGCTGTAATGCTTAACCTTGCAAGGTAGCACATAACCAGTACTGTTTCATAATGAGAAATATTGTTAACCTTTCTGAATCTCCAAGATGAGTAGGGAAATGTAAACTCAGGATGCTCTGACTGTGCCCGCTTCCACCGAAATACAGTTTGTGTGTGCATGGAAGACTATTCAATCTTTGTTCTCTTCCCCGCTTCTCTCCCTCTTTCCCCCTTACTACAGTGGAGAATGTATCGATTGGGAAAACAGTTTTGTTCGTTTAACCTTTGTCCACACAAGAAGGCAAGAAGGCGTGAGCCAATTATGTTAGCAACCATGGCAGTGCTGCTGCTTTAATTGTTGGTTGAACAAATGACCACGTAGTTCCTGCAGAACGTATTATTAGCCCTTCTGAGGGTGCGAGCTAATAAGACGTTCTCTTGAAGTCTAGTCTTTTCTTCAAAGAAACTTCTCATCCGATGCCAGCAGTCTGACAGAACCTCGACCCATAAGTATAATTAGTGATTTATCAGAGCCTTCTTCAATTGATCAGGCGCGAGAGGCGCTGTTTTGTCTGTTGCCTGGTTCAAAAACCCTGCTGTGATCATTGGGAGCAACCCAGAAGCAAAAGTGTCCCATAGGGACGCGGTATGTTGGTATTGAACTCCAGCAAGGAATGCCACTATGACAGCGCTCCGAATGTCACTCTCCAGCTCACAGTCCTGCAACACTGTCCCTCCGCTGACAAGTAAGAAGAGGGCGTCTGTGTCTGCTAAGCACCTATTACCTGGCAGCCGATTCTTCATACGAGTTTTCCATTTGAGTCCGAGTTCAGCGCCCTGTCTGTGGGATATCGTGTCAAAGTCTCTGTCTCACTCTTCAAAGAGAAAGAATGACAAAAGAGAGAGACTAGGGCCGGATGCCCTTTCGAAGTCTTTTCATGTAGACACCATAAGCCATTTAAAAGAGAACAGGGGCCACAGGCATGACTCTATAGGTAGAGGGGCTAGCTAATCTGAGTTCAGTCCCGATACTCCACAGGATGGAAGGAGAGAATTGATTCTTACCCATTGTCCTCTGATCTCCCCCATACATGTGTCCCCCCCCCCAGTAAACAAATAAAACCTTGATAAAAGTTAAGAATATCGATGTATGCTCTCTCTTCCCAGGCTGTTAATCTTTGGAGGATGGCTTAGTGTACTTAACCTCCACCTTCTTAAAGCAGGCCTACTTTTCATTAGTTCTAGACTCCAGTGACCCGGGATCTGTCTATGGCTGTGCCAGTCCCACATTTCTGTCACAGGAGACAAGCCTGCACCATGGCTCTGTAGCTTTCATAAGAAGCAGCTGAGCACACCTCCACGTGGCCACCTTGAAGTCACATTTGAAAAAAAAAAAAACACCATCAAGGCTCCCTGTTTTTGACTTCCCTGGTTTCTGTGTCTACATTCCTTGCTCTTGTTGGTTAAGCACACTTAGGGGTGAAAAGTCCTACAAGCTTTTTTTCCTAGAAACTAGTTTCTTCCTGGAAGGAATGCACGGAGAGATAATTTTGAGGAAAGAGAGGAGCCCATTTGTAACCACAAGTCTTGGTTCATATTTTATTTACATTCCCATCCTAGTCTTTACTAGATTAGAGAATTTATTACTTATTTCTGATATATTTACTAAAATTTTTTCAATTCATTTTTAAAGGTTTATTTTGGGAACTTAACAAAAAAACTGTATTTGTTGTTCAAAACTATTTGGTGTGTCTTCCGCTTAGTTCTATTTTTGAGAAGTTTATTTTTGGATTGGAGCTATCCCAGAATGGCCTGGGTGGGTTGCCAGTGACTGTACACTGGGGTGGTCCTTTGTCTGGAGTACGGATGTGGGATGCTTCACCTTCTTCATAGGGTTCAATGTCTTCTTTACAGGAAAATGGATCCGCAGGAAATGTGCAAATCTGGAAGCAGAGTCCAGGACAATGAAAGAGAGAAAGCTTAGAGCTAGTTCAGGTCAGCAGCAAGGGCTCTGGAGACACGGGAAACAAGCAGCACCTTGAATAGGCAGGAGAGTCCTCGTCAGGCAGGAGAGAGGGAAGAGTCATGTCTAGCCGTTGAAACCAAGTGCAGAAAAGAATCCAACACCAGAAGGAACCTTACACCAAATGGAAAGAACAAGAAAAATCACTTAAACCATAACTTAATTTGAAATTAGATGCTAAGTAAACGAAGTCCAACCTGGAATACTTTAGGACAGACAACAAATTTGATGAACTATTAATCCTTTTAATTTGGGAACCACACTCACCTTTAATTAGATTGAATTCACATGGATAAGAAGGATGCACTGGAATTTCTTAATGACTCTGTGTACCACTCAAAGGGCAAGGCGTCTCCTGACACTCAACTCCCACAGGCATCAAGGAACCAACGAACCGTCAGAAAGCTGGATGCTGCCGAGGAAGGAGAGAAATGTCTAACACGCCGGCTCAGAGCAGTGGTTCTCAACCTGCGGGTCATGACCCCATTAGGTTTCACACACCAGATTTCCTGAATATCAGAAATTTGTGTTTCAGTTTCTAGCAACACCAAAATTACAGTCACGAAATAGCAACAAAATAATATTATGGTTGGGGGGTCATCACAACATGAGGAACTGTATTAAAGGGCCACAGTATTAGGAAGGTTCAGAATCACTATTCTGAACACACACACACACACACACACACACACACACACACACACACACACACTCAGGCTTTGTTGTAGACTTCAAATGCATGTTCTTCTCCCCTCAGTTTCTCTGGTCCTGAAATTTCAAGCTACCCCATCACAGTCATCCCCAGGATAGTCTAGTGTGGATGTGATCTACTTATTACCTGAGTCAAAGGTTTCTATTCTTATCTTATCTTTCTACTTGGTTCAAAGAAGACTTCTAACTATCTCTCCATCCTTCTGTTTCTTAGAGAACTCACACAGGGAGAGTTCTGATAAATAAAGAAACTTGGCTAGGAGCAGGAGGTCCATACAGGAAAACATTCTCCAGGCATTAGCTAAATATCTGTCAGGGTAGTGGCTCTCAGAGCTTGGTCTCTACACCACCAGCACTAGTATCATTGGGAATCTGTTAGAAGTAGAAGTTCTTAAAACCCAATCCCAGAAAACAAAAATTAAGATGATGGTTTTACGTGTGTTTATCTCTTTTGAGCTGCTGCGCACCCATGGGCCTGTTTTTATTTTGAAATTGAGCAATGGAAGAAACAATTCCACTGGAGATAGGGCTCTTGGAGTGGTTTCTTAGCTACTGTGTTGCCTCTTCCTTTGCTTTGGACTAGATCCTACCAGGTTGTTCCCAATAAAGGAAAGGAGACAGGGGCCGGAATGTCACAACGTGGGACTCGGGGAACAACATGCTCTAAAGCAGTCTGGTGTGAGAATCCTGCTCGACGTGTCTACACAGCAGATGATGAGTCACCTCCGTGCAGGCTAGCTTTCGATAACAGATAACCACCTTCCCCTGACACCAGATCAGTGATTCCCACACCTGGTGTCTCCTCCGTGTACAGATATATCGCTGGATCCTCCTTTAAAATGGCATTGGTGAACAGGCAGCAAAAGCACAGGAAAAGCGTCTGCTTAGGTTTTATTTCCATATGATTTTAGGAAATCTCAGGTAAGTCAGCCATCATGGGAAATGTCCGTCAAAAGTAATCCTTCAGGAGGTACCTGAGAAGGGTGTTTATAGTTTACAGTTTGGGCCTCCAGAGACTTCCTCTTGTTAAGTCAGGAGCTGTGAGTCATCCTGCCTCTGCCTTGAACCCTGGGGCACCTTTTAGAATTCATCTTTATACAACAAATAGGCAGGCCTGTCGAACAGAGGGAAAGGTTCAACAGGCAGGGCAGGAGAGATGCTTAGGTGCCATCCTTGTCACTGCTCTGGCAGGAAGGAAGAGTAACTCTAAAAGGATCTTTGCACCCCTCAATTTGGCTATCAGAGGGCTCAAACAATGGTTCCTGGGAATTTAGAATTTTTTCAGGAACCCCACACTGAGGAGAAAGAAAGAGCTAAAAGCCTGGTGCCAGCCAGAGGGGAAAAGAGAATTCACACAGTTTTGGTCACTTGTCAGGACACCATGTGGGGTCCAGATAAGGATGGTCAGCTATGAAAACCTCTTTAAACCCAAACCTTATCTGAAGACCCCTCACAGATAGAATTGGGAAGTCGCTGGTACTCTTTGTATCTCTTCCCCATGTGGTTAAACTGAATAACCCTCTTTTTCATGGCCTTTCATTATTACTCGCCATATTTGCTGGTCGTAGTGAGGACAAAGTAGATTTTTAGGACCCCAAAACCAGAGCTCTGACAATAACAGTCCTGGTAACATCTGGACCTTGGTTGTGAGACTTGAACAGATGGCATCTATCCCTCTCACTATACTGAAGACATTCAAGACAATTATAATGGCGGAGAGTAACTAACAGGTCTCCAAGGCAGTCCCGACTCCCAAACGGTGAGGTCTTTGAAAGGACAACTGTATTGTAATCTTAGGTGCCCAGCATGTTCATGGTGAAAGATAAACCCTGAAAATGTCTTGGGTGAATGACGAGTGTGTGAACCTTAGAATTAACCTTTGGCTTATGCCTCCAGAGTCCATTAGTAAGATATAATGTTAAAATGTCCCAGATTTACGAGAGGGGGAACATCAGTTTCTATTTGGGAATCTGATTTTATAGTTGATATTACCTATTTATTAAGTAGAATTATAGGACTCTTGAATCATTTAGTAATATTTGGTTCAACCCCTTCATTTCAGAATGATAAATTAATCCAGGCGAGATAAGCTATGTACCCAAGGTGCTGTGCTTGCTGTAGTATGATAGGACTAGTGTACATGTAGAGGATACATATACACATGTATAGTATGAGTACAATGGATCTATGACTTCTAGTCATTCTGCTATCTGAACATAATTGTCTGTGTGTATGTGCATGTGTATGCATGGAGAGTGTACTATATGCATGTATAAGCATGAGGGTATGCTATCGAATGTGTGCATTCACATATGTGTGGAAGTCGGAAACCATCACTCAATATATTCATTATTGCTCTCCATTTTATTTTTGTTATCATTATTAGTGTGTTGAGGAGGCACACATGCCACTGTGCACACATGGGGGTCAGAGGACAGCCTTGGAGATTTGGTTCTTTTCTTCCACCTCTATGTGAACTCTGGGGAAGAACTTGGGTTTCTGTGTTTGTACCTCGAGGATCTTTACTAGTTATGCTATCTCAAGTACCCATGATCCACCAATAGTAGGGAGGGTCTCCCAGTGATAATGAGTTTGATGTTTTTACTAGACTGGTGATGGACCTGAAACCCCCTAGAATCTGCCGGGTTCTGTCCTCCAATGCTGGAATTATACCTGCAAAAGCACCCACCTTTTACATAGGTGCTTGGGATTTGAACTCAGATCCTCACACTTGTCCAGCAGGCACTTTACTCCCTGAGTCAGCGCCTCAGTTCTGCAGTTTTCACTGTCAACACAAACCTCTTTTCTAACAAAAGCATTCCTTTCTCAAGAGAACTGGCCCACAGCATCATCTGTTCTGGTTGTCCCCCACTTATCACACAGTTATCACGTCCCAACCCGACTTTAGATGTGATGTAACAGAGAAGGTAGTGGAATTACTTATTCTTTCGTACATGTCCTGGATTTTTGATAAAGAACTTTAAATCATATTAAATCGTTTGCTGTTTTAAACTGGTTGCTTCTTGTTCAGCTTTAGGTGAGTCTAAAACTTTACATATTAGTTTGAGAATATAATTTAGTAGCAGGGCACTTGGCTGGTATATGCCTTAAGTTAAATTACCTACAGAGAAACGTTTTCTGGGTATTTTTAGAGATACAGAGTAGAGAAGTTCAAGTTATTTATTATTTATTCATTTACTTTTATTACCTATGAATTTAGTGTGTGTGTGTGGGGGGGTGTGCGCATGTGTGTGTATGTTATGTGCATCTGTGTGCTCTCATGTATACCCATGGATGAGTAAAGGCCAGAAGAGGAAGGACATCAGATGCCCTTTTCGTGAATTTCACATTACGCACCCCAATCCACTCATCTCTTCCGCCTCTTGTGCCTACCTTCTGCCCTTGTAACCTCCCCCCAACAAAGAAGGAAAATCATCTCATTGTGAGAACTGTAGTTATGCCATGGTGTGTGTGTCCCAGAGTATACACTTTGTCCACACAGCTTTGCTTGCAAATGTTCATTGCAATGACTCATTGGTTTGGTACAAGGCTTCTGCTATTCTGTCAAGCTTGGGATGTCAGTGGGACTCCTCTCAGAGAGCCTGTTGTTTCCCTGTGTACTGGAGATTCTATAGTTTTGTATCTGTGGGGCCAACCCCTTCATGCTCTGTAGTAGTTCATAGATGGGGTAGATGTTGAGGTTGGCCAATTTAAGCACTGGTTCTGGACCTAAGAGGCATTTAACCTTATCAGCCTGCCAGCTCTCCTGCTCTAACACTCTTGGGGCCAGTTCACCAGCAACCCTCACAACCAGGGCCAGCTCTACCCTACTGTCCAAGTGAGACACAATTCCCTCTCTCCTGAGTATTGCAGCCAGTGATGGACATGGCTAGTTCTCTTACACTCAGGACCCCAGGATCAGTTCTTCTGCCTGCCATAAATGTCTGTCAAAGGATTAGACAGGGAAGGAGGGGATCTCTTCCTTTTCTACGCCAGTGCCCAGCAGAGAAGAGGCAGAGCCGTTCTCCTGAACTCCCAACATTGGGGCTGGCTCCCCTACAAACCCACTATATCCAGGGACAGCCCTACTGTTTTGCCCAGGTGAGGTACAGGAATTGCTCTCCTGAGTATTCCACTGGTGAGAGACAGAGACAGTTTTTCCATTCTCTTGATCCTGTGACCAGCTTTCCTGCCTGCTGTAAAGTGCAAGGGACCACCCAACAGACAAATGACAATGCCAGTTTCCCCATGCTCAAACCCTTGGGACTGGCTCACAAGCACCGCCCCCCCAAGTGTCCTCACCACTCCTACTCTGCCATTAGGCCAGCTCTACTGTGCTGTCTAGGGAAGATACAAGACATGGTCTCCTACTCTTATGTCTTGTGTCAGGGCCAGCTCTTCCACCTGCCTGTGGAGAGAACAAAGCAGAAGGGATCTCTTTCTCTCCAATATCACCACACAGCAGACAAGAGGCAAGGCTAGCTTGCCCACACTCATGCCCTTGGGGCTGGCTCACCCACAACCCCCCACATCCAGGGTCATCTCAATTGTGCTGCCCAGGTGAGGTACAGGGCCTGCTCTCCTGAGTGCTGTAGGTTGTTGAGGGCCAGGAACAACTCTCTTGCTCTCATGACCCCAGTACAAGGAAGGTCTCCTGCCTGATGCTGGTGGTAGCAAGTGTGTGTGTGTGTGTGTGTGTGTGTGTGTGTGTGTGTGTGTGTGTAGGGGGGAGTGGAGTATCTCTTACTTGTCTACACCATACAGTAGACAAGTGGTCTCTCAGGACTGGGTCACCTGCAACTCCTGCAATGTGCAGGGCCTCTCTCCCAAGTACTACAGTGCTGTGACCTTTGAATACAATTCCTCAAGTTGTAGTGACCCCCTATCAAAAATTATTTTCATTGCTACTTCATAACTGTTATTTTGCTGCTGTTATATTCATAATGTAAATATCTGATAGGCAGGATCTCTGGTATGCAACCCCTGTGAAGGGGCTATTTGACCCCAGAGGGGTCGTGACCCCTAGGTTGAGAACTGCTGTGTTAGGAGGTATTCTCACCATAATCTCCGGGACATAGTCACATGGAGAAAGCCGCTAGGATTTATTAACTAAAATGTTTAGTTTCTATATGGAAGATGAAAATCGGAAAGTCAATTAAAAACCAAGGGATATGCAAAGTATTTGTTAGGTGCAAACAAACTTTGTACTGTGAAGCCTCTTGCAAATTAATTTGAAGACTATTGAGTGGAAAGACGGACAAAGAGCCTGAAGAAGTGAGGCAAAAGTGAAGAAATTAAATGCAGAGACACAATGAAATGGTCAAACAAACCAGTTCCCAAAGGTGTCTCCAAAATCAGTTTGGTAAAAATAAAACCGTATCCAATATAATATTGTATTGAAGTATCTGGGAAAAGAAAGAGGCTTTCTCATACACATGAGACCATACATTTGTATTATTTATTTTGGTAAAGTTTGGTATATGCCATAAAAGCTTAAGAAAGCAATAAGCTTAGTTTTCAGAAATCACTGTTCCTGTCTTATCCTAAGGGAACTATCAAAGATATGCACAGTTTTATTACAGTGGTAGCTACGATAAATATAAAAATAAGAAAAACAAAGCTCTAACCGTTGGGGATTGTTGGAGTAATAGCATATCCAAATAATGGACCATTGCTATTTTTCAGTTTAAAAAATTAATGTTATAAAAATATGTTTACAGGGCTTGGGAGGTGGTTCAAAAGATAATGTGCTTGCCACACATATGTGAGGACCAGAACACATGTCAAAGCTAGATTGAATTGGGTTCTTCTTGTAATTCCAACACTTAAAAAGCAGAGGTTTGATCTCTGGGCCAAGTTGACCAGCTAGACTGGCTGGAATTGGTAAGCTTTAGGTTAAAGAAGAGATTCAGCCTCATAAATGGAGTGTGATTGAAGAAGACAATCCAAAAATGTCAACCTCAGACCCCCACAAGCATGTACACATACATGTACCCCCTACACATATGTGCCTTCATGCATGCAAATATACATGCACACAAAAATAAATGTGTTTATAATCTAATAAAGGAAACCAATGTGCCACAGAATACAGAATAACACTTTATAATATGTTATAATAATATGGATGGATAGAAATATGTATGTTCTAAAAATCTGAGAAATAATTTTTGTCACCCAAAAGAGGGCATATTTTGTTACTGTGCCCCAATTTCAATTATTAAATCCAGTAAAAGATGAGTTATTTATGGCATTTTCAAATATGGTTTGTAAGATGGATAATTCAGAAGTTTCTCTTGCTGGTGAAGGAAGAAAAACTCAGGCCAACTCACACACAGTGCATGATACTTCTGGTATTTTGTTGTCCAACGAAAATTATGGGACCGTGTTGTATTTCAAAGGAAGCAAACAAGTGTGATCCATAATAGCTCAGAAATTTGCAATTTCTGCAGACTATCCCAATGACTACCATACTGACAATTTTTTCTTCCATTTGCTTGTTTGTATTTTTTGATTTTTTTTTTTTAAAAAAACTCAGCATGTATGATGCTTGACTAATAAAAGTCACCATTCAGACATATGGCCTTAATCTTGAGTGTATGGAATGCTGGCTATTTTATTTTTATTGCCTGACAAAATACTTCTCAGTTTTGATATTTATTCTGTTAACCAACATATTTTGCTTCCAAATTTGGTGATCTTGGAAGTTTTGAAAAACATTTAAATTATCACCAACATGACACCAGGCATGGTGAGAACGATAACATGCCATGAATATTGTATCTTGAGTGAGGACCTTTAATATGCTTATTTAATTGACTCTGAATTCATTCTATTTAATTCTCCTATGGTCATTAGCTCACCACTTGGATATTAATGATTATAAACAGTGGTGAGGAATGTGGAGTGGGCTGCTGCACTGTTGGAATTTACCAGAGCAGAAGATAATTTCTATGCAGTAGAACATGGTAAGAACACTGGTGTCAGTACAGGATGCCAGAAGTAAGCTCTACCAAGTCTTCTTTGACTTAAAGGAGAGTGAGGAGGATTGGGGAGTCTTGTTGGTAGAAGTGTTGTTTCAATGGAAAAAAAAATAAGACAAAGATGTGTTTCTGTTTCCTTGTTTGTTTTGCCAAGCTGAAGAGGTAGGCAGAAAATACTCCTGACCTATGGGATAGTAAAATAATGAACTTGAGTTGGAGCTTTTGAGAGTCACCAATATTTGGGGAGCTTATGACCAGCACAAGGCACATCTCTTTTTATTTCCCATCCTGTTTTCGTTTTGACAATGGAGAAAGGAAAGCCACTGAGTTCATGGTTCAACAGAGCTCCCAGGAACCCAGGACTTGCCATTACTCGACAGTGGGGACATCATGCACAATACAGTTATTTGATTGTTTACTTGAACATTTGCTACCAGCTGTAATGATGATCATTGACTATCTGCTTCTGCCTTATATTATTCCTATCATATGGATGTAATAATGAAGTCACCTTGGGCTTACTTTTTTCTTTTCTATCTTTCTTCCATGTCTGGATCTTGGCCTTACTGACATAAGGGACAAGTATATCAACTTTAAGGCTAATAGAGATGCAAATAAGATTCAAAAATAGCAGATTGCATTTTGACAATTTCTTTGTCCATTACCAGTATCACCTCTACTCGTGTTGCTGGAATCTCATCCTCCAAGGGAACCGCTTATCATGGAGCCTAAAAGGAGTGTCCGAAGGCTTGAGGGAAAGCTTGGATACTGCCTGGATTCTTTTCTAAATTAAAAAAAAAATTCGTTCCCTACCAAGCTATACTTACTGTGCTTGAGAATTTCAGAGTTGGACATATGGAGAGAAAGGAATATATCTGCATAACAGGAAGCAGAAGGGAAGGCTTGCTTTTCAACCAAATTATACCTGGAAAACTAATGATCATTCTGAATATTTATATGGATCTGATGATTTTTGTGCATATTCACAAAATAAGACTCAACTGTAAATGAGTAAAGATTAGCAGAAGCCAAGCGTCCAGAGGAGAAAGAAACTCTTGAGCCAGAGACTGGGGGAGGGGATAAACATATCCCAGATTAAGCTCAGTCCTGGAAGAAAACATGGATACTTCAATGTCCTGGCAATCCTATTTGTTGGGGTGTTTTGGTATAGAATTGGAAGAGGCTTGGGGGAAAATAAGAAAGAAAAACAATACTGATATGAAATTGAACTCTGACAGAATGCAAAGGTGAGCTTGGGAGCAGCTTTAGGGCTTAAAGACAGCAGAGAGAGAGGCAGTGAGATTTGAAAAAAGTGATTACCATGGTCAACAGATAGATATGCTGTTTGCACACAGGTTATATTGAAATTCCTAACAGACTTTTCTCGGGTTGAGACATCACTGAGAAAGATGCATGGATGCAAAATTGTGCCAGAAAAGGTGAAAATTAACTTGGGAATAAATCTCATACATTCTGTTGTTGAAAGTCATAACGACAGTAAAACGTTCTGTGTCCTGCACAAGTATTAATGGTCATCCACTCATCGGTTAACTCCTTATTAAGCATCCACAGTATGTGTATTGACTGAACTGAGGAGAAATCCAGTATCGTGTGCTGTAAAGGAACTTGCCTATGGAGTCTCACATTAATCTTTAACATCTAAATAATATTCCCATGTATTAAAAACACCTATCAAGGTCTGAGATTTCATGTCAGCATGAGATGCTGGTTAACAAATGAGAATCATGAGCTCAAGGCCAGCCTAGGCTAGATAGTGAAATCCTCACTCGAAAGCAGTATCGCCTTTTGATTTCAGAGCTATCAGTGGGTTTGGATCCCATGCCTGGTCTACAAAGCTGCAAGAATGCTGCAGCTCTTTTGGATTTCACCAGACAAAAAGGGATCATGAGTTCTAACCCTAAGCATCCCTTCTGGTTTGACTTCTTTTCCATTAGTTACCTTCCTACTAATGTACAGAATGAAGTTAACATTGTATTACTCACTATAAACAAGGGCCTGGCTTGTAAATGACATGAACAAGATTCACCACAGAGTCTACAGATGTTCTACAGAGAAAGTCTGTGAACGGGACAGTGAGAAACAGGCATAGGCTGGGCTCCATGATTCAGTCTTTCAGCAGCAACAGTATCTTAAATATACCAGTTAAATATTCCAGTGTATGGGATTGCCAATAGCTGATAATGACTGAGAAGTTGGATTTGAGCCTGCATCTAGATTTCTAGAAAGGTCTAAGCGGTTATAGAAATGTCAATAAAAGCTAAAGCATGCATACATTGTAAAGAACAGTGATTACCAAGATGTGGTCCATGAGCCAATAGCACCAGCATCACCTAGAAACTAGCTCATGCCTCCCTTTGGCTCTAAGCCAGGGTTCTGAGATGAGGATGAACAATGTAAGTTTCCTAACTAGCAGGTAATCAGAACATGGCTAAAATTGTGTGACCCACACTGTTTTAAATGTAGCAAAAGAGAAGCCGTGGAGTGAAGGGTTTCCTTATCTTTTCCACTCATGATACCCTTTGCTCTGAGAAATTTTATGTAACCCCAGGCATATAACAGATATACAAATCAAATTTATATTGAGAATATATTCCATATTTGTCTTAAAATAACCTTTGTATGCATTAACTTTTGCTGTTTCTAAGGGTGAAGGCAAATATACATTCTAATGAGATGAATGTGCTTGCTCATTTTTGCCTGAAGATTAAATATTTGCTGAACATCTTATATCAAATATCTCAACATTTTTTCATAGTTGATTGGTATTTTGGTTTCATGGTCATTCATGCTGAGAATGTTAATTTGCATAAATAAAATAGTGCGAAATATGAGGAGGAGGCTTAAGGCTATCTCATAAATTACAAGGATCTGGTCTAATCCAAAGCTAAAATTCAGTTATCATTTCTAAAAATGAAACCCAATCCAACAGTGCAAAATTAATTTTTGTTTTTTGTTTTTAATACAATCATTTTACTGATATTAAGCATAGTATGAACCTTGGAATGAACATGCACTGTCTTTCTTATACCACACATTTTCTCACACTGTGAGGCTTATATACTTATATACTTTCCAGAGAACATTTAATGACAAAACTGTAATTAGTATTTTACCAGAAAATTTGCACATCATATTATTATGATGCATGTGTTTAATCTTTCTTGAGTCTTTGTACAAGTTAAATTGACAAAAAGATGAGTCAACAATCTTGTTCTCTTGGCATCTAGCTCAGTCATTAACAAAACCCAAATCTGGGTTCTTATTGATGTATAATAAAATGTAGTTAAGATCGTAGGGAATAGCTTATGGAATGAAGCATTTGCTATGAAAGTGCAGACCCAAGAATGCACACAAAGATGTGGTAGTGTTTTCGGTAAGCACTTCCTACTGACAAATAGACAAAAGATTTAGAATATTCATACCTTGCCTGATATCTAGCTTGAAATATGTAGTTGAGAACAAAAAGGGACTTAACCACAAAGAGTGGGAACTGAAGAAACACTCCTTATGATTGTCTTCTGAATTTCAAATACATGCAAAAAAACATGTGTTTTCACATTGACATGCAAAATTACTCACACATACAATCATGGATACACCTTTATGCATACCACATACACATAAGAATTTATGTAATTTAAACATATTTTTCTTAATTTTTTACTATTTAAATGCATTTTATATATATCAAACATATTAATAATATTGAGTATTTTGAGAATCAAATAATACATAAAAAATTTGTTCAACTTTTATATTCATATCCTTTCATACCCTAAAATATCATTAATGAACATTTAATACTATCCATAACTGAGGATCCTATATCTAGAATGTTGAATACCAAATTGTTTCAAAACCTACAAAATATTCTTTGGGAATTAAGCATAGTAAAAGAGCATAAAATATTAAAAAGGAATCATTAAGAAATATATTCAAAAGCCCATATCCGATACCACCTGACATAGTGAGAGTATTTAAAAAACATTATATATCTGTGTTCATTGTCTAGCTATAAGTTTACTTAAAGCAAAATTAATTTTTAAAATAAGTAAAGCATTCTAATCCAATTCAACCCAAAGATACATTAGTTAATTAGATGCTAAGGAGTTTGCTTTCTTCAATAAAACTATTATATTTTGGTAGGACTAAATAATTTTGCAAGCATTAAAAAAAACCTGAAAAATCATAACATGTAAAGGACTCTGAGTTAGGGTCTCTTTTCCAACATTGCACTGCACTGCCCTGTGCTACAAAACAGGAGAAAAGAAGTACTGAGCCCAACACTGAGCTTTCATTGTAAGCTGACTATTAGCTTCCGATTATATCCTGCATATTCTAGATTGTCACATAAGAAAACAAGACCCCAGTACAGGGAAACATCAGGGCCATGAAGTGGGAGTGGGTGGGTAGGGGAGCAGGGTGGAGGGAGGGTATGGGGGACTTTCAGGATAGCATTTGAAATGTAAATGAAGAAAATACCTAATAAAAATTGGAAAAAATTTAAAAAAAAGAAAGAAAATGAGATCCATTGAGGAAACTGTAATGATTCTGTTTCAATAATCACCTATTACTGCTGTATAAAATAATTAGACACTTGATTTGAGAATGAATAAACTAGTCATATCCTTTAACATGAAAGAATAAAAATTCCTGCTGGGATCCTTAGTATGTACGTAACAAGGATCTCTTTACTATTTTCTTCTGGAATACTTATGGCTTGGAAAGTTCAGTTATGAACCACAGTGCTGCCTTATGACCACAGCCCCTTGGCATTCTGTGTCCCTGCATACAATTGGCCCCCAGCACCTTCCTTCACTGACTTCCCAACTTGAACTTGATCATAAGCTCCTCAGAATAAAAATGTATTTCTGTTTCCTTAGCAATGCATCTAAGTAGCTTCACAAGACCATCTTTAGACAGAAACTCTTTCTATCTTCAGTGCCTTCTAAAATCGGGTAGGATCAAGCCATACAATTGTCATTGGTGTGAGGACCAGTTGCCAAATGTAAAGGATGTACTTGTTGCCATGCTTCTCTCCATCTAAGAAAAAGAAAGGTTATTTAGCTTAAAGAGTCAGCTGTAACTTGCTATGATCCTCAAAGGCCCCATGGCCTTTGAATTTGTCTTTATTGTATTGAGCACGGCAAACCGCTTCCTTCACACTTCCCTCATGATAATTTGGGCTTCAGCAGAGAAGCATGTGACCTCTGTACATTGGATTTTCTGGAGTGCTACACAGAGATTCTAATTGAATGAACCCTGAGCATGAGGCAGGGTTGTAGAAATCACACTGAGATTGTCACTAGACATCACACTAAAGAACAACATTCTGATTTTCTGTCCTTTCTTTCTTGCTGTCCACTTTCTTCCCCAGTTTTGCAAAATTGAAAAGGAAAGACTTAGCATAACCTCAAAGAGAATTCATCTATTAAAAGAGCTCCTTCCCAAATCTATGCATACTTCTCCTTGCAGGCAATTCTCTAGAGGTCGACATAGGCATGCAACCGGTACTGGAGGAGGACCTCTCAAAGACTGGATATTAGAGGTCCCTGCCCCAGGTAGTTACAGACTCAGCTGGTGTGAGAGGGGGATCTGCCTCCTCACAGAGATGTCTGAGAAGCAATTGCCTTTGGCACTGCTAAGAGGAACTCAAGATCTCAACAACAACAACAACAACAAAAAAGAGCTAAATATTTTCCAGATTCTGTACCAGCCATTCTGAGAAGACTCCAGGGATAAGTTTATTGTGAAGCAATGTGGCAGATTTAAAGCCTCTTTGAGAAATGAGTGCTTATGTCCAGAAACCCAGTGAACATCTGGGCTCTCACCAACTTAGCAATACGATATAAATGGGTTCACAGATGTGCAATTGTAGAAAAATGTTTTTAAAAAGCTGACACAAATACTTCTACTTACTTACTTATGAGGGAAGAACACATTTAAAATAATTATTCTCCAGGTCAGATTTTAGGCCAAAATTTCATTTTCTTAAGTTTTGTGGTGTCACAATCTTGAACATTATAATTCTATGTATTTCCACTCATTTAGCCTTCAAAATAAGTGTAAGATTCTGCACTTAAGATGGACTGTATTATTTAAAAGTACAAGTCGAAGAAGAACTGAAGCAGGAGCACAGAACATCTGAATTGTATAGTATCCAATTATTTCCCAGCCCCATTCTCATAGAGACATCAGGCTATCTCAAATTCAGCATTCCGCCTCCCACACCCACATAATGGCCACACCCACATGACGGCCACACCCACTCTTCATTCTTGTTCTCTAGATATGGTGGTTTGACTAGAAATGATCCCCACCAGCTCATAGACTTGAATTCATTGTCATCAGGGAGTGGCACTATTACAAGGTGTGGCCTTGTTGGAGGACGTGTGTCACTGGGGATCGGCTTTGAGGTTTCCAATGCTCAAGCCAGGCCCATTGTCTCTTTCTTCCTGCTGTCCATTGATCTGCACATAGAACTCTTAGCTCCTTCTCCTTCTGCCTGCACACTGCCATACTTCCTCTCACAATGAAAACAGACTAATCCTCTGAATGTAAGAGAGCCCTAATTAAATTCTTTCTTATATAAGTCTTGTCATGGTGGTAGTGTCTCTTCACAAAAGACTGACTAAGACGTTAGAAATACTAAACATTTTGTATGTTCCTTTCTATATAATTCTCTTCCACAGTAGGCCACCTTTTTAATTTACAGAAGAGTAGCTTAGACTTTGATTCTTAAAGCTTATTTTGTAGTGTGCGGATTAACCATGCAGTTAACAAAATGATAGGCTTTTAAAGTCAGAAGGTTGCACCAGATCCTCTGGAAGTGGACTTATGGATGACTGCGGGCCATCATGTAAGTGTGGAGAAATGTAACCAAGGTTCTCTGCAAGTACACATTGGTGAGCTATCTACCTAGCCCTGCTCCCTCATTTACTTAAATATATACTACTAATAATAAATAACTAAAATATATTAATTTAGTTTCTCCTTTGTCCTAACCCATTCCCCATTATGCATCCTTGATGGGAGATGAAAGCAGGGTTGTATCCATAGAGAATATTTTCCCAGCCATCATGTTTGGTTTCCCAAGAGCACAGAGGGAAGCTGGACCAGGGAAGGACACCACACCCACGATGTGGAGTTGATAAAAGAACTGGATCACGAAAAATATTTCTTTTAGGGCTAGGATTGGCAAACCCACCATTTAAATTAAAAACACCATGAATTTTGGAGCCTAGAAAATCGACAGTGTTCTTTGAAGTCACAAGAAGTTAACATGACCAAAAAATGTGTGGTGTCGGGATACCCATATGACTGGAATTATTTCAAGTCAGCTTTATTTTTATTTCATTCTTTTGAAAGATGAAAACAGAAAGAAATATGAAAAAAGCCGTGAAACCCAATCAAGCCCCAGCAGCGAGAAGCCCTTTGTCAAGACCCTGATGCTTCCTCAGACAGACAGTGCATTGAAAAGCAGAGGTGACAAGCTGCTTAGCATATGCATCTGAACATCAGTTTCTAGGAGACTGCGTGCTCATCAGGTCTCCAAAAGCGCATCTTGCCTTTGTATTATTTGTTTTAAATTTTTTGCAAACTGATGCTAAAGGTCAGTCTGCAGCGGATCGTCACTGGCACCCAACTTCAGCTCTTTCGCTATGGTTAAGTGGCGAGACCCAGTTAATAATATGTGAAAGGGTCCAGAGCCCGTTTGAATTTGGGGAAGAGGTTCTGTATGCGTTTTTTCACAAAAAGAAGACGAAGCAAGATGCCGGATGCCAGAGAGAGGGCAGAACTTTAAAGAGTCCTTCGGATGCTGGGTTAACCAGAACAGACACCCGAAGCCTTGGTGCTGTTTATAACTACTTTATTAGCATATTTTTCCTTTTCTTGCCCTCACCCTGCCGCTTTCTCCACTTTTCTCTTATGGTAAAATGAATAACATTGCTTTGACACATGTTTGACTATACAGTTCAGGCTGGCTATACAATTAATCTGGAGGCCTCCTAACCTCCATCTCCTGAGTACTGAGATTACAGGTGTGCATCTTCATATTTGACAATAATGATTATTTTGAAACTAGAATGTATAGAACTTTTTTTTTTTAAAGATTTATCTATTTTATGTATGTGAGTATACTGCAGCTGTACAGATGGTTGTGAGCCTTCACACGGTTGTTGGGAATTGAATTTTAGGACCTCTGCTCACTCCGGTCCCACCCTCTTCTGGTGCGTCAGATCTCATTACGGGTGGTTTTAAGCCAGCACGTGGTTGCTGGGATTTGAACTTAAGACCTTCAGAAGAGCAGTCAGTGCTCTTACCCACTGAGCCATCTCGCCAGCCCAGAACTTTTATTATATCAATTTAGAAAAGACTGTCCTGAGAATAGGGTCACCTCTTGAACCATAACATATTAACAGATCGTAGACTTTTGTGTTACTTTAATTTACTTGTTCTAATTAATGAGGATGGATGCAAGGCCATGGTGTAAGAGACAAGCAATACCTTTCATGGAAATCACAACCTTTCTGTCCTTACAGCACTTAGGGTTTGGGGGTGGGGTGTGTCAAATAGTCTATACCAAATTCTTGGTGTTGTCTGTCAAAATGCAAATATTAAAGCAAGCTGGAGATACAGCTCAGTTGATAAAGTGCTTGCCCAGATGGGCTAAGCCCTAAGTTCCACCTAGAGCAACACATAAGCCAGCAATGTGCTTGCAATCCCAGCACTTAGGAGGTAGAGGCAGGAGAATCAGAAGTTGAAGGTTATCCTCAGGTATAGAGTGAGTCGGAGGCCAACCTGGGCATTGTGTGACCCTGATTTATTTCTTAAAACATTTAAAAAATGATAAAATAATGGATCTTTTCTTATTTTGTAAAAGAAAAATAACCACTTATTAACATGGCGTTATGTTATATTAAACCAGATAACTTCAAAATAAGCAAGTCAAGGGTGACCATTGAACTAGGACCAGCATTTAAAAGAAAACTTTTCTGTTACTGGTTCAACCATGTCCTCCCAAAGGATGCTGAAGTCCGAATTATAGTACTTGTGTCTCTGGCCTTATTTGAGGAAAAGATATCTCCGAGGCCAAGTGAGGTTATGGGAGTAAAATCTAATCCTATGTAAATAGGTTCTCATTAAGAAGATGTATTTAACAGGGCCTACATGGGTCTGTACCAGGTCTTCTGCATATATATATATATATATATATATATATATATATATATATATATATTATAGTTACTGCCTGAGTATTCTTATAGGACTCCTGAATGAATGAATGAGTGGGTCTCTGTCTCTTGTGCCTGCTGGTGGGACTCTGTCCCTCGTGCCAGTTTTTTTTTTGTGTCCAACTTCGATATGATAGTTTTGGGTTCATCTCATTATTTGTTTTGTTATATGTGGTTGCTATCTCTTAGAAGTCTTTTGTTTTCTGATGACAGACAGAAAGGAAGTGGATACAGAGGGGAGGAACTGGGAGGATGAAAGGGAGGGCAAACTATCATCAAGGTATACTGTATGAGAAAAGATTCTGTTTTCAATAAAAGATGAAATAAAAAAAAAGGAAGGTGGCTTTGGCTTTAAACTCAGGACATGTATTTACACAGGAAGCATACTACAGAAAGATGGAAGACTGCTGAAATGACATCTCTACAAGCCGAGACAGCCAAGGTCCCCAGCAAACCCCAGGAGCTAAGGAGAATAATTTCCTTCACAGCCCTCAGAAGGGACCAGCAGCACGGATACGGCTAGCTTGAAGAAAGATGAGACTGACAGTTCTTATTGTCATACTGTTAAGCTCATGGAACGTCCTCCCCGGTTCCCTGGGAAGGTAAAGACATTTGCCTAACTTATCAAGTTCCTTCTCAAAGACCAGGACTGCTGCAATGCCAATGGTTTCGCCTGAGTGGGCTGATGACCCATGAATAAGGAGACTCCTGAACACTGGATGAAGCATTCCGGGGTGCCCCTGAGGTTTCTGGATTCACTGGCTTTTCTCACCCCCACTATGCCTCACCAGCCCGGGTGCTCTGTAGAAGCCCATTGTCACCAGCTCTCTGCTCCATGAGAGGAGAGGTCCTTACCCTGGCCTCTGTCAGCTCAGCTGCAAACAGGCACACTCTTGAGCTGTCTTGGGTTGAGATGTGTTTTTTCTCCTTTGGTTGGTTTCTGAGGTGACATTGATGAAGTAATTTTCTCTGAATACAGTTTTTTCTTGTTGGTAAAACGGGTGCCTGACAATTCTGTGACAACGTATGCTAAAAGCTATGCATATTATCCATCCTTTTCAAGTGTGTTTCTAGAGTCTTATCATTTGGCGTATTCCATGTGTGTTTGTGTGTGAATAGTTCAATCAGGAGAATTGTTTCTCGAGGCAAAACCATCAAAACCACAGTTTCCCAAAGGACATCCACTTGACATTTGCATTAGAATAGTAACAAATTAAAAGCCAAATTAAATCTGGGATGTCTTACTAATTAATAACCTTTAAAGAAAGAGGAAACACATACATAAATGCACGCACGCACACCAGGAAAACGGTATATAAAAAAGAATATTTTCTACAAAGATCTGATGACTAAGTTGCTTAGGGATGATAAATGCTTCCCCAGGCAGATTTCCTACTCCAGGGAGTTTGTTTATTGGAAAAAATACATTGATGATGTAATGAGAACCCTCCCAGAGGAAGCACCTTCCACAGGGGGAAGCATGGACCTTGGGACACAGCCAAAGATCTTCAGCTGTTGGCTCTGGACTGTCTTTCTCATTACCTAACTTTTTCCACTTATGCAGATCCTTCTCTTTCTTTAAAGTGTTCTTTTTTATGAGAGTACTGGAAAGCAAAGTGAATTCTTAAATATAATATGACAACCAATGAAGTGAAAATAACTAAAGTTTATCAATGGGTTGCTATGTGTTTGTTGAACCATATTGCATAAATAAATAGCTATCATACTTGTGATAGTTCACACAGTAGGGCTAGTGATCTTTGTGTGCACATGTGTGCATCTGTGGGTGGAGGCATCTGTGTGTGTTTCTTGAATCAGGCTTTCTCACTGTACCTGAACTCACTGATTTGGCTGGTTGACTGACCAGCAATCCCCTTATGAGCTCTTCTTATGTCTCTGTCCAAAGCACTGGAATGATTGGCATGTACCATCATACCTGGCTTTTATCTGGATACTGAGATCAAACCAAGGCCTACATACTTAAGTAGCAAGCACTCTGCCCTGAGAGCCATCTTCTCATCCCCTGTGACATCAGTCTTTGTTCAAACTAAAGGTATTGCATCAATTTCCCAACCGTCTACCCTAGATAGTTTCTGAATGTTGTGGCAGTGTGATGATAAATCTATACACAGCAAATCAAAAAACCCCAGCTCTCCAAAGCTTCGTGCCCTATATCGTGTTGCACATCCAGAGCACAGAGGACTCTTTGCATGCTGTTTTCAGAGGGGCCACTTTTCAGCCTGGGAAACTTGGGAATGAGGAATTCAAATTCTTCAAGACACTCCCATCAAGCTGAGTGGCCTTTCGATTGCCATCATCTCCTCAGCCCTCTGCTCTGTTACTTGGGAAAAGATATTAACACATGCCTGAGCTGGAGCCCTGAAATGTTCAGATGGAGAAACAACACACTTGGTTGGCAGGAGTTGCTGAGATAAAAGAGTTCGTCTTTCTAATCCTTGGAAAGATGGGGAAGACGAAGAGGATGCTGTCTGGCAGACAGGCTGAGTGAAGGACTGGCCCCAAATGAGAACGTTTACTTGGGTTTTGGGCTCCCTTTCAAATCATTTTTATTACCTAATGATTTGGGCTGGCTTTCCTGCTCCCTTCATAGTCCTTGGGCTTGGCAAGGGAATTTGGAGGGGACAAAGTCTCCTCTTCTTCATAAACAGGTTCTGATCCAAACCCAAAGTATTATACATTCGGGACTGGAGCTGCTGAGACACTAAGCACAAGTCCAGCCATAGGATAATGGATGACTGCAGCTCTTGGGTCATAAATAAAGTCCTGCTAAAAGTGGCTTTCCAGAAACAATCTCCATCTGGCAATATTCACTGCCACGTGTCTGCCCATGGGTCAGGGGTCAAGGGGAGGCGGCAGTTCAGTAAAAGTATTGTTTGCATTGGCCCATAATTAAAGACTCTATAAATTGCTCATTGATGGCCTGAGGGCTCTTTGAGCACTTCAGAATCTCTTCCTCAGACACAGAGGAGAGTAGGAGTGGGCTCCATGGTAGGTGGAAGCATTCCAGACATGAATCCAGGCATTGTCTCTCGGGACTTTGCATGTGGGCTTCTCAAGACAATGCTAAATTGCCGCCAAGGCAGAGCAAGCTCTAAGCTTGGGGGTGGATTTGGGTGATGAGATTGTTCAAGAAGACATTGAAATCCCAGGCAGTCCTGCCAACCTTTGTTCACATGAGCCCATCGACACAGCCTGCACAGTGGCCTGCACTCTGTTATTCGCAGCAGCAGCACAGGGCACGGGGGAAGGGCTATCTGGCAGGCTGATGGGCCAATGTATAGCTCTCTAGGGCTCCACTACATTCCCTGCATTTTTTGGAGCTGGTGTGTCTGTTATCACTCATGGAATAGAGCTTGGTCTGCAGAGAAAATGAGTGCTCTGTAGTGTATGGTTTTGGTAGCACGGCTCTAACCCGCTGTCCTCTTACAGCTCTCTCCTGTACAAACCCCTTATTACATCAGTCTGCTGTTTACAGAGTGCACTACAAGCACCTGTAAATCTCTGTCTTGTTGTACACTACAGTTTGGTAAGCCAGTCATTGTGTCCAGGTTAACCTACCAGAACTTTATGTTTAAAACCCTTCGAGTTCCTCCATGTACGTGGCTTCTAATTCAAGTTAATGCTAAAATTCTGTTTGCTTCCTGGAATCTTCTGTGACGATCACCCAAAGCTATGTTAGGCAGTTACCCTCGATATCACTCAGCTAATGACACCAATGGCTTCCCTAGGCTTTTTCTCACGGGGGGTAAGTATCCCCAGTTGATGCTATCTACTCTACCTTTTAATAACCATCCCCTGGAAAATACCAACCAGGATCAACCAGCTGCTGTCGTCCTCTTCTTCCTAAATGAGCTTCTAATGTTCAATCTCTCTCGTGTGCTACCAGCACTTACCAGCTCCTCCTTCCCCTACGTCACCCAATTCATCCAAAACTGCATCACAAACATCAAAACTAAGCCTAAGCCACTACAGAACCTACTATTTCTGTAGGAACTTAGTAGCCAGACAAAAATACAATAACTTAGGGAATGTCAGCCACAGTATTTCCCATCAAAAGCAAAGTCAGTGGGTCCCTGACAGTGGCAAAGGCAGAACTGCTGGGAAGGGGATAATCGAATTACCATGACCACTGAAAACTCACTGTGCATTTAAACAACTGTATGTGAACTATTCTATTCAATACTACTGTTAAACAAAGAAGTTATGATTATCATCTGAGTTTGCAGATAACAAAAATATGGTGGTGCCCTCTACTCTCCAATTCCTTGAAACTGAATTCCAGAAAAATATTTGAAGGTTTCTGCTCATTATGAAAATGCCTTTCCAAAAAAAATCTATGTTACATCACGAGATATTTGAGTCACAAATTTAATGGCAACACTCTGCAAAAGGCTTACTTCGGGACTGTAGAAAAACAGCAGATGTTTACAGATGTCTTTGCATTGGTGGGAAGGGTTCAGGTCAGGAGACTCTGAGAACTCAGTTGCACACAGCTGCTCTTTGCTTGCTTTACCCAAGTCCTTTCCTGTCTTGGAGGAAAAGCAAGAGCAGCATTTCCATAGACCTATGGAAAGTGTTTTCATCTCTGTTACACATCCCTGGCTCAATCAGAAGCAACCATACTGCCCTCTATTTGACCAGAAAAAGCAGAGACAAGCAGAAGGCCAGATGCCACGAGGTGGCTTTCTTAGGTGACAGCCATCATGAGAAGACTCCTTAGCACTGGATCTCCTTGACTGCTAACTTCTAAAAGCCAAGATGTCTGTGCTCTAGAAGCCCCTGGTATCTAGCAAAGGCCCAATAAGGTTCACCAGCTCAATGGAGGTCTTCTACTAAAGTACTTCATGGCATGGAAATGCACTCTTCTGTGTGGACTAGTCCATACCAGGCAAACACTTTCAGAGCAAGTGTTAACCTGGGGTCTTCAAAGGATCTCACAAGTCTATGAATTCTATGCAAGACATGTGTGTTTGCAAGTGGGAATTTGAGAGAAGGTGCCCTACTTTCGCTGGGTTTTTAAGTTTCTTGAAACAAGTTACTAAATGGCTGTTTTGTGGTTTATAAAATACATTTTGTTGTTTTATTTGATCTAACAACACTGCTATAAGGAAAAAATATTATCAACCTTAGTTTGCAGAAAATGAACAATATGAAGAAGATGGTAAATCTTGTAGATAATAAACAAAAAAACTGTTAGTATTCTGATTTAAGGTTACTTGTCTTCCTTTTGTAGTATGTGAAGGTGTATGTGAATGCACACATGTAAGGGGGTATTTGTTCTTGTATGTGAGGGGGTGTCTGTCAATGTACGTGGAAAGCTGTGGGGGGTATGTCTGTGTGTTTGAGAGGTTGTCTGCATGTGGAGAGGAGAAAAGAGAAACAATAAGATACTGGGGTAGATTCTGCTTCGCCCATTCTGTTTTTCTTCTTTTCCATTTCAAGTTTCAAAGAGTGGGAACCTAGTACCCCACCCCCAACCCCTGCCCTTCGCTTCAGTTTCTATTGAGCTGGGTCTGGTCTTCACTTCAATTCTAATGCTGTCTAATACAGCAACAGAGTGATTTAGGAAGCAGGGAAGAGAATGTATTATCTCTTTGCTTTTTAAGCCTTAATTTTATATCTAAGGACTGGAGTTAAAATAGCATGGACTGGATATCCAATTGGTTTTCCTCTTTAAGGGGAACAAACACACAAGAGATTTCTGGATGTGTTTTTCCTTGCCTAACATCTGAGGTTCATTTTGTCAACTAAAAAATAAGTTTGTGCATGGACGTTAGCTATAAATCACTTTTTCAATTGTGTTGTTCTGGAAGCAACCAGTGGTATAGAGAAAAGGGAGGGAGGGTGCTCTACAATGGCCACCTACTTTCCAGAGCCTTCTAGACTGCTGTCTGGGTGTCTCCCTTACCCTCCAACATTGTGAATGCCAACCTTGCCACTTTCTCCTACTTTCCAGCAAGTGCGTAGATCAGGAGTAACAAGCTACAAAACATTGGTGTGACGGGATGAGCCAAAGGTTAGGGGTGCTTCCTGTCTGCCAAGAAAAAGTTGAATCCCAACATTGCTTGGAAGCTAAGCTTCAGACTTTGATCCCCGTTGGCCCAAAGCAGAGAGAAGCTTCGCTGCTGTGCTCTTCTGGGCCTCTGGAAAGGAGAGACTTAGGGAGCATCTTCAACTCTCAGCAGCTGAGACTGTGCAATTTCTTTTACAATGACATCACAGGCGGTTTAGCATGTCCTCACTCAGCAAGTGGAAATTAAGCCTGTGAAGACACAGTCTGAGTAATGCAATGATGGAAGGTGAGGGTCCACGTCTGGGTAATGTCCATGAACCTGCCTTGAGGTCACAGCACCTCTGTTGGACAACTGTGCCTTTATTGATGGGGTCACTGGAGCCCAGTTTTAAGAGCATCTGAAGGAAACTATTCCCTGGAATTTATGGTGCTGCCGCCCTCCTCAACACATAATTTTATATCTTCTGGAAATGGAATCGTGAGCATTAGCGGGTCACTTTGATTCAGCTACTTTATAAGAACAAACAAAACTGCTGTGCTACCAATTAGCTGCATGGGACAAAAGTGTGATTGCTAGAAGACATCTAGATTCACGATACCCTTGGCCCTAATTTATAATCAGACATCTACTTGTAAATCATACACCAAGCCACGTTTTGCACAAGAGACAAAAATGCACAATGGACCAGGCTGTTTTCTCCTGTACTCTGTCACTGGAAAAATATTTTGGATAAGACTCCCAGATGTTGTAATTATTCCAGTCAGTTCTATCAAGTAGAGTGGGGGGGGCAGTGGGTCTTTCTATCACAGACTAAAATCCATTTCTGGGCTGCAGACCAGAAGTCAAGGACTTCCCAAACATTGTTTCATTATATCCTCCCTGTAACCCTAGGAGGTAAGTTCTGTTATCTGTTACTATACAAACAGAAAGCAGGATTTCAAAGACATTCCAAAACTTGCCCTGAGGCCAGGCAACTTAAGAAGCAGCGGCATCAGGGTCAAGTTGAGGTGTGTTCAACTCCGGGGCTACACTGTTGCCAGAACATCACTCTGCTTCCTCACTAAAGGGCATCCTGTTTTCTGAAACATATATCACCATAACTGTTTGTTTACTCCTTCAGGGTTGTCATTGGAATACATCAAAGATTGATATCCATCACAGAAACAACAGAAATTTTATTCCTCATATGTCTGGGGGCTGGAAAGTCTGAAGTCAAAGGTCTGGCAAACTTGGGGACTGGTGAGGAGGACCTGTTTCCCAAGTTGGCAGACACTTGCTCCATGTGTATCATTGAGGGAGAAGGAGCAAATCAGCTGACACTATCGCACTGACGGGGCTTGGATTTCGACTTGGGAGTCTGGGGAGATGAACTTCAGATCCTTAGCACGTCTCTGTTACAGTAGGATAAAGATGAACAGTGTAAAGCCTCAGACCTTGTGAAATACTAAAATCACGATGTGCTGGCTAGGCAGTACTGTTTGATTATGCAAGTTTAATTAATGCATAATGCCTATTGCTGATGTGTGCCAAGGCCATACTGTGCTAGAACCACTGTGTCAAAGTTTTCTGGACACGGTTCCATTTCATATTTATGACAACCTGGTGAGGTCAAGCATATCACATTTCAGATTTTATAATGATGGAGAGGTGCCGTGTCAAAAGTTAAACGACTGACTTGAAAAATATTGTCATCTTAGGTATGAGGTTAGGTTCTAAAATCCAAATTAGTAAGAGCAATAATAAATTGCAATGTATGTGGAGTTCACTCAGGGGGACTCCTCTGTACTGTTCAGACAGACCCAGGACCATATCAGACATAATATGTGAAGGGTTAACCATCTAGAAAAGGAAGGGTGTTGGGAGTTAGTGAGTCTGACTTTTGAGGTCCTTGGCTCCCATTGTCCAATTCCAAGATGCTCATTTCAGAAATGGTCATAAAGCTAAAGACAGCTATGGCTTTTTGCCTTTCTGTGGGCTACTGTGGGGGTGCTGGGGATCAAGTGTCTCCCCTCGGCTGGGGCTGTGGATGAAGAGGAGGTTCTTAGAGCTGTGGCTCTGACACCAGGACTCTCGTCACTCTTTGTTCTTGGCTTTTTGGTTTTGGTTTTTGGTTTTTGTTTTGTTTTGGTTTTTGTTTGTTTTTAGAAAAGCAAAATTCTTTATAATATAACGAACTATACAGGTCTGAATTCTGTAGTGCTTTTGAATCTGCTGAGAGCTCTGGAATGTGAAGTCATATTTTAACCCAAACCAAAAAAGGAAAAATGGGAAAAAAAAAAAAAAACAGGATTATTTGAGAGTCTGTGGGGACCAGAGCTGGGTATTGGGTATTGTGTTACAAAAATTTTCCATTTCAGACACAAACAGCACACAGCAGTATGTGGCCAAAAAGGGGGGCTGAGAGAGACTCCAGGAGGGCCTGGAGAAATAATATCTCCTTCTATCCTGAGGCATGCAGCCAGGTTCTGGGGAGGCTTGTCTAGATCTGGTTCAGATCACACTCGGACACCAGGGATGAGAAGGATAGCTACAGAGTCCCCACAGAGTCCCCACAGAATGCATCTTATTTTCAGAGAGCTCCCTAAGATCTCCTCAATTGAAGCACTGAGTCTCCCAGTGCCTCAGTTTCCAAAATCTGAGAGTAGGATAAAAACGTACCATTTGTTGAGTATTAAAAACACTGTGCGTTGGCTATAGAACACTGCTAAGGTAACACCAGTTTGATGCTGGCATGTGTTGAGGCCTCACTCTGCTTGAGCCATTGTGGGAAAGTTTGTGAACAATTCCGTTTCATACCTGTGACAACCTGATGCAATTAGATGTGTCTCTTTTCCTGTCTCAAATGGAGAAAGCTGTCTTGTAGAAAAGAAACCGGCTGTCTTGGGAACAGTCATCAACTTAGACAGTAGACTGAGATTTTCAGTTCAATCTTAACCTGGCACTAGAACCTACATAATGGGTGGATATCACCAGGGTAGAATCTGATGGGTGGGGTGGTGAAGAGGTCTTTTGTTGGCTAAAGTTTTCCTAGTAGTGCCCATTTCAGTTTACCATGAAAGCCTTTGTCTTTAAGAAGTGTATTGTTTGGGACTGAAGAAATGGCTCAGTGGTTAAGAGCACTGACTGTTCTTCTAAAGGTCCTGAGTTCAATTCCCAGCAACCACATGTTGGCTCCCAAGCATCTGTAATGGGATCCGATGCCCTCTTCAGGTGGTGTCTGAAGACAGCTATAGTGTACTCATATACATAAAATAAATAAGTCTTTAAAAACAAAAAAAGAAGTGTTTTGCTGGCTTCCCATGTAAATAAATTAGCCTTGGTTTTTCAACAGTATTGCCCAAAGTCTGCTACTTATGAGCAATGCCACCTGGGAATTTGTAAGAAAGATCTTCCAGTCTTACTCTGTTCTACCGTGTCAGATCCTCTGGGTTTGGGGCTCAGTAGTCAGTGTTTGAACAAGTCCTTAAATAATCTTGATGCAGCAAAAGCCATTGGCCATGGTGGTAAATAAAGGAAAGTTAAATCAAAAATAGAGACTAACGATGATTCTGCACAGCTGCTAGTGAATCATTCTCCCTCACACCACCCTTCTGAGTTCTGTCCTTTTTAGGATGAAGGATTTGGCCACATCCTATCTTGAATGATGAACTTCATCAACAGTGTCTGATCCTTGCTGAATGGAAGTCGAACTGAGAAGGTTGAGCCCTTCCTCCTTCCGAGTGCTTCCAGAGCCCATTTCTGTTTTAAGAGCCCTCCCTCAGTTTGCAGTGTGACTGATCAGCTCCAAACTGGTTATGTTGGGTAGAGGAGTGAGGAATCAAATAACTTATTCCACACCAAGGGACACAACCACTGAGTGGAATTACTGTGCACATCTGCTTAGTTTTAATGGTCCCAGGTAACATCCTGGCCCATCCCCCAGTCCCCCTCAGAGGTCCTCTAGATGACAGAGTCTGTAGTAGGGCAGGCCATTGCCACTGCTTTTTCGAGACAAGCTTTGCCTTCCCCTTGGTCTCACCATATCTGCATGCTTCCAGGAAGAGAAATTAAAACTACACAGACATCTCCAGAGGCCAGTGTAAGAGGGAGGTCCTGCAGCCCCGCACAAATCTCCTTCTTAATAACCAAGTAAACCTTTCAATAAAATCCCTCCATTGCTAGCTTGATACCGTTCCTTGTTATTGGAGATGGTCGTTTTCCTTCATTGAAAAACAGTGAGAAATTTTATTTGGTTTTGCTAGAAAAAAATAGAAATCATGCTTATTAATGTGACCTGTTCTTAGCATCTTTGAAACAGGAGTCTTTTTTTTCTTTTATCCCCATGAAGATTTGTAAATATTAAGTTCTTATTTTAGAGGGAGGTGGTAGCTCTGAATTCCATTTTGTATCTCCAAATAGGGTAAAATAAAAAGGTTTGAAATGCAAGTTGTTTCTGCTGAGAGAAATAGTTTTTGAATAGCCAGAGAGTTTTGCTCAGCACTTCCAGTTGCTATCTGGTCTTATTAATTTACTGCAGGCATACTACAAAGATTAAAGTCATAAGTCTGAGTTAGCAACTCTTAAATGAGGGCACTATTTGTGTAGAATGAAGAGTACCCCGTTACGTCTTTCTGAGAGATATTTGCAGAAAGGCAAGAGCTTAAGTTCAACAGAGAACCCAAGACTGGGAAACGGAGAAATGGGAATGTCTCTAAAAGTACTTTCAACTCTTTTAAAGGACCCAAGTTTACTCCTAGTACCTATGTGGGGTCTCCTAGTCACCTATAATTAGATATGACACCCTCCTCTGGCCTGCAAGGGTATAACACACATGCCACACACAGAGACTTACAAAAATACACATTTAAAAATAGAATCTTAAAAAAAGAATAGGAAGAATCCAAGACTGGATGTAGGCAGAGAAAAGCAGAGCCTTTGCTCATTGGTTAACTGGTCTAGGTAATCTGTGAGTTCCGGGTTCAGGGAGAGACCATGTCAAAAAAAAACGTAACATGAAGAGGAATTGAGGCAGACACTGGTCATTGACTTTTGTCCTCCAAGTTCACACACATCTGCACACGCACTCGCGTACATACACACAGACACACACAGACACACACACACACACACACACACACACAGAAAGACAAAGGTGCACACAGACTACAGAAACACACACAAAAAATAAATCAAATCAAATCAAATCAAATCACACAAGACTTCCCATGGTCTTGCCTATTTGCTACCAATGTTAAGTTCTCTGTATAGCAAATTGCATACTGTTGTCATTATATGTTATAACCAACAATAACCACAGAAATCTCTTGATAGACATTTGACTATAGTCTATTAATTAAGAATGAAAAATTCTGGACAGCAATATACCCTAGCCCAAAATTTGGTTTTATCTGTTTCTAGGCATTGAAAGTTATTTAACTTCTTTACCTGTAAATCTGGGATGAAAATACCTCACCAACTTGCAGGATAAAGCCCAATGCTGGATTTAGGAAATGCCTTTTTTTTTTTCTATTTTAAACTACAATTAGTGAAAAATAGTAAATAAACATGCTCAATAAATGGTCAATAAATATTCCTTGCTGTGCATTCATGTAAACACATGCACTATAGATAGATTTTATACACACACACACACACACACACACACACACACAATTACAATGCTGGATTGCCCCTGAGATTCAGATGTTGAAACTGGATCCCCAACGTAACTGTTAGTATGTGGATCTTGTGAGAGTTAGGTTGGTTATGGTCATGAACAGAATTAGTGCCTCTATAAAAGAGACTCCAAAGACTGAGTTAGACTTTCCACTACTTGAGAAGATAACAAGCCCAGATGCTGGAGATGTGGCATCTCCACTGTGGGCTTCCCAACGTCCAAAACGATGAGCAAAAAAAGTTGTCTATAAGCTGCTAAATTCAGGACATGTCATTATTGCATTATTCTGATCAGCACTGAGAATCAGTTCATTTTCTTTCTTTTACTTCTTAAAACCATGCCGGGGGTGGGGGTGGCTCAGTTAAGAGAACTGGCTACTCTTCTATAGCATTCAGGTTCAATTTTTAGCACCCCCATGGCAGCTCACAACACGTAACTCCAATTCCAGGGGATCCAAAGCCCCTTTCTGACATCCCTGGGCATCAGGCATGTAAATGGCGTATACAGATAGGCACGCAGGCAAAAATGCACATTCACATAAAGAGTAAATAAGAAATCACGATAATCATATAGATGCCAAGAATGGCCCAGGCCTCACATTGGTGAAATGGTGTTAGCAGCTTACTGAAAAGCTTACTGTCTACATATGCCATCCAGTAGATTATCAAAACACTTCATGATTTATCTTTGTGGTTGACTCATTCTTCATATTGATTTGATCCTATAGAGAAGGTCAGACTATCGGCTCTTTAAGATATAGCAAGACCAAACCCCGAACAAACCAAATGAAGCACAAACCATTTGGAACTTTCTGTTTGTTTGTCTGCTTGCTTTTTTTTTTTTTTTTTCAGACAGGGTTTCTCTGTGTAGCCCTGGCTGTCCTGGAACTCACTCTGTAGACCAGGCTGGCCTCGAACTCAGAGATTTGCCTGCCTCTGCCTCCAGGTGCTGGGACTAAAGGCATGAGCCGCCACTGATCCTTGGAAATCATATTGGAAATAATGTAATGAAAACTTAAATTTTATGGTAAATTCTGTTGCTGGTAGTTAAAAAATATATGTACTCCATAACTCAAGAAATAGACCATTAATGAAATGCTTATTATTTCTGCTTATGTTTTATAAATAGAGTTTTATGACATTGATTCATACATTTGATATATTATTTTATTTCCTTTTTTATTGGTTATTTTATTTATTTACATTTCCCAGTTTCCCCTCCGCAAGCCTCCTATCCCCTCCTCCTTCCTCCCTGCCTCTATGAGGATGATACCCCTGCCTGCTCACCCACTCCTGCCTCACTGACCAAGGGTTCCCCTATCCTTTGTCATCAAGCCTCCACAGGACAAAGGGGCTCCCCTCCTAGTGATGCCAGATAAGGCAACCCTTTGCTACATATCCAGATGGAGTCATGGGTCCCTCTGTGTGTACTCTTTGGATGGTGGTTTAGTCCCTGGGAGCTTTGGGGGGAGCTCTGGTTGGTTGGTATTGTTCTTCCTATGAGGTTGCAAACCCCTTCAGCTCCTGCAGTCCTTGCCTTAACTTCTGCATTGGGTTCCCCACACTCAGTCCAAATCTTTGTCTGTGAGTATCTGCATCTGTATTGGTCCGGCTCTGGCAGAGCCTCTCACATTTATTTGTGTGTGTGTGTGTGTGTGTGTGTGTGTGTGTGTGTGCATTTGTGCATTTGTGTTTGTACCCGTTGAGTACACCCATGCGCCCGTTTGTGTACATGTATGTGTAGGAGGTCATAGGACACTTGGCTCTCTCCTTCCTCCACATGGGTTCTGGGGTTCTTAGGGGTATGTGCCTTCATCTTTGGAGCCATTTAACTAGCCCCAACATCTTAAAAGTGTGGGATCTGTGAGGGGAAAGAAAATCAGAGTTTAAAACCTTTTTAGACTATAACTATAGACACATGTATTCTTTCTCTCTCTCTCTTTCACTGAGAGAGAGAGAGAGAGAGAGAGAGAGAGAGAGAGAGAGAGAGAGAGAGAGAGAGAGAGAGAGAGGTGGTACAGGAGCTTTGGTGGTGGGGGATGGCCGTGCACCCTACCCTGCACAGTGAGATTATCCCCCATATGGTAGTCTTTGTTTCTGTGGTTTGCTCAGGGCTCAAGCAATTTTCAGTAATTTTCTTCAAGGTCTTCCAAGGCAGTTCACAATTATTTTGTGACGAATTCATTCTGTCACATGCTGTAGGGAGATCTACCACAACCTAATAAGCATCTGTGTGTGCTCTGAGTGACTCAGAGCCTTTTCTTCAGTTGTGACTGGCCACCTCCTCGAAGCAGAATCTCTTCATCTCCTTGGTTTACATTTTTCCCAGGCACTGAGTGTTTTGACTCAGTCCTGCTCACAACCCACAAGGGACTCCTTAAGATTCAATGCTTCATGTCTCCAGCTAGCAGCTTTCCACAATGAATTGAACATAAGGTGCTAATCAGTAATATACGGGCCACGAAAGGCTTCAGAGTTACAGTTCAGTTTGCTTTTTGCTGTAATACTTGTAGTGTGGTCCATATAATGTATTTCTCTAAGGTTCATTGTGTAAGAAATATTGGGGCAGAATTCTTTAGTTCTGGCTCCTGCCTGATCTGCTCTATCAATTACTGTTTGTATACACACACACACACACACACACACACACACACGCACACATTTTGTTACTCTGAATGTTTATGAACATTTGGTATTTAATGCTTTATTTGCTGAGATCACTGCTTGATTTGCAATAGTATACATACATTATCTTTTGGTAGTGGGGGACAGATAAAAAGATGAGAGAATTTCGTTGTTTAGAAGGCTCATCGATAAGTGTTTTCTACAGGTAAGTTTAAGAAACGTGAAGATGCTCTTCTAGGTCACGTCGAACTCGTGGATACACTTTGAATTGACCTTTAAGGTCCTCACAGTTATTCATTCATGTGTTTGTTTGTCTTTGAGAGAAAGAGAGATGTGAGAGGGAGAGGAGGAGGGAAGGGAGGAGAGGGGATAGGGAGAAAAAGAGGATGAGGGGGAGGGAGAGGGGCAGCAGAAGGGAGGGGGAAGGGGA
>NC_034601.1:40556641-40568653 GCF_900095145.1 Mus pahari
GGGGAGGGGGAGGAGGAGAGGGGGAGGGGGAGAGAGGGGGAGGGAGACAGTCCCTCTGCACAGAGAATCTCATTGTGTAGCCCTGGGTAGCTTGGAAGTTGCTCTGTAGGCCAGGCTGACTTGGAGCTCACAGAGATCTGCCTGCCTCTGCCTCCCAAGTGCCCTGCTAGGATTAAAGGCATGCACAACTATGCGTAGTTGCATTGATGAGCTATTACTGTGTTTCTTTCTTCTTTAATCTTTGGCCCTGATGCTTCTTGCTTTCAAACTGCACAGCAGTCAACTGTTACTGAACGGTATCTGAGAGTTAACGCTTACTTGTGTTCTCTCTTCTCTCTTGTCTTCTTTTGTTCAACCTCCCCCCTCCCTCCTCTCCCCACAGCCACGCCTCTTTCTGTCTTTTCAGGACTCACACACACTATGCAAGCTCTTTACCGCTGGACTACAAGCCCATGGCATCTCTTTAGTGCTTCAGACTTCTGCTTAAGTCTCCAATCTCCTTTAGTGTTTTAACCATGCCTCTGAAACTACAGTAGCCATCTTGAGAGGTAATACATTCTATTTCTCTTCACTCTTCATTTGTAGGCATGTAGTGATTTGTGCTCAGTTGAATGAGGTTTCATTTCTCATTTGATTTTTCCCTTATAACACCAGTATCTTGGCGTGTGAGTACAAAATACATCATTTCCTTCGGTAGCTCAACAAGCACACGGTCTGGGAACCCTTGCTTTTTCCTAGCCTTCACAGCTGTTAGGTACTCATATGACCCCCCCTAATCCTTTGCAGAAATTTAATTGGACAGCTGCCTTGATAATATGCAGTCTCAATGGCAGCCTCTGTTGAGGCAAATAATATGCTATTGTAGTAAGTCTTACAGATTAATGAGGCTCCTCTGCAAGAAAATAAATGGCTTACGGAGACGAGTTCCCAGAGTGGGAATGAGGCTACACAGGGAGGGGGAAATCACCTTTACTATCTACCATGAGATGGAGCTGAATTCTTTCGGTTTAGAACTATTGGCATCTTTGTCCTATGAAGAGCTTAGTCGGGCAGCGTCTGTATAGCTGAGCAGTGTTTTAAAGTACTTTTAACAAGGACACTATTGTTAAAAGAAAAACAGTCCTTTCATTTGCACCATTAAAATTACAAGGGAGAAAAATGGGGAAAAAAATACTCCTGGCAGCGTATATTTTTACTTCAGCTGTGACTTCTCTGTCTGAATCGCCGAAGCCCGTGCCAGACAGTTCTTGCTTATTCAGCAGAGTGATTCGGATTCTTGTAAAATTAAATGTAGGCTGACAAATTAAATTTAACACCACCACCCTCCAGGATGTTATGGGCATGGAAGAGATGAAAACAAACAGGCTAATAGGTTAATGTAAAGTCCGATTCAATAGGCACTGGAATTACAAATCTAGATATAATCTAGTGCAAAGTATATTATGACACAGTTGCCATTAACTTTTTATTACATGTGTGTGAGTGTGTTAGTGTTGTGTGCATGTGTGTGTGTGTGTGTGTGTGTGTGTGTGTGTTTGTGTGGTGTGTATGTAACAAGGCATGATCATGCCACAGTACTATATGAAGGTTGTGGCAACCGTGAGGTCTTAGGGCAACTGGACAGAATCGGTTCCTTCCTTCCCTGGGTCCTGGGGCTAGAACTAAAGTCATATAGCTTGGCAAAAACCATACTTATCCACTAAGCCATCCTGCCTGGTGTGTGATTAATCACTTTTTAAAATATGTAACTCTATCCCGTTTCATATATTAATAACATGAGTGTCTTTGTTTCTGTAGAAACAAAAGAGGCTAAGAATTTCCCAAAAATGTCTCTCTGGTCCTTTTGTTAAGAATATCTCTGGATCTGAATCATCACATGTAAGAAATCTTTTAAGAATACTTGAAATAAACATTTTACATCGTTGGAGATTAAAATAGTCCATCTGTAAATCATCCTCAAAATGAATTTTTTGGGGGGATTTTATTAAAAAAAACAACTTATAAGTAATTTGAAACGGATGTCTCAATAGAAGTTAACAGACAAGAACTTTCTGCCTTAACCATACTTTTGTAAAAGTACAAATAAAAAGACTAACAATTTTAGATAGAAACCCATGTTTAAAGTCTGACTTTGAAGCTAGATTTCTTTAATCCCAGCACTTGGGAGGCAGGGGCAGGGGCAGGGGCAGGGGCAGGGGCAGGGGCAGGGGCAGGGGCAGGGGCAGGGGCAGGGGCAGGGGCAGAGGCAGGAGATTCTCTGAGTTCAAGGTCAGCCTGATCTTCAGAGTGAGTTCCAGGACAGCCAGGGGTACACAGAGCCTTGTCTTATAAATAAATAAATAAATAAATAAATAAATAAATAAATAAATAAATAAAAGTCTGACTTTGAAAGCAATAGGAAACATGTAGTATGAAATATTTTATAAATGTCACCAATCTCACACAAATATCTTAATTTGTGTTGAACATAACAAAACCCAGTAAAGACAGACATGAGTCAGCTACTTCAGCAGGAATTCTTCCTAGGGTCACTTCTTGACATGGGTGTTTTCATCTTGGCTTGCCTTGTTTTCCTACAAGATTCCTCTTCTTCTATTTTACATTCCTATTTAATTTACTAAGTATGTATATGTGCGTATGTTTCCCTGTATTTGTGGAGGTCAGAGGGGAACTTTATGGGATCAACCCTCTCCTTCTACCTTTGGGTAGGTTTGGGGGATGAAATCCAGTTTTTTTGGATTTGTGTAGTAAATGTTTGACCTACTGAGCCATCTTACTGGCCCCCAAGTTCCCTCTTTCCTTCTCTAGTTCCCTGGCAGAGATCATTAGGGTCAGAAACTGAGTCTCCCTGGAGAAAATGCCCTTGGATATCCCCAGGTTTGTCTGGTGTCTCTGGTGCTACTGTTGCTGGAGTCTGTGGCCACAAGGTAGTATCCAGAATTCTACATTTTGTTTCTTGTGTTCCCTTCCAAAACTATCTTCATGGTTTTGTTTTCTTATCTCCCCAGCAAACTATTAGGCTTCTCTTCACTAAATCTCATGTTCTCCTTGCAGTTCCAGCCTTCATCTGCTTCTGAAACCAAGAATTCTATGGACATCATCAGGGATCAGTGCCAGCAACTCAGGACCAGACACTAGGAGAGAAACTACACTGTACTTGTGTACATACAGGGGATCTCGCCAGGGGAGCTATTGAGCCTCACAATACAATTAACTCCTTTACTTTAAATATTCAAACAAGATTTGGGGATCACTTACCCAGAAAGACATACCCAGCAAAATTGAAACAAACAAACCATCAAAATGGCAAATGCAAGTAAAAAGAAAAATATGGATGCAAGAGTTAGGGTATGAAACGCAAAGAAAAATGACATTGATAGGAAAGCAGAGCAGTCAGTCTGACTGAGCTGCACAACGGTGCCTTCCTCACACGAGAGGGTTCCTGGGCAGAGCTAAAGCGTAACCAGGGCGGGACCTGGGTGATAAGTCCCAGCACAGCAAACTGGATCATCTGCTGAGGAGGGAGGCCATCCCTGAGCTCCTCTGCTCTAATTGTGATTCTAACCCAAAATACAAACATATTTAGAAGAGGCTATGCATTAAGTACTCTCAAATTTTAGCCATTTGTGTAGTAGTTTCATGATTTTGGGTGTGTTTACCACCTACCTATTCTTGGACCCAGCAACATTAGCACAATTGTTCTAAAAAAAAATGCCTAAATCGACAAGCTTTCTTTAGTGCACCCTTTAAAACAAATCTATTTTTATGTGTCCCTCTCTCTGTGTGTATATGCATCCAAGTGCATGCAGTTGCATGAGAAGGCCAGAAGAGGGCATCAGACATCCCTGGAGCTGGAGCTACAGGGTAGTTGTGAGCAGTATGGGCTCTTAACTAGTGAGTCATCTCTCCAGCCCTGCTACAGTATTTTTAATACACATGAACATTAAACCATAGTATTAAACTCATGAATTTATCAATTTATTCTACAGAAGGCTTAGATAAAGTTTGGTTCAAAATATTGTGCATAAAGTACAACTTGGGATGCCTCTACTGAAACAAAAATGTTGACCTACTTTAATCTCTGGCCAAAGCTTGTTACCTTGAGATTGAAGTTATTATGGATGGAATATGTAATGTCTTCATGTGTTTTGGATGTTTGGTTCCCAGCTAAGCATACTCTTCTGAAAAGCCATGGAAATTTTAGGAGGTGGAGCTTAGTTGGTGAAAGTAGATTACTGGGGATAATTCTTGGAAGTGTTTTAGCCCTTACTAAATCAAAACTTACCAATATTAAGACATCATAATAGGCTTAAATGTGTTATTTAATTATTTTACTTGAATTTACTCTGCATATGTGTGTGTATGAGTGTATGTGTGTGTGTGTGTGTGTATACGCGCGCACATGCACATGCACGCACTTATGCAAATGCAAGTACACATTTGCCATACCACTGGAGTAGAGGTTAGAGAATAATTGTGTTTACATCTGTGTTGTGTATTCCAGGCTAACCTGACGTGGGAGCTTCTGGATTATGCTCCTGTTATCCACTTCCTCTTGTTGTGTGAGGACTAGGATCACACTTTTGCCTGATGCCCTATCTCCTAGCCAGAAAGTCCTTAATGATTAAGTTGCAGCAATGTCACATGGTCATCAATACCTCTAGGCACTCAATTTTCCCCAATTTAATAAATGGGGATTACTAGCATATTACTTCAAGTCATTTCATCATTCATTGGCTGGACATCTATGTATTCATAGATGGGCCATGCACCTCTCTTTTTCCCTTCATTTATTTGTTCATTCACTTTACTTCCCAATCACAGCTGCCTGCCCAGTCCTCCGCTAACACAGGCTCCCCTCCCCCTTCCCTCCTCCTCTGAGAAGGAAGAAGACACTCTGGGTATCAACCCCTTCTGGCACATCAAATCACTGCAGAACTGGGGGAATTCTCTCCCACTGAGGCCTGACAAGGCAGCCCAGTTAGGGGAACAGGATCCACAGGAGATTTCAGGAACAGCCTCTGCTACAATTGTTCAGGCACTGAATGAAAACCAAGCCATGTACTTTTCTTATTTGTGATTTTCCATTCCATTCAAGGCCCAACTTCCCACCCAGCGGTTGACTTCAGTGCTGTGGATTACTTACCACTTCTTAGAAGCAGTCAGTTTGACTGTTATTTTTGTGGCAAATATTCTTTCCCAGTTCACCGTTTCTAAATTTATGTGTATTTATAGAATTTGTAAAAGGAGTTGTAAACACTTATATAGCTAAGTATAGCCTAATTAACTTTCACATGTATTCTTTGCTTCAAACTGGATGAAAGACTAAAACTCATATGCAAATTGCTCTATTACAAGTTTGACTTCTAATCTGTTTCTAGAAGGGAGGGACAGTTCAACAATCTTTCGGTCCCACTCTAGGAAGCATCAGCACCATTTAAGGGAATCAAATGTTCCAATCAAACCTTAAGCATTTGTCTTAAGTCACTATTAGAAAGAGTCTCATATAGTCTAGGTTCAAGGCTATGCATTTTACCCTTCTGACTGACACACTGTTTAATCTGTGTTTTAAGTCAAAGTTGAACTTGCCAGTTAATGTGAACCCTTGGGTAGGCCAGCCTCTGACTCAGGATTTCTGTGTACCAGGTGCTGACATTCGGAGGCCTCGTCATCGTTTCTCCAGTTCAGTTTGTTCACCCTCTTTTGAAAGTTGCTCCACAATAAATTCAATCCAAGCGCAACTGAGTAGAGGTCAGATTTCTAACAAGACCATGGACCAGGAGGTCCCTCCGGCTGGGGCTATGTGAGAAGCTTGGGTTGGAGAGAATGTTTCTAAATTAATGTTCCCATTCAAGAGATGGGCATCGGCCACAGATTTGTATTCAGGGAAAGCTCTTTATTTTGTTTTTTTTGTTTTGTTTTGTTTTGTTTTGTTTTGTTTTGTTTTTATTTAAAACTATCTCTTTGGACTTCCTTCTTTCCTTACTTCTCTAGAGAGCAGAGAAACCACCTTCCTAAGGGCTATTATAAGTCTCTACTCTGGTACCTTTAGGAAAATTAAGCAATTTCCAAAAAGGAAACAGCATTTTCTTCCAAATATGAATTCTTAAAATGGAGGAGTATGAGTGCTAATCTTGTTCTATATGAGATACTGCATAGGTCTCAGCTCTTCTGTTTTCCTGAATACCTATCCACGGGTCATTTCCTGATGTCTTTACAGCTCTGCATGATGCTCTGATGATGGCTTCCTTGGCTCATCTGCTCAAGGAGACATTTGCTCTGCTTTCTGAGGGCAGCTGTCAATGTGAATACTCATCCTGAATCCGCAGTGCTCAGCCCAGCACACACCATGCATTAGGTACTCTGCAGATAGATGCCTTCTTGTCAGATCTGTGCTAGAACCAGGGAAAACTCCTGATTCCAGCGTGCTATTGTGAGCCTGGCCTAAGGGAGAGTGAAGGAGTTCATAGCTTTTCATAGAAATGCATCTGAGGACTATTGGAACCACAATTGGAGATTCATCAGATAGGGGACAGAAAGAGGAAGTGTGGTGACCTCAGCTAATCTTTTTAGGGGAAACAGCCAAAGATTAAGCAAAACCAGATGTGGTTAGATTATATATCTTCTTTGAAATAGAGTTAAACATACGTGTAAGCTATGAGCATAATCTAACAAATGTTGCTAAGGTTACTCTATCCATGGATAAACTTCCTCAAATTTTAGTATTTAGTCTTGTTGATGATATCGTCTAGAATCATATAGATGGTGATGGGATATATAATTTACCATGCCAGGAGTTACTGAAGACATCTGAATTTCATATTGTTAACCAACCCTGTGATTTCTTTAGATATCACCGAAGACCTGTTTGTGTGCCAAAGGTTCTTGTAGTGTGTCATTTCTAGAAATGATCGAAAGATGTTGTTGCAATTTTAAAGCCTGGAGTATGCTATCAATAGAAGTCTTCAAGGCTAGTCTTCTAAATGGATATTAATTATTTCCAGAAATTAAAAATTTGTCCTCAGATGAGAGATAGATTCTGGCTTCCTTGGCTATCAGTGGCTAAGTGAAAGTTACGGGAAGCTATATGAATGAGTAAGAAAATAGAATTCCTATTGCGTTTTGAGGCAGCCTCTCACTCTACAGCTCTGGATGTCCTGGAACTCAGTATCCAGGATTCCCTACAGGGACTGCTGCAGCTCACGGTGCCTAAGTCTTCCTTCCACATTAATGTTGCTAAGACAATCCCAAGACTTGCTTAGAGGTGTCCCAGATGATTGCCTGTAAATTCCACCAAGTTGACAATGAGCAGAGACCATTAAAGGTGCTTTTGGTGACCATTTGTGTAATTTATGGATTCTTAAACATGACTGTATCCAGTATATCAACTAAACATTATTTATTGGGTTCCCAATAACTTTAGTGATAAAATACCAGTTTAGATGAAGAAAGACTTGGTACTACTTTTGTTGTTACTATAGAAAGCCATTTGAAGATCCTGCCTGGAGAAACAGACTCTCCTTACTGAATTCATAGAATTGACTCCTCCCCGAGAAAATTATAATATATATGTAATATGTAATAATATTCAAGACATCTCTTCAAATGGGACAAAAACAGGCAGTGACATGGGCTAATCCTTCTGAGACATAAAAACATTAATGTATACTATCATTCTTACTTCCTTGTTCAGTCCTTTGTGATGATATAAACCAAAGTGGGCCCATGCTAGTGCCACATTTTCTTTATTGGGACTTCTAGGCAGGCCTTGGTGTACAGTGCAATTAGTGACTTCCTTTGAACAGGTTTTCCCAGGTCTGCTTTCTTCCATACAAGGTTAATATAGATTAGTAATTAATATTAACAACTTAACGGAATAACCCTTTTGACATGAATTAGGGATTATCTTCATAAGGCTAATTGAGGTGAAGACATATCTTAATTGTGGGAGACACAATTTCCCTGGATGGATTTTAGACAAAATAAAAAGGAGAAAGAGCTGTGCTGGCTACTTGCATGTGATTTTGACACAAGCTATAGTTATCTAAGAGGCAGGAACCTTGACTGTGACAATTCCTTCTTAAGTTCAGGCTGTAGCCAAGCCTGTGGAATATTTTCTTAATTAGTGATTAATTGGGGTGGGGGAGAGCCTGGATCATTGTGGGTAGTGCCATCCCTGGAGTGGTGGTCTTGAGTTCTATAAGAAAGCAGGCTGAGCAAGACAAGGAACAATTCAGTAAGCTGCACCCCTCTGTGGCTTCTTCATCAGCGCCTGCCTCCAGGGTCCTGCCCTACTTGAGTTCCTGTCTTGATTTTCTTCAATGGTGAACAATGATGTGGAAGCATATGCCAAATAATTATTTCCTCTTCATGTTGCTTTTGATCATGGTGTTTCATCATAGTAAACAATAACCCTAAGAAAAGAGATGAGCAGTAGAATTCTTTTACTGCTTCCTGACTATAGATCCAAGTGACCCACTGCCTCCGACTATGGATACAATGTAACCCTTCCTATAGATGCAATGGAGACCTTCCTGACTATGGATACAGTGTATGTTACCCACTGCCGCTGACCATGGATACAACATGACCTTTTCTGGCTATGGATACATTGTAACCCTTCCTGACCATGGATACAATAGGAACCTTCCTAACTATGGATACAATAAGAATCTTCCTGACTATGGATACAATGTGACTGGTTGCCTCCAGCTCCTGCCATCCTGACTTTCCTACCTGATAGACTACTGAAAACTTCCACAAACAACCTTGCTTCCATTTAAGTTGATGCTGTCAAGGCATTTTTTCCCCCACAGCAACAGGAAAAGAAACTAATTCACAGTATCATAATGAGCAAGCATTAATCTTTTAATCTTTCCTTTTTAAGTGGAGAAACAGAGCACAGGATGATACAACTCAACGGCAATAAAATAAAATAAAATAAAATAAAATAAAATAAAACAACAAACAAACCAATTCTTGAAATGGATGTCAGTTTTGTCAGTCACCAAGATGCCCTTAATTTCTGCAGATTACAAGAGAGAAATCAAAGCCTCTTTAAAGCCAACTGCCCTTTCCGCTTGGACCTCGGGGAAGATCTTTGAAGCACTCTTACTTCCTTGATGTGCTTTACTTCATGACAAATAGCCTTTCATAGAGCTTACAAGAAGGAACAGGAGCTCAGGCATAAGTCAGCAATAAACTGGCTGAGTAACACTGGGCGAGGCAGCTGGCCTGGCTCAGGGAGGGACAGATAGACAGGGGTGGTCTCAGGATACAGAGCAGAGTCTTCCTCAGCCCATGGCCACTGTTCTGTTTTCCACTGGACACCGGGGTCAGTCTCATACTTGTCCTTTTTTCTCACGTTACCCACTCCCATGTCCAAAGCACACTAAGTTCTATCTGACTCGCTGGCATGTTTCTTTAACCTCAGGCAAATCCTGCCACCTGTAAGTGTGGCTGTTTGTTTATTAAGGGAAAATAACCGTCATGACTGTTTGCTCTCTGAAGCCCTTATTGGTGACACAGGGGAGACAAAGCTTAACATCACTGCCAAGATTGCAGCTGGTTGTGAACTCAGATGTGGTTCACGGCTTTCTCCCAGGTGAATCCTTCTCTAAAAACATGGGTGATGTTGGCCTCTCCAGTACAGGACACACTCAGAATTACAAATCTAAGGTATAGGAGTCTCTCTCTCTCTCTCTCTCTCTCTCTCTCTCTCTCTCCCTTATTTATGTATATTTGTGTTTGCTTGTGTGAAGTTATATGTATCTTGTGCGGGCAGAGCACGCCAAGACCAGAAGAGGGTGTAGAATCTCCTGGAACTAGACTTACGGGTAATTGTGAGTCACTATGATTCGTAGTCTGCAAGAGCAGTAAGTTCTCTGAATATCTAAGCCAGCTTTCCAGTGCTCCATATTTTCTTTATGTAAAGTTTTTATTAGCATACATTAGCCTCTCCTGGGGGGCAAGCAAACAATCTAGGATTAGATTCAATGCCTTCTCCATTGAATGGAACTCATTCCTGATTTAAAAAAAAAAAAAAAAAGGCCACAGGGAAGAACTTACTAGAGTTGTTTAGCTAAATGGATATGGTGACAAATTGCTTTCTGGTCACTTGAATTTATAACTATAAAAGAATCCCATCCTTGGCCTTAATCACAGAACCTTCTTTACTGTAAATGTCAGTGAACCAAGGGACTTGAAGTTGTCAAAGTGATGAGAGTAGTAGGTAAATGAGTGCCCAGCCCTAAACAGAACATTGATGTTCCTTTTCCCTCCAAACTCAAAGAACATTGTTGAAGAGTGGGCAGAAAGAATGGAAGAGCCAAAAGGTGGAATGGGGAGCTGCAACATACTTTCTCCTGGGCATGACACAGTCATTGCAAACACAAACTCACAGGAGCAAGGGTTGTCTGCCCTGGGCCTGCACAAGCCTAGGCTTGTCAGTAAGCAGTCATGGATCTTGGAGAGACTTAGAAAAGCCTACCTCTCCCCAGTGAATTCTTGAATACTTATGAATTCTGAGGTAGTGAGTCATTGATTATAATTGTGTAGCCACTGGAAGCCCATTATTTGATAATTCTATACCCATGGTCACACGAACAGCCCTGGATAAACTCAGTGACTCACAAAATAACAAGAAGACATGAACATAGGAGGAGGGGACATTGGTAGAGTTGTGGGTGGGATCTGAAAGGGAGAGAGTGAGGGCAGTCAGAATGCATAACATGGATGTCTGACATTGTAAACGATTAAATTTAATTTATAATAAAATGTAGTCCTGGCCTTGAATAAGACCCATGGCTGTATAACTAATAGGAGATTGACTGTCTAGTTCATATATTATAAAAGGTAACACAAGGGATGGAAGGGTGGCTCAGTGGTTAAGAGCACTGACTGTTCTTCTAAAGGTCCTGAGTTCAATTCCCAGCAACCACACGGTGGCTCACAGTCATCCGTAATGGAATCTGATGCCCTCTTCTGGTGTATCTGAAGACAGATTAAAGTATACTCAAATAAATAAACAAACAAATAAATAAATCATACATGTATATAGTGTATTTTGGCCATATTCACCCCAGTACCTTCTCTTATTCCCCTCTGATTGACCCTTTTCATCTTCCGACTTCCTAACTAGTGCCCCTTCTCTCTTCACAGTTTCCCTTTCAGTGGTTTTGTGCATGAGCTTAGATGAGAAGTGATTCACGTGACCTGCGCTGTGTAGCAGTTTCCTCCAAGATTAAAGTCTTCCATTTTGGAGGGAAATGTCTCAAGACCAGATGTTTATAGGGAGGTGAAACAACAATGAGCTATTTTACTGGCCTTCCCATGTTGACATTCTCATCTGCCTTGCAACCTCCTCTTTTTCTTGTTCTGGACAGGGTATCACTGTTTAGCTCTGATTCACTTGAAGGTCACTTTGTTGACCAGGTGGTCTTTAAATTTAAAGAGCTCTATCTGCCTCTGCTTCCAAAATGCTGTGACTAAGGCCATGCTAGCTCCAATGTCTTTTTAAAAATCACTTCTTCTAATAAACTCACTGCTGTTTGCTACTTAATAGTACTCACAGGTGTTTGCTAAGATTTCAAAATACCCAGGATGTTGTATTAGTGATTGAAATTATACAACACACACACACACACACACACACACACATACACACACATACACACACACACACACACACACACACACACACACACACACATGGTTAAGTTTAAGTCCTTATATGTGATAGATAGCAAATCTTGATTTTGTTTTTGTTTTTGATTTGTTTCTAAACATGATCTCATGTATCCCTGGCTGGCTTGCAACCTGCAGAGATTCTCCTGCCTCTGCCTCCCAAGTGCTAGGATTAAAGGTGTGCATCATCATACTCAGCCTGCAAAATTGTTCATAAAAACAGTATCTAGGCTGCACTGCCGAGGAAAGAGCGGACTGGAGAGGGGACCCGCAGCTGGACCCGATCGTCCTGCGCCTCTCCTGCCCAGGAGGGGTGTTCGCCTGGCG
>NC_034601.1:40568664-40592865 GCF_900095145.1 Mus pahari
GTGGGTGGGTAGGGGAACAGAGGTGGGGGGAGGGGTATGGGAATCTTTCGGGATAGCATTTGAAATGTAAATAAAGAAAATAATAATTAAAAAAAAAAAAAAAAAAACAGTATCTAACATCTTTCTGTTGCCAAACTGAAAACCCATCAACAGATGTTACAGATTATTCCTGTAAAGATACATATGAGTGAAATGCAGACAAATGAAGTTTTGCCCAAGCCTAGACAGAAAGACAATGGTGGAGTTGGGTTATGGATGACGTTGGCTACTGTGTGTGCTTATGTTACCAATACAAATACATTCTATAATTATATGTCTATGAGAATGAGGAATCCCCATATTGTAGATAGATGCCAGACAAGATGAGTTTCAATAGAGGCCAATCAGGTTCCAGGAATTGGTATGGCTTATATTCATGATTGCTAGCTAGGAAAAAGTTAGATTTTTGTGGAATGAAGGAGTTTGAACTTGAGGTTTCATTGTCTTAGTGTTGGCAGAACCATTCTGGAACTTTCTTAGGCTATGAAGAAGTCTACCATGCGTATCTTCCCTGTGACCTCTTCGGCTTGGTCTCTGGATGTCCTCTCCCCTTGTGACATGATTGCATCCTAACTACGAGTTTTCAGCTGCTCACACTGTGAAATCAAATAAAATCCCCACAATGTGGCCCCATGAATGAAAGCCCCCCTTCCACAGAAACTCACTGGCACACCAACCAAGGGCACTATCCAAGATTCTTCTTAAGAAATGCAGCCTCCAAAACAGAGGCCAGTGGTGGCCAATGATGGCCCTGATCAGGTAGAATTCTCTGTAGGAAGGTATTGTTGGTAGTGTTGTGGTTCTATATCATGAACAAAAGACTGTGAGCGCTACCTCAGTGTTAGTGCACTTAAAATTAAAACTGTTCGAATCAGGTTCTCGAAATAAAGTTGGAGCTTTATGTGAAAATATCATCTTCGTTTTACATTCTGAGAAGCTCTCCAAGCTCTTGTGAGTTGCTATTATTATTATTATTATTATTATTATTATTATTATTATTATTATTAATTATTGTTTTTGCATTTAACCCCTTTATTGTTCCTATAAAGAAAATTGACCTTGCAATTAGGGGAGTGCAAGAGTTTTGAAGTTGTTATGGGCCTGGATAGTAATCACATTCTCTCTGTTGCTTACCTCAAACTTATTGATCCTCAAGGTCCATAGGAACTCTGAGGATACAGTGATTGAAAGGTCAACCAGAAGATGACTGCATGGAGGTACTAGTGGGTCTCCCACCCCTACCAATACAAACTACTTCAAGGAATACAAACTGGAGGATACTGTGTGTGTGTATATACACATTCTGTCATGAACTCCATTAATGTCTTATGTTGCTCAAGGGCAAAGACTTTGGCCCTTAGGTTTTTATTAAGTTACAATTACTGCCTTCATTTTCATTACTCCACAAAATATAATTAAAATAACACCACTATGGCTCTGACCTAGTAGAATTCTAGCCAAAACCGAGGGAACTGTTGTTTGAATGGGTCTTTACAGCTTGAGAACAGGTTGGACAATCATTTGACATTTTACAAGGCTGAAAAATAGCTGTGGGCCTCACTGCTCCCATTTGGAGGCCTTGCACATCTAGAAGAATCCTTGTGTAGCACGCGCGCGCGCACACACACACACACACGCACACACACACACACACAAGAATAAAGAATTTGAGGTCTAAACCCTAGAGGTCTTGCTAGATTTAAGCAACTGAAACAAGATCTCAGAGGGATTGAGTCTCAATTTCTTATCTAAGAAGACAGAACCTGAATACACAGTTTATCTCAACTGTTATGGCAGCTGCTATAACATAAAATGGCTGTTAGAACAGTCAATAAAATAACCCACACACCAGAAAGAAAGTTGAGAAAATGTTGAGCTTTCTTTCAGACCAGTGTAAAAACAGAAATCAATTAAAAAAAAAAAAACTTGTAAAGAACTGAGAACAGTAAGTCATTTGCCTAGCGTGCCAGAGCCCCTTTCACTACATCCACACATGATAATAAAGAAAAAAATTTCTATTTCCTCTGTATTACATTAAAATCAACCTAATAAACAAATGGAAGAGGGTTTGTGTCAAAAGTCAGAACTAATTTCTGTCAGAGCTTCTCAAAGGCATCACAAGACAACCTGTGGACATTGGTAGTTGTTTTACAAGGTCAAAAATGTACTCTGGGGATCAGGCAAAGGGATAAATGTAATCTCTAAGAGCCAAGCAAAGGCTTTAGAAAAGTACCCTCCACCCTTTTATAGCAGCAATGGACACAGAAGAGCTACTATTGTGTAGATTTGTTTCCCCGAACAATGACACAGAATATAGCCTTTCAGATCAGATAGACTCTAACTAACTCAAATGTTCTCTTATGTTCATGAATCCATGATGTGGACAAATTACACAGGTTTGTTTTTATTAGAACTGATGAAAAGGGTTAGTAAATGGAATTTAACCATTTATTCATCAAATGTTTGATATAGGTGGAGAATTCCTTTGAGACATTATCCTTTCTCTTCACGCTTCTCTGTTCCTTCCTGTGTTTTAGCTAAGGATAATAACACAAAAATAAGGTTCATATAAGGCCAACTGATTTAGGAGGTAGACGTGGTGATGCATCCAGAAATTCCTACTTGTAAGGCCTTTGTTGCCATATTCGTGAGGTGTGCAAGGGCAGGCTCAAAAAGAAGAAACCCTTTGTTCAACCATGTTCAACTGACCACATTTCATGATAGCACATCTTTATCTTAATTGTGTAAGTACTGAGCACTGTGGCTGCCTTGGAACTTGTGCAAAACAGCTAAGGACATTTTAAAGAGAAATTTGAGGTGAACAGAACTTGGGGTTGGTGTTTAAATAAGAATGCCCTCCCCATGGACTCAAGTGTTTGAATGCCCATAGGGAGTGGCACTATTAGGAGATGTGGTCTTGTTGGAGTAAATGTGGCCTTGTTGGAGGAAGTGTGTCACTAAGGATGGGCTTTGAAGTTTCAAATGTTCAAGTTAGGCCCAATCTCTCTCTCTCTCTCTCTCTCTCTCTCTCTCTCTCTCTCTCTCTCTCTCTCTCTCTCCCTCTATCTTCCTGCTGCTTGATGATTCAGATGTAGAACTCTCAGCTCCTTCTCCAATACCATGTCTGCCTGCACACCACCATGATAATAATGGACTAAACCTCTGAACCACAAGCCAGTCCTAATTAAATAGTGTTCTTTACAAGAGTTGCTGTGTTCCTGGTGTCTCTTCACAGCAATAGAAACTCTAACCAAGACAGACTCCAAGCTAATGTATGTCAATATAGTTGCCAATATTGGAACTTTAATAGAATGGGTTGCTAATTGTTCCTGGTAAAAGCCTCATTATACCAAATCCCTTGGATTTGATGAGGGGACATGAGCTGGAATGCATGAGATAAACGCTTGAGTTCCCAGAAACATGGTAACATCATCTCCTTTTCTGGTTTTACACTTCCAACAGGGACCATAGGTTTGAGGGCATGAAATGAAAGAGGCTGAGTCCTAACCTCAGAATAAACTAAGCTCACGAGGATCAAGAACATTCTAGTGACTGCTACACCTAGCTAGACTTCCTTTTGCTCCCTGCCTGTTTCTTCCTTTATGCTCCATCTAAGAGGTATGAAGTTCACTGCTTATGTCATTTGGTTGTAGTAGCACTCAACTGGCCTCAGGCAACACACAACCACAGACTAGTGCAAAATCTGTGTTAGTGAGCATTGTTTACCTTGCTGGCTTGGCTCTCTGGTATATGCTACTGTGTGTACTCAAGTCTTCTGAGAGACTTGAGACTTGACTTACGAGAAAGACAAGATTGGGAACAAAGTAGAAGTGAGTCCAATTCTGGGACTCACGACAGCATTATCATGGACAAATTAATTGACTTTCATGGCTCCAACTTCCTAATATGTAAAAGGAACAACAGTGCCTACACTAAGTCAGCCAATATCAACAATAATCTCCCCTAGCTAATATTAGATTTACAGAAAAACCTGATCTACCGTAGTGACCTTCCAGTATGAACTAGATGCCATACAGTAAGGATGTATAAGTGATAGAAGGCAGCCTGCAGCACTGTAAGTAAATCTGCCAGTATATTTGAATTTCCTGAAGCCTTTACCCACCTCTGTCACTTGTGTTATTTACAGACATGTTCGAGGTTGCAGCTATAGACATATTTAACATTTTGCAGGGTACCATCACATAATTCACAAATAGTTATTTTCCAAGACGGTTCTTGGAGGCAGCTCAGACATTGTCCAAACAACAAATGTGGTTTAATGTCTGCAGTGGTCTCAATTCCTGCATCTAATTAACTGTCAAGCCATTAAAAATTCCAGTCACAATCCTCACCTGGGGGTATTCACCTCCTACCCATAAATGATTGACCAAATAGGTATCACACATCACTTTGTTTAGAGCACCGGCCAACCTGTTTCCTAAATGGAATTCAGAAGAATTGGGCCTCCCTACCACAAACCACCTGAGTAATAATTGTAAGAGCTAGAAATCATTACATAGACCAGACAGGTCTGTGTAGTTACAATATGCCAGTTCTGCTACTAATGGGGTTACATTAAGACTAGAGAAGAGTGGATCATATTTGTTAAAAATAAAGTTTTTGGAATGTGTAAAATTGAGGATATTTCTATCCCCTCCCTATTATTTCTTAATAAACTGTTCTCCAAGAATAAGCTAGCATTTTGTTGGATCATTCAACTATGTTTCCTGGGTCTCCAGTGACAGCCGAGACTCTCTCTAAAGCCACAACTTCCTGTGCTTGAGGTGAAACTAGGCATTGGGTCTGTGAGTGAGTCTTGATTGAGTTAATGAGTCACTGAGCTGATACGGCTCTCGGGTGCTTACCACTCTGGAAAGAACAAAGCCTTCTAGGGGCTACAAATGCATATGGGCTCTTGCTGACTTTTGTGGATCCTTTCTATATAACAATGTGTATGTGTGCGTGTGTGTTCTATGGGGGCACTCAGTTAGGCAAGGACTTCGGTGGTCCTCCTTTAATGGTAAGAAACAGTGTTGGGTCAGTAAATGATTGACCTGGCTGCTCTGGTGATAAGCTTGGGTAAATAGACTTGGTTCTGCTCCAGAAATTTCAGGACTCTTTAACCCATTAGGTTCCAAAGCAAGAAAATGCTTGTGGTTTTTTGAGAAATCTTATCATTTGAAGTTGACAGCCTTCATAATTATATGCACTGTCCTTTCTGGTATCATCTTGTAAGCAGAAAGAAGCATATGAAAGCAAATTTCTGGAGCAAAGAGCTATGTTGGAGGAACCACCATCAATGGAAACTTGTCAATCAATCACAGATAGGATATTCTATAATGAAAGAGGAAAATAAATTTCTGCAAAACTTGAAGCATGTAGAAGAACAGTCAACAACTTTCAGAGGAGAGAAGATGGAAGAAAACCCAGCTTGCTTTCCAGGTTATGTTAATGGACAAAAAACTGAATTTCCCTCACATACAGGGATATCTACCATCTCTCCTTCAGCAGGCCAATGTCAAAAATGTCCTGGTTATGACGTGAGGCAAGGTATTTGTTCTGTGATCTTGAGAGAAGGAGCAATGATCAGATAGGTCACGTACCTCCATTGCCGCTTTCCTATCTGGCATCTTTCCTAGCTTCCTTCCCAACTTGGTTGGAGAATCTGGGGCTGAAGGAGAAGCATCCACTCTTCCCCAGGAAAGAAATGGGGATGACCCCTTTGTCTCCTTCCCTGCTGGCCACAAGCAGCAACTTGCTTATGGTCAGGAGTGTGGACAGATGTGAAGGAGGGAGTCTGTGCTGGTCTCTGCTACAGACCTGACCAATCAATACACACCAGGCCTACTCAAATCCAACCAGAGAGCTGGATGGCAGAACCAGAGAGCAGAACTCGGAGGTGGTGGCAGAAACCAGTGGCTGAAAGCTGTAGACTGTCCAGCAGAGATTACTTTGTTACTGGGTCTTATGTAAACAAGAGGTCTTGAGACTAACCTACATGAGAAAGGAATTGACTTTTTTTGAGACCTATTTTATAGTTCTTTGAAGAAATTGGGTTGTATGTATTGAAAACGTGGTATGTGTTGGACATATTTTCATCTGTGTTACAGTTTTGTGGTGAGGAAAAAAGGCTCAATGGAGTGATGGTCACACAACCAGAAGGAGGTGCTAAAATTGGTATTAGAACCAGCTCTGCTCTTGACGTAATGCCTGCAGTACTCTCCCCATGACACGGTCTGAAACAGTCTAATAAGGATGTCCAGGCCTGATTCCCAGAACTGTGAATATGCTACCTTATAGCAGCAGTTTTCAACCTGTGGGCCATGAATTTGTGAGTGGGGGGGGGTCAAATATCACATAGCCTGCATAGTAAATATTTATATTATGATTCATAACAGTAGCAAAATTATAATTGTGAAGTACAGTGAAATTTTTTTATGGTTGGAGATTACTAACACATGAGGAATTATATTAAAGGGAAAGACAGCATTAGGAAAGACAAGAACCACTGCATGATACGGTAAAAATGAACATTGCATATTTCATTATGGTGTATGTGTATATGTATGAATTAATTTAATTAGGATTACTTATAGGAGCATAGACTACTTATCTGTGGCTACACCATTGAAGAAAATGCCTCTCCATCTTCCAGCAGCCATCAATTGCTAATAGGTCTTTAGAAAATGGTGGGGGAACTCCTACATGAAGAATCTTGAGATGAAAGATTATTCTAATTTATTCAATCAGAATCCTATAGAATCATTAGAGGTTAAATCAAAAGCCATGTAATGCCAGAGACAGAGTCAAATATGAAAAATGCAAAGTTACTTGTTGGAAGATGATGGACAAAGGTCCTAAGTTAAGGAATTTAGACATCTTCTAGCAGCTAAAAAGTCAAAGACCTGGGTTCTCCTTGTGGACAGAGAGAGAGAGAGAGAGAGAGAGAGAGAGAGAGAGAGAGAGAGAGNAGAGAGAGAGAGAGAGAGAGAGAGAGAGAGAGAGAGAGAGAGAGAGAGAAGCGTGAATGGTCTCAATGGCTCATTTTAAACCTTTGGTGTAAGATAAAGAATTTGTGTTGTTTTGAGTTATCAAGTCAGGTACAATTTACTGTGGTAAGAGGCAGGTTATAATGCATGCCTTCCTTTATAATAGTGGGCTGGTTTTTAACCCTTCTACACTTTTATTCATATAGTCTCTATGTTTTTGAAATAGTAACCCCTTTCCCTGGGTATTTCATACACCCATGATGCCAGGGGAGGCAGCTGGATATGGTAGGAAACAGCTCCAGGAAGAGACTCAGAACCTGGACCTTTTCTTTTACCCTTTTTACATTTATCATCTTAGAACTCTGAAAAATGGAAACATAAATCTGTACTGGAGAGATGACTCAGCAGTTAAGAGAATGGGACTGCCCCTTTCAGAGGACCAGGGTTCAATTTCTGGTACACACATGGGCACTGACAACCATCTATAGCTAACATTTGAGGGGGTTTACTTCCGTCTTCTGGCCTCTGCTGGCATTATGCATGCATGTTGTGTGCATACATATACAGGCAAGACACCCGTACACATAAAATATTAATTTAAAAAGCTCTTGAATCAAAGTCATGTAACAACTAGGAGACATTAAAGCTATCTACGTCAAGTTTCCATTTTATAGCTCCTCTCCATACTTCTCAGTTACGTGACTTCTGGATCCTTCCTTCTACTTATGCTTCAAGTGGGGAGCTCTGATTTACCCACTTCTCTCTGAGAGGTGCTGTCCAGACCTGTACAAGGCAACCAAGCCTCACTGTATCTACCCGTGAGCCTGCTCCCTGCTCCCTACAGTCCATCTAACCATTCCATAAGATTCTTCAGACTTAATTTGGTCTTTTTATCTAGTTTTTTTTCTCACTTTACCTCACAAAAGAGTACCTATACTGAACAAATTAATATGAGTCTTAATTCTTTTTAATAGGGAGGATCAGACTTTTCTACTAGTCGTCTAAATTAGCCATACTTGTTTGCTTAGCAGAATTTAAGTGACACTTCACTTCATATCTAATGAAATGCAATGGTCTATAACTTCATAGAGTCACAGATCCTTTTTTCATTTATTTTATTGTTTAAATGGAGTGCATATGTGTGTGCCTATGTGTGGGTATATGCATGTGAGTGTTGGTGCCTATGGAAGCCAGAAGTCAAGTGCCCAGGAGATGGAGTTACAGGTACCTGGAAGTCACACGACATGGATGCTGGAAAGCAAATTTGGAATCTCTGGCAGAGCAGTTATAGGCCCTTAACCACTGAGCTGTCTCTCTGGCTGCAGGAATACAGATTGTCTTTTGAGAGTCGAATGAAAGCTACAGACTCTCTACCATAAAGAAGTACGCATTTGGCTAAGATTTAGGACCATTATGTTATCATTCTGCAGGATTTCAGCTCTCTGGAACTAATCTCTGATGTGTGGTAAGTTCACAAGGCCGGTGACTTTAGCAGATGTCAGTCTAATGTCTTCTTCCCTCTATGCTTTACAGAGGGCTAAAATGAGGACTCCTGGGCCTAGATCGAGTGAGCACCCAATTAGGATCAAGCAAGAAAGACTTCAGGTCCCACAGCAGCTGAGTTCTCAGGTTAAACAAAGAATATCTTTCAGTGGCCTCATTATGCAGTAAGAATTTACCGTTTAGGAGCTTTCTACAAGATAAATCTCAGTCTTTAGATTCCTGGCTGCTTAGATTAAAGCTACCCCACCGCGGAAGCTGTCTCTATCACATGATGCTCGCGGGCAGAAGCCAACAATTCTATGCTCCTCCAAGTTGGATGCTACCCTCAAATCTCAGCCAGCTGGGAAAGCATCCTGATCTGAAGTTCATCCAGGCTGCCCTGGGTGAGGTTAGAAACACACAGCCACTGTTGCTAGTGACATCTCACTCTCTGTGAGACTGAAAGGTTTCAGTTCTTCAAAATAATAATATACCTTTGGTCACAAGGGACAGATTTGTAGGGGAGGGGAAACAAAAACATGCAACTGGTTGGAAGAATTCCTTTTGGAAAAAAATGTCACACATACACCAAAACATTAGGACTTTCAGGCACCTTCCTCTCAGGAATTCTCAGAGAGGCAATCATCTTCAAAGGTGAAGAAGTGAGATTTGCTCTCTGAGTTCGGGATTTACCCAGTGTGGCCAGGACACAAAGGTCTTTTCTCCTCTCTGGCATGAATTGTTTTAAATGTGGAAGATGGATGCCTATAAAAAATATGAAGTTCTGAAAAAAAAAAAAAGATCTGTTTTTCTATCTCACATAGTAGCCCCCATATGTACTTAGCGACCAAAGAGTGGGTAAGAAAGAAGGCAGTGGACGGATCTTGGTTCTGGGGTAAAGTGTGGGTGGCAGCATCAGCTGTGTGCCCCACCCATCGAAGTCTAGAAAGGGTCAGAAATGTAGGATATTCCTGTAGCTTCTTCCAACACGCTTTTTAAAAAGCTGAAAGCAATCTTGCAAGGGGAATTTATATCACTATTGAAACACCACTTGCTACAAAGAGGGCAACCACAAAATAAATACAACATGAGCAAATTGACATCAAACATCAGCGGGATACTACAGCTGCTGCTTCTTCTTCTTCTTCTTCTTCTTCTTCTTCTTCTTCTTCTTCTTCTTCTTCTTCTTCTTCTTCTTCTTCTTCTTCTTTTCTTCTTTTCTTCTTCTTTTCTTCTTCTTTTCTTCTTCTTTTCTTCTTCTTTTCTTCTTCTTTTCTTCTTCTTTTCTTCTTCTTTCCTTCTTCTTTCCTTCTTCTTTTCTTCTTCTTCTTCTTCTTCTTCTTCTTCTTCTTCTTCTTCTTCTTCTTCTTCTTCTTCTTCTTCTTCTTCTTCTTCTTCTTCGATGATAAAAACATTTCCTTACTCAGTTGAGACTTCGCTCCTAACTGATTGGAGTTGACTAAGGGGTTAACAGCATTCATTTTACTTAAGGAGATGATCACCTTTAACCATGTAATATATGATCATGTACACCAACGTACTGTATATCAGCATATATGTCATCCTCGGTATGAGTCCCACTGTCTGAACAACACATATTTGGTATAGGAATTTCACAACTTTTTATATACCAAAACCATATTTTTATGACTCCTTCTATGATATACCCTATGAAATAAAGAATTGCCATTTCCAGTAGTTTAATGTATAAATACAGGTGATGGATACTTCTTAGGACATTGTCTCCAATGTTTTCCTTACACACTACTGATTTCTCTACCACTGACCTCCCTTCCATTGGGGTGGGGAAGAAAAAGGGTGATCCAAATCTAGGTAGCCAGTATCACCCATTTTCCTGTAAAGGTCCATGTGTGGACCACACTGTCTGAAGCGCTCTCTTCTATGTCTCAGTGATTACTTCCTGCCAAATCACTCAATCAACATGCACGTTATCAGGCAACTGTGTTAAACTCATGGTGCTAGTTAGAGAGTGTAGGTGCAAAGTCAAACCTCTAGCAAGAGTAGCTGTTAGTAGTGACGGTTTACTGAGCTCCACAACCTGTAGTTTTATAGATACAGACTTTGCCTATGGTCATATAGACGGGAGGTGATGGAATTCATACGGAAATTTTGGTTCATGCATGTGCTATGCTTATAGCCTGGTGATAACATGATAAATTAATCTGTGGTTAGGAATTACGGAGTCCATACATAACGCAAAAGCTTCTTTGTAAGAGAAACAATGCCTCCACCAAAGGCTTGTTAAGAAGTTGAAGAAGGATAATAATATCTTTGCAATAACGGGATACAGCTTACACCTAGTTTGACTGTCTTTGGGCCTGGTCACAGTATACCACATACATGAGGTTACAATGATGAAACCTGGTACTTCATTGAGTCATACATTACATATGAATACTAGTTTTGTTTTTGTTTTTGTTTTTTTAAAAAAAACGGATTCATTGATCATGATGCATATGAAAGTAGGCCAGAGACAGGTGTGTCAGATTCATAAAAGCAACATCTAGATGCATACAGAGAATTCCTACCATGGCATCATTCTTAAATCACAGAGGCAGCTTTAACAGACATAATGTCATTCCTAATGATTTCTCCAGCATGTGGCTTCATGTGATACATTGTTGCTCAAAAATAATTTAATCTCTGCTAAATTGATTTTTATAACACATTATTTTGGAAATGTATAAGGCAAAAAAAAGTGGGGCGTGCATTTGAGGAGATAAAATGGACCTGGATATCACATTAAAAATAATTACAAGAAGACAATATTGTAATCTCCACCGCAGCAGAAAGGTCAGGTTAATCTTACTTATTCATCATATGCATGGCTAGGTCTCCTCTCCTGAGTATTTTTGCATCCAGTAATTGTTCAAATGAGGGTGAGGCAGAGATGGTGATCAAGTGGGACTATGGATGTCACTAAGGTCTGGGCTAACTTTAGCAGGAAGAATGATGTGCTAAAGCTGGAGCTGGGAAAAGCGTGGTAGGCATGACAGTGTAGACATTCCACACACATTGCCCATCCCAGGGATTGCAGAGATGAGTCTTCTTGACACCAAATCTTCACCTCTTTAAAACAAAGTTAGATGTGGGTCAGTAAGCAAATGTTCATTCAAACCAAGGAAACACGGCTATTAAAGATTCATGTTTATTACTAGGTTTAAACCTTGTTAACTGGCTCAAATCAAATACAAGGAAACACATCATATGGTCAAACCTATTAACACTATTTTTTTTCACAGTTAAAATGAGGTACTGTGGCTTCACAATAGTTTAGGATGAATCAAGTGATTTAATCCAGGTTTCAAGAAAGAAGAGATACAATTCAACAATTACTTCCTAAAGGGAAAGAAGGCAGGTGAAGTGTATGTGACGTTGACAATCAGGCCACAAGATACATCTCAGAGTGTCAAGTAGCATATATGCACAATTTTATCTCTAACCTTAAAATTCGTAAAAATTGATCATTATTTCTTAAGTTTAGCAAACCACATGCATTGCAGTGTAAATCAATGAATAGAAGACAAAATATAATCTCCATTACAGTATTTATCAGATACACAAATTATCTGAACTGACCAAGACTGATTTTTACTATGACAATTTCTGTAACTTTAAATTACTGATCAGGGAGGCTAAGTATTACAGTTGATATGTACATAACACAAATAATGCATATACAATCTGTATTTAGTCCTTATTCATACTGGGGTAATAATAGCAGCAAGGTATTATTATTTCTAGAACATAATCCAAGAGTTATCATCTTGATACTATAAATCTATCATTGACATATTATTAGTGCTATAAACTGATAACAGGTGTGACATTGCAACTATACAGAGTTGCCAAAGGCCTATATGACTTTTCAAAGTGCTATGCTTCTTAGTGGGCGTAACACTGTGAGCAAACCTGTGCTATATGATTTAAACATTGGTCCCAGTTTTAGGGCTCTAATTAAGCATAGTTCTAATGATTGGATGGGAGCAGGAGGAAGAATAATTCACTGGAGAAGGCTAAAGAGCAACTCCCATCATGGACAGAGCGTATTCTCTGTCAGCATCTTGTGATGCAGTCATTGGCAGATGATGGAGATGCTAGCGACAAGAGGGGAAAGTAGCCTTCTGTGAAGGGAGTGAGAAAGGATGATGGAAAACTGCCTCGAGATTGTTGATGCAGTTGCCTCAACAGATGTGCTTCCGAATTGCTCCCAAAGAGAAGAGAGAATTGTCTTATTCAAACCATTTCGTTTTAAAATGGGTTTGATAAATTTTAGAATATTTTTACACGGTCTAAGACATAGTTTTTTTTTTATTTTTATTTTTAAAAAGAAGAAGAATCAATAGCATCATGGTAGGGTTGCTTCAGAGTTAGGCTAGCTCAAGAGACATGACCATTAGTGTCAGTGTGTGCAGCAGGAAGCTGGGGAATTCAAAGGCTGTGGATGTAGGAGGTCTCTTGGGGCAGTAACAAGCTGATTAGAACCATCTGGAACAGCGGGGAAGTTTATACTGACATCACTTGGTATTCAATCAGTCCACTCTCCCTGTGTCCCAAGGTGACACTACTGAGTAATGAAACTGTGGTATCACCTACAAGGAAGCAGCTGCGGTAGAGGGTTAAGATTCGCTAGACAGTTAATGAAATCAACAAGGACATCTAAGGTCTTCTATGCTGTACCAAATGAGCTTCCTGTCATCTTGGGTGTTTGATACTCTCAATGTCTACTGTTTCCTCTAGAGAAAACCTGCCTCTCAGGGGCCCATGTACATTTGGGCAGATTTCATTGAGTCCCACACATTATGTAGACTCCGAAAGGTACAACTCCATCAGCCTGTACCACACTCTTGCATGACTCTAACCTTATTCTCTGCACATGTGCATAAAAGGGAGAATCATGCTAAGGATGGATCCCTGGAGTACAAGGCATTCAGGCTGAGTTCTAGGACCTCATAATTTATGAATCAGCCACCTGAGATGCACGTCATTATTAAAGATGGACGAACCAATGACAGCTTAGCCCAGCTAAGGGAGGAGATCTTGTGACTGTGGCTCATACACTAGCCAGTTCTGGTTCCCAGAACATAACAAACAATCAAGGACATCATAAAACCTCTGTAATGATGTCATCTTGCAGTCCTTTTGCTTCTCAGAGGAAACAGCGGTTTCCTTTCAGCCTGGATTTCTTCTGGGTCTCCACCTTACACTTTGTGCTTGTGTGTATTATGTCTCTTTAGAAATGCATCCTGACCTCTGACCGCTGACCATAAACCTAACCCCTGACCCTTGCTTGACCCTAACCCTAACCACTGAAAAAAATGTGAATATCCAGACACATCAGAAAGCTTCATTTAATCTCAGAATGCTTCATTTAATTGCCTTCCTGGATAGAAGCATGAATTTCCAGACATGGACATGAGACTATAAAAAAAAAAAAAATCTAGGATTCTTAAGGTCTGTCATTATCTCTCCTCAGATCTTGTGCTTTTCTTTGCATGTATATAAAAATGTCGGATTTGAACTCTAAACTCTAGATTAACAGTTCTAAAAAATTCAGGGTCTGGACCCAGCACTAGAGAAAACAATGACTATCAAATCTTATGCAACAAATATAAGCTTTTTTTTTTTTTGCATGACTTCTAAGATCTGCCATGATCTCAGACCAAATCCTCATACACTCGCCAGTCTCTCCCATCACATCCATCCTGACCTCTCCGTTCAATCCGAAGAACACTGTCTCCATCCATAACGTACTTGGAACTTCTGGTAAACTCAGTGTTCAAGCCCTGAGACACCGTTCTAAGCCACAGCGACCTAGGGCATCTAGGTCTGGGCCATCAAGGAAATATGGCTGTGTTGGAATGGTGTAGAGAGTTCAGGAAGAACCCGGTTAAATTTCCAAACAGAAATGAACCCCAACTAAGTTAATCAAGCGGCACTTTAGTTGTTCTTGAAGTTGATTCTGAACAACTATGAGAGTTTTTTTTTTGTTTGTTTGTTTGTTTTAAATCTGAATGAGTCCCCAGATATTTGAGAACATGTGATGTATTTGGGTCAAAGCTCTCACTTGTAACTATGGCAGAATGAGCCCTGGGTCCCACGTTCTACTTTTTCTCTGTCCAACTCTTCTGCCTGGTCTTCAAGGCACAGAATGCATGCAGCCTTTCCAACACCGGAAGCCTTTTCTTGGGGCAGAGATTTGAGTCATTCCTGGGAGAAACTGTGAATAATCCTCTTCCTACCTCTCAGACGTTCAGAATAACAGCAAGGCCGGGACCCTAACGCAGCATGGACGAGCCGGTGAATATGCACTCGTGTATCCATTGTGGGAGAAGGGGCCCATACACGGGGCCTTGGAAGTGCTCTGTGCTTCGGTGTTATGGATGCTTGATGGTGCAGGATGCAGACACTGAGGTGTACTTAAATGTCAGAAGTGAAATACAACTGTGTATTTAAGAGCAAAGGGAGAAAATGAAGTAAACAGTTCACGGAACAGTCTGCAGCCTTAAAGTGAAACTGGTATTCATCCGGTGCGGATACCTGATGACACACCAGGCTCCATAGCACCAAGCACCCAGACAAAGCTGGGGCGCAATAAAACAGAGTAGAATGCCTCTCCTCTTGCCTCCTTATCTCTTTTCCAGGTAACAAAGAGTTAACAGAAGGGAATAATCTAGTCCCTTGTAACTAACTGATAATTAAAAACAAAACCAAAAAATAATGCAACAATAAAAAAGCAAAAATAAAAACCTGAGGGTAGGCTAAGGTTTTGGGAGCTTCTCTGCAGAGCGCATCGTCACAACGGAAGGGAAATGAAGATGGTGAGGGCATGCACTCCTACACAATGAGAAATCCCTGTGCAGAGAGGCTCTGCCAAATTTGACAAGATCATGCCAGAAGCCACCTCTGGGCAGGATTCAAACTCAAGAACAGGAGAAGCTAAATCAGGTTTTCTCAGAGGCCTTTGTGCTGTGGCCTCCATGAACTATAGAAGTGAAAAGTCAAGGCTTAAATTACTTTAGGGAAAGAAAGGTCAGATGGTCAGCCATTCGGGGCATGCATGTTTTCAATAGCTCATCCAAGATATCCCCACCGGCAGTCAGCATGCACAACTGACAAGGAGAGATGTGAGAAAGTACTAGAAGGTCCAGCAATCTCTGTAAATATGCATCCCCACTCAGCGCTGCCTGTTTATATTCCTCCTTAGGAATGTGGAATGTGACACCTCCTTAGGGATTCTCCAATAGGGCTGAAGGTTAGCAAAGCACATTCACATATGTGCCCAGCCATTATTCCTAGTTCTGCTCTTCCAGTGCTCTAACAGAAGTGCCTGTGTAGTTTCTCACAACCCTTTCACTTCTGCCCCTGTGCATGCCTTTGGCAGTAGCTTCCTAGATCTGGATCATATCCACACCTATACATTGTCCTCAGCAGGGTTGGGGTCGGGGTAGGGCATCAACAGCAAAGTTACGAGGTCACTCCCAGCCCCTGAGGTGCGCCATGCAGTGCATGGGTGGGTGACCACAGCAGCGTCCTGTGTAGGAAAAGTTCAGCAAACATCTGTGAGTGTCCTTCAGGCCGGGGACACTGCAGATCCTTACTCTACGAATAAATAAATCAATAAATATTCAAACAAAGCAAATGAAACAAAAGAGGGCTCTTATCAATACAAAGCACCTCTTATCAATTAAAAAAAAAAATCTCCCCCTGTGTCTCCAAGCCCTCATGCAATGGCAGTTGGCAGAGCAGCCCACAGGAAGTAGACTACATGGAAAAACAAGCAGAAATGTCCAGCATTGCTTTTTTTCCCTCACTTGATGACATAGGAGTCATGCTAAATGTCCCCGAGGTAGTCTTGTTGGCAAGGAGTTACTGACTGGCTCCAAACCCACTTGGGCCATCGTCCTTTAATTCCATTGCACGTTCCCACGCATCCTGTGTCAGCCTCCTCCACGGTGTCATAGACAAGCATTGTGCCGTGCAGCAGACCAGGTCCCAGGCAGACAACCAATAAAATAGGATTCTGCTATCTGGCTTGAAGACCTCACTCCAAAGAGGACTTTGCCAAAATGATCCAGGTACTTGCCTGATGGTCGTTTGGGGAGAAAGTTACAGAACTAAATCAAAGAACTCTGGCATGCAACAAACATGCATGTTAAGTTTGTATTGGGCCCTCACATAAATGACTTTCCAACTACTGTTCCTTTCATTTTAAAGACAGGGCCCAAAATATATTAAAATAAGAAAATACTTTTTCTGATGCCAAGGGTAGGGTGCACTGCTTATATGAAGAATAAAGGTGCCCACTTTTAGTCCAAGATATGCAGAGCTAGCCTGTGGCTGAGCACTGTGATAACAAACATATCTTGCTCTCATAGCAAAGTGATGATACTGTACAGTTCATGAGAGACCTGGTTCTTGGCTCCGCAGGAGTTCCTTAGAGCACTGGGTTGATGGCAGAGAGCTCTCAGGGTGGTCCATGCTTGCATGTGCCATTCTTCTGACCAGGAATGCCTTTCTGATTTAGTCTTCACATAGGCTCAAATGACCGCAGAAGACAAGAGGAAGCTGGGCTAGTTAGGATGTTGCATAGCCCGCAGAACCTGAAAAGGATTCTTCCATCTTCTATTTGCCACCACAAGCCACTGGGGGAGATCCTGATGTTAACCATAGGAAACATGCATTCTTCTCTTAGACTTAAGTTTGTAAAAGTGTCCTTTGGGGAAAATGCATTGAAAACCCTTAGATCTTTTTTTATTATTATTATTTTTTAAGTCCAAATAGCTATGTGAGGAAAGAGAGAGGGCCTTCTTTCTCTTCCTCATTTCCCCATGACTGCCTACGAGTGAGCCATCTTTCGTAGAACCCTCTAGAATCCTACCTTGGATCAACAGCCTCAACCTCAAATTAAACAAAGCATGAATTCAACACTTAGTCAGAGCTCGATCCTCTAGAAGGTCGTTCAACTCAATCACAGTCGTGGCAAAGTCTATCAGGTCCACGAAGTCAGATGTGATGATGTTGACGCCCATGGCGCCAGGCTTTTGAGTCTTCACCCAATCAAGGATGGCAGGGAGATTCCTACATGGAGAAAGCATTGGGCGAAAACAGGATAAACAGACAGTCAGGGTTAAAGTGACAACAGCAGCAAAGCGAATGAGCCATTTCTGTCACTACAAAGTGTGTGTCAGAAACACATCAGCCTTACATCTCCATGCATTAGGATTAGTCTTCCACCAGAACTAACCTCTCCAAAGCTTCTGTTATGCAAATGACTATTTGCTTCTAGCATCAAATGGACAGCCACATTAACAGGACACTGAGTCCAATAGGCCTCTACTGTTAGGTTCTTAGGGTTCCTTGTAAAAAATTTCAAACATATGGCAAATTGAAAGAGGTTTTACAGTAAATGGATCCGCCCCTACCTCTTGCCACTGCTATTTTACTATTTTGCTTGCCACGTATCTATCCGCGCATCACTGTCGCTCTGTATGAATACAACATAGCCTATCCATTTTCCTATTGATAGGTGCACTGACTGTTTTTAATTTGCAGTCATTATGAATAAACTATTATGAGCATTCCTTTATTAGTCTTTTTTATGGGCATCATCTTTTATTTTACTTGGATAAAAATCAAGGGACAGGACCAGTCTATGATAGGGTTTATTTATATTTAGTTTTATAAGAAACTGCCAGAGCTTTCCTCGAGGGGGCCACTCTACTTTACAGTTACACCAACAGAACAGGAAAGCTCCGGACGGTTAACGTTATCCCTAAAAATTGGTCCCACTACTGTTGTGAAATCTAGTCATTCTAAACCAAGTCTGGTGATTCATGCATGTCTGTGATCCTAGCCCATGGAAGGTTGAAGCAGGAGGATTGCTGGGAATGCAGTCTGGATTTGTGTACCTTTTCTCTTGCAAGTATCTACGTATTCATCACTTTAACAATTCTTCCACTTATCCACTTAGTTTTTAATTATTTTTTATTATTTTGCATTTTTGTATTTGTTCTCTGAGAGTTTCATACAATATGGCTCGATATTATTCCTTCTTTCTTCTTTTAAATGTTAAATTTTAGAAATCCTTTTTACATTTGGGATACTAGCCTTTTGTCAGATATATTTGGCAAACATTTCTTCTACCTTGTATTTTTCTCAACAAAATATTTTGATAAGCTTAATTTTGATGGAGTCCAACTTGTTTTTTTTTTTTTTTTTCTTTAAAAAGATTTATTTATGTGGATGTCTCCTTATGAGGGCATGTGCATGTGTGTGTAGATGTGTGTGTGTAGATTGTGTGTGTGTGTGTGTGTGTGTGTGTGTGTGTGTGCCCTCATGGCGGTATGTGCAGGTGTGTGCAGAGGTGTTCACAGAATCTAGAAGAGGGAGTTGGATCCCCTGGAGCTGAAGTTACAGGCTGATACCTGAACTTGTGTCTTTGACTTAGCCAACTCTCCAGTGAGTGCACTTAACTCCCGCCATCCCTCCAATCCTCCATCACTTTTTTTTTATATATATATACTTTCTGTGATTTGCTTAAGAAATGTATTCTCTTCCAATTCACAAAGATTTCCTTCCTTCCACATTTCCTTCTGAGAGCTTCAGGGGATTCACCTTTATCTTACTTTTTTAAAACTACCAGCAGTTAATTTTTACAAAAGGCCAGGGTTCACTTTCCACAGAGATAGTTATCCTAGTACTGTTCATGGCTCTCTAATAGATTAATATTTAATCAGCTGTCTCTTGAATACAGTTGCTAGGGTTATTTGATAAACAGAAGACTTCCGGTGTGACAGAGGCTCAGAGCTCATGATGCAAATAACACTTTCAATCCAGTGTGAGGTAAGTGTGAGGAGCCACAGAGGAGGAAGAGAAGAGCCATCAAGGCTACTGTCTGTCTTGCCTCACGGTAAACACAGCTCACTAAATACCCAGCAAAGGAAGGTAGAAACTGGCCTGCAGTTGATTATTGCATGTCTAGGTATCCTTTGGGTTGGATTTGCTCTAGCTAACATCCTTGGCCCCTCTCTTCTGCTACTCATGCTCTCTCCCCTCCACCATTTCTATCCTCCACTGAAGCTGCCATTGCTCTACCATGAAGCACCCTCATTTCTTGGTCTTCTAGAAAGAGTGATGATAAGACCTCAGCTCTTCTCTCAGCGAAGACTTTATTGCCATGGGTTGAAATAATCTTACTGATCAAATCTCTTTTTAAAAGAATTATATTAGCTGATGGTGGTACAAAAGTCCTTCTAGTTTTAGTTGGGACTCTTGCAGATCTTAATTTACTAAAATTCCTCGTCTGTTGGCTACTCTTCCTTGTGAAACAGGATGAATCAGAAAGGTAGTACATGGAAAGTGTTCAGAGCAATGGCTGCTTAGAGCAGTGTCATGTATTTGGCAAAGGAAAGGGATCATAAACAAAAGAATAAAGAGTTAGAGAGAGAAACACTTGGGGGAGTAGGGATAGGAAACCCTTTATATATCCACACAACAAAGTGTTGGGAAGAGGGGCTGAAGAACACCGAACTCCCAGACAAAGGCCAAAATTTTCCAGCAGTCCACATGAAGGACCAGTGGTAGTGAGCTTGTAACATTTAGGATTCAAAGGATCCCTGGTCAGAACCTATGTTTGGAGATCCTGCGCCATCTGCTGGTCATTCTGGGGAAATGATACTTGACACCTAGAGGCAGCTCCGACCCTTTGCAGACTATAAATCCATACTTTCCAGTTGAAGTGGTGAAAAAAAGCTCATCTCAGAGACCTCAAGAACGTGTGCAGGGACACCCGATTGTCCAGGGGACTGTGTTAGCTCGCTTAATCTGTCATAACAACACATACAGTGTTGACTTCAAAGAACTGGAATTATTTTCCCCTGTTCTAGAGGCTACAAGGTCAAGGTTAAGATGCTATTGGGCTGGGTTTTTCTGAAGCCCTTTCTCTATTGCAAGAGATTTCCTCCTCCCCACACCCTCCCCTCAGCAACCCATGTGTCATTTTCTCTGTATGCACACACATATTCCTGTAGTCTCTTGCCTTTTTTTTTTTTTTTTTTTTTGAGATCATATTACATTTTCCAAGATGACCTTGACTGTCCACTCCTCTGCATGGCTGCTGGGATTACAGGCTTATGCTGCCAGGCTTCTCTTCTATTGTCTCTGGGTTTAAGTTTCCTTTGGACTTCAGTGTGAGTAGATTAGAACCCCCTGTAATGGCCTTTTACCTTAATTCTCTCTTTAAAATGCAATGTCTCTAAAGGTACTCACCTTCACTTAAGGGAGGGGATCAGTACAAAGGTCTGGGTGGCCTCGAACTTACAAAGACCTGTCAACCTCTGCCTCTGCCTCTGGAGTGCTAGGTCTAAAGGCGTGCACCACTAAACCTGGCTGAATTATTATTTTAATACAAGGATTTGAAGAGAGGGGACATAATTCAGTGACGTTAATAGGTACCCGACAGGTTTCAACTCCAGGCCCCCTGTCTGCATCCAGACTCACTGTGAGTACTCTGCATCAGGTGTCTTCCAGTGTGAGGAAAGCTACAACAGAAATCCAGGCTGAATTGCCTATATATGTTTGTGGCTTCCTTCCAAAGTGATGAACCAACGTGAACAACAGAGTCTCATGTTCCAAGTTCATCTAAAAGTTGGGAATTAGCTTCCCACCAAGGAAACTATCTGGTCCCCAGTAGGAAGACACACTGGATCTTCCCTGGGTTTGAGCTGTTGATCAGGGCTCGGAATCAGCTATGTAGCACCCCTGTTGCACCCAGTGCAGACAGCCTTCAGGGTGCTGGTGCTCAGGGGGAGAGCCCACGATTATTCAGTTGTGAAATGACAGTCATGTGATTTGCTGGCACTGAGGAACAGACTCCTAACCACAGCCACGTTTCTGCTCCACTGATGTGTAGGCACAGGAATGTAGGACCACACTCCTAATATTCCCATGAGCAGAAAGGGCGAGGATGCCAAGAGAGCTACTCATTTTAGGGACACATTCTTACTACCAGATGGGAGACCTTGCCTTTGTGCTCACGCTATCTTCATGACCACTAAACAGAGAGGCAGCATCCATCGGCAGCAAGACTAAGAAAGCAGGTCATGAGACTAGTGATACTGTGGGTGACCAGCTGTAACCAGTGTGCGCTGGCCAGATCTAGGGACTACTAACTCAATCATGGGGACCTAGGAACACTAGGAAATTAAGTTCAGACATTCTTTCTGCTCACAGTAGTGCCCAGCACTACACAGGCAGAAGCCCGGCAGTCTTGACAGACCCTTGGCTCTCACAGGGGCCGTAATCTTAGCTGTAACATGTGGTTCTGGATCACTTACCTTCCCTGAATACTGTTGTACATTAGGACCCACAAGGGCCTTACATAGTGTGCCCCTTCTCCACTTCAAAACTCTGGCCTGGATTTAAGAATCAAATAAAAGCATTTGCAAAAGGGTACCTTTTATTCAGAATAAAGGACCCATCCTTGATGTGAAATAGCCTCTTTGGTGGCCTACACAGATTTGCAGTCTTCACTCAGGAATAGAAATGTTCATGTTAGATTTTGCCGAAAGACTATGGGGCAAAAGCTACAGGAGTCCTCTGTGTCTCTCCATCTGCCTCTTTCCAGGTACTCTTTCTGTTTTTCTGGATATACAGAAAACTTCACTTTTATTGAATGAGTAAGTAACATTAAGCTACAAGTTTACCCAAAGAATGAATAAAATGGAACAGGAACTTGAACATACATTAAAAAAGAAAATGCATAATTCTAGATCCTTTTAAGAGATACCACACTGGATTAAGGTTGATTGCTTGACTTAATGATTTCATTTAGCTCACACTTATAATCCCAACCCTCTTAAAGACTGAGTCAGGAGGATTGCAAGCAGTCAGTTTGAGGCCAGCCTGGGCTACAGACAGGGTTTCACTCTGCCATACCCTTGTCCCCAAAGAGTGTTAGCATCTAGCCTAGTCACATCTTCTCCTGGCTTTGAACTCACAATCCCCTTGCCTCAGCCTTCCAAATGCTGGGGATGGCAGGTGTGCAGCACTATGGCCAGCTGAACACAGTTAATTCCGTTAAGACTGTGAAGAGCTGCATGGAAATGAGCCCGTCATCAGTCCATGGTTGACATTATCAGGAATTCTCAGCACAAAGCAAGAACCTTGCTGTTACTTGCCTTTAAAACTCCTGACTAAGCACATGGCTATTATTTGAAACCATGTTTTCAAACTCAGAACCAAATGAGTGTGACTAGGCATGTGACTGGGCACATAACTGACTAGACATGTGACTGACTGGACATGTGACTGACTGGTCATGTGACTGTCATGGGACTGTCGTGTGACTGGGCATGTGACTGGACATGTGACTGACTGGTCATGTAACTGGTCATGTGACTGACATGTGAATGGTCATGTGACTGGCTGGGCATGTGACTGGGCATGTGATATGACTGAATACAGCTTTCATTATCTAAATTCCAGTCATTACCCAGAACTCAAGAACTAAGCAGATTCTTGTAAATCTCATTTTTAGAAAACCTAAATACATCAGTTTCTTCATCTTGTATTACAAAGGATAGCCTACTGAAAAGTGAATTTATAATATCCCTCTATCATATTTGTCATGTACATATATACACATATGCATTATATACATACATGTACAAGTACATATACAAATACACACTTATACACATACATGATCTACATATACACCCAAATGTGCGTATACATGTAATATGTTTTCTTGACATCCTCTATCCATCATTCACTGGTGCCCAGGACAAAGAGTATCATCTCATACAAAATGACTAGATCATCCTCGTTTATCTGTAGATCAGGCCTAATTCTATCCCAAGGGAGTATTTGAGGCTGTGGCATGATACTCAAGACTCATTCACGGTCACGAAAGAAGAAAGAACAAACTCCTGGAGGACCATCTCATAGTCCCTAGCATGGAGCATAGCAAACTGTATTTAGTGCTTCTTAAACAGTGAGTATCCCAGTCAGCTGTGTGGCCAGTAAGAGGATCACCATGGGTATGTGTCAAATAATAAATAAATAAAAGCCACTCGCTGACATTGGCTCTGAGTACTTGTCATAGTATCAAAATATAGTGAATATTTATGGAATAATGCAAACATTTTAATAAAGTGTCAAAGGATTCTTAGAGCGCTATTCATATACTACCCCTAGAATCCACAGCTTTCCAAAATGGTGTGTTTTATGTTTTTGTTTTTGCAATTCTCAGTTTTACTGTCGTTTATTCAGAATAAAATCAATTGAAATGGTGTGTGTGTGTGTGTGTGTGATGTGTCTGCAGATATCGTTGTGTGTAGGTACATGTGTATGTGCTTGTGTGGGAGGCCTGAAGACAACCATGGCTCTCATTCTTTAGATATAATCCATTTGGTTTTGAGAGTCTCTTGCTGGCCTGGAAGTTGCCAATTAAGTTAGGTTTGTCAGACGGTTAGCCTCAGGCACCCAGCTATCTCTACTTCTCCAGTGTTGGTTTCTGGGCTCACTGTGCTCTGGACTGTTTTTGCAAGAGTTCTGGAAATCAGATCTTCATGCTCGTAAGAGAAGTTTACTAATGGAGTTATCTCCACAGCCTGAGAGAGGGAGAGAGAGAGAGAGAGAGAGAGAGAGAGAGAGAGAGAGAGAG
>NC_034601.1:40593165-40607149 GCF_900095145.1 Mus pahari
GGAGGGAGGGAGGGAGGGAGGGAGGGAGGGAGGGAGAAGGACAGAGAGAGGGAGAGGAAGAGGGAGAAGGAGAGGAAGTTTGTATGTGTGAAACTTCTTCTGGGGGATAGCACTAAGTATGTAAACCTGTAAGTCCAGTATCAGGGAAGCAAAGACAGGAAGATTGTGAGTTCAAGGCCAGTCCAAACTGTACCAAAATGTCAACTAATCAACCAATCAACTCAACCACCCAACCAATCAACCAAACCAAACAATCAACCAGCTACCACCACCAATGAAACAAGAAGACAAACCCTACCTGTGGCGTAGGAGCCACCCCGTACCTGTGAACTAGTGTGTTCTTGAGGCCCCCCACCAGGCCTCGGGCAATAGTCTTCACTCTTGGCGTGAGGATGGCCTGGGAGACATGGAAGGCCCCACGTGGAGCTCGCTCACTCAGGGTGGTCTCCAAGAAGAGGATCAGTTTGTGCACGCTCGTGGTGTTTGCCCAGGGCGCTGGAATCTTCTTCCCTGGCCACAGGAATGGGTATTGCTTGTAGAAGGGACAGTGGTAGAAAATGAGAACCTAAAATGTTCAGAGCAGAGAAAGGACAGAAGCATTTAAAAGCTGAGTAGTCGAACGGTGAGAGAGAGGTAGGCAAACATGCTCAGAAGTAGCAGAACTGTTCATAAAAACTGGGAGGTGTGTGTGTGGGGGGGGAGCCTTATCTCTCTGCAAGGTTTTACGGGGCTAAACGACAGATTAGAACTTCATGATTGTGGAACGTAAGAATGTTGGAGTCTACAGTCAAACTATCTTGGGCTAGCCTTGCTCCTCTCAGTAGCCATTCATTGTTCACACCCATGCCCGACCTAACATCCTTTTAACTATCAGGTTAAAGACTATGTCATGTATTTAGAGCAGATCACCAGCTTCCAAGAAGAAATGTGTTCATAGCCTGCATCCTAAACCTGTAATGACTTCTCTTGCTATACCCTGCCTACTTGTGGTCTCTACCAATGTTGAGAAAAGCCTTGTCTTACGGCTTTCTTTAGTTCCTTAGCGAATCGAATATATAAGTTGTTCCAGGCAACCTGAGCCTGTCTTCCAAACCCTTTCCTATCTGGCTCAGTAACAAACTATTTCTTATTTTCTTCGAGGTGATAGCTGCACTTTGTCTAGATAATGTTTTTATCACATGTATTTATTTATTTTGTATGTGGTAGAGAGATGCGGTGGTACACAGACTGTTGCAGAACATGAGCAGTAGTCAGAACACAGCTTTGGGGGAGTTAGTTCTTACCTTCAAGCAAATGGGACCTAGGTCATGGGAGCATGCCTTACCTACTGAGCCACCTCATTGACCCTATATAATATCTTTTAAAAGTAAAGAAACAAAGAGTTGCTGAGAACTTGCTGTCTCACTCAGAGGTGATCACCTTGTGGGTCATGCACATGATAAGGCCATTGACCAACTTCTCACAGATATGTTTGTAATAAATGCACACAATGGACAAGCTTATAAAGGAAACTGATGAGAAATAATACGTCTATTCAGATAACAAACATATTTGTAAGAAATTAATGTAGAAGCCTTATGATAAATACATAAAATTATTTTGATAGGGCCTAATAAGCTCCATTAACTAGGAGTTAGTGAGAAGCATAGACGTATTTTAAGGCAATCTGCAGAGAATGTGACAAGGCTACATCCTTGAGGAAAATTGACAAGCAGGGCCAACCCTGGAGAAACAAGATCCTACTGCCAGTGTATATAACAGGTGTTTGTTCAAGGTGAGTCGAAGTGAAGATGTGGTTTTTTGTTGTGATTCTTTTTTTAACCAACCAGACACAGCCTTAGTACATTCCGTCCATACACAGTCCCTGGGAAGTCTCCGCATATCAGGCTGAAACCAGTCTGGTTCAGAAATCATGTTTCCAGTGCTAATGACATTGACAGTTGGAGTAGCCATAGCTCTCGGCATTTAGCTAAACAGTGAGAACTTATCTGAAAGTGAATAGATTTTCAATTGTATGCACTGACTCTGATGAAATTACCCATCCCAGGAGAGGGAAAGAGTGTGCTACCAGTATCAGGGAAGACCTGGCAAAGGCCATGAGTCCCCAGTGGGGCCACTGGAAATGGCAGTAATTCTGAAAATAATTAGCAAGCTATAGCCACAGCATTAACTAGTTTCTGGGAGGCAGCTGGGGGCCAGAGGATTGCTATTCTGGTTGCCCCAGTTCCGAGCTCTGTTGTGTGGTTTTCTAGAAGAGCTGTAGTTTTCCCCTTAGGGACACGGGTGAACTCTTTCCAGAGGAATGCCTGGCTTACGTTTACCCTGTGGACTGTAATCTTCTGAGTAATCTTTCAGGCACTCATATGGGGGGGGGTCTATATGTTCATCCCATTTTCCAGTGTGTTCAGGTGATGATGAAGGCGCCAGACCTTGTGAATGCCCAGAGGCAGGGGCTGCCAATGGGGTAATGTCTACCCTCCTGGTTCATAAGGGTTCTGAGTAATGCTGAGCTCTGATGGTGACTGTAGTAAACACATGCGTTAATGAGGTTAATCACAGGCTCACTGTAAGCAGATTGCTGGGGAGACACAAAGGTTTCCAGCTGGCACTGAAACTGGTTAGGTTGGAAGAGTGAAGCCTGAAGGAGAACTGTCCTGGGCAGCAAGGTTGGGAGGCTAGGGGGAGGCAGGAAGCTCTGCAACCCTGTGATAGGCTTAGCAGGTGGTGTTCAAGACACCTGCCTCCAGGCTGTGCGTTCACACACTAGAGGGCAGTACTCAACTTTACTCTGCCTCAGAAAATGTGTAACGAGTGCAAATTACACAAGAGGCGATTTCTGTTCTCTCCCCCTTGGTCTTCTTGGAGAGTCTGATCTGAGGGTTATTGGGGATCTCTGCTTATAAAACACAGGTGTAGAGACTGTCACCGAGCCTGTGAAGAGCATCTGTTCCCCATCCCCTTATGACATTTTTCTCTGAAATATCTCCAGTCCAGCTCAGCAGTTCATGTTCAGTTTTCCTCTTGACACTAAGATGGAAAAATCCCATTTCTTTTAAGAACAGTCCTTCAGGTGATCTCTTCTTACTGTGATGGTTCCTTTACTGGGGCCTCTGGGGTGCCAGTTCATGGTGTGCTCCACTTCTCAATGGATTATAAAACTCCTTTCTTAACACCATGTAGGACACCAGGCTTGATCTTCTCTTATGACTGCATACTAATCATCTTGTTGATATATTATTTCTATTAATTATTCTTCTTGTTTGCAGGAGCATGCATATGATGGCATACATGCGGACATAAGGATGTAACTTTCACTAGTTGGTTCTCAACTTCTACTATGGGTTCGAGGGGTTGAACCGAGTTGAACTTAAACTTAGAGATTCACCTACTTCTTTCTCCTGAGTCCTGGGACTAAAGTTGTGTATCTGCGGACCCTGGGCTGTCTTGGCTGGCCTCAGTGAGAGAGAATGAACCTAGTCCTGTAATGACTTGAGATGTCAGTTTGGGTTGGCACCCAAAGGGGACCTCACCCTTCTCAGAGATGAAGGGGAGTGGGGGATGGGGAAGGGGTCGAGTAAGGGAGGGACTGGGAGGTGAGGGGGTACATACCTTATCTCCTAGGGTATGTATCTATAATCTGTGAGCTGTGATATAATTACACGGTGAGTAAATGAAATGTGACTGGTGGTAGAGTACTTCCTGATATTAAATTCCAGTAATAAAACACTGAGGAAGGGGTATGGGGGTTTGGGGAGATTTCATGGCATCTCATTACATAATGAATACTCAAAGCCTCATCACAAGTGTGACACTGCCCCAGCACGGGGCCAATGACTGGTGACTCTCCTTGAGTGCTCCGGTTCCAGCTGTTAAAGAGACATTAAGTTGGGGACACTTTCTCTTTCCTCCATAACACTTGGACTATCTATAATGGCTAACGCTGCTGCTAAATTAGCCAGTGCATGTGAGTGTGCAAGCATGTGCATGCGGGTATCAGTGTGTGTGTGTCGTGTATGATATGTGTACTTGTTAGTGTGGGTGTGTTCATATGTGCATGTAGGTGCAGGTGCATGCCTGTGCACATGTGTGGAAGCCAGCTCGAGGCTGATGTTGGATATCTTCCCTTGAAAGCTTCCCACCTCCTTTTAAGTAGAGGTCAGAGGACAGCATCTGGGTTCAGTTCTCTAGTTCTACCCTGTGGGTCCTGAGGCTCAAATTCATGTTGTCATGGTTGTCACTTGGTTGGCAGCAAGTTCCTTTACTTTCTGAATCCTCTTCTGTTCCCAGAACCATTATTTTTTGAGACAGAGTCTCTTGGTAAATCTAAAGTTCTATTTAGCCAGACTGGGTGGCCAATGACTGCCTGTTTTTTGTGCAATCTGTCACCCATCCAGAATATCATCTGTGTGCCAAATTACACAATGTCACTGACCTCATATTTAACCTTCCCTTACCCCCTGATTCAAATGCCATTCCCCCTTTCCCAATGGGAACAATCCAAGGTCTGTTGAAAATAATGTCTCTTTAACAGTTGACATAGGAGCACTCAAGCCACCAGTCAATGGCCCCATGCTGGAACAGTGTCACACTTGTGATCAGGCTTTGGATATTCTTAAGGAAATGGAAGTGTTTTTATTTTACAACACAGGAAAGCAGTTGTGAAAGTCATCAAGACCTATGGGAATTCTAGAAAGAAACCAGCCAGTCAGGGAACCCTCACCCACACTCTCACTCACAGTGCTTTCTTGGCAAGTTGCTGCAGTATCTCCATTCCTCAATTTTCCCATCTGCAAAATGAGGCCAATATCAAATGCCTATCTCCTAGTGTTGTTGAGAAGATCAAAACAGTTCATCTGATTCCAGTGGCTTAGTAAAACTGAGTTGGCATCTTAAGAGTTCCAGGCGAGCCTGGGCTACAAAAATGCATGACCCCACAACAAATAACTAAGTAGATGAATTTAAATTAGACCTGTGAGTCTGACCACTATTAAACTTAGGTGTGAGATAAGAGATGTGGTACATACTTGAAAAAATATCACTTATACTTGGTGCTCAACAAATACTTTTAAACAAATAACTGAGCTCCTTTTATACATGAAGGTCCTCCTAGAGTTAAATGTTTTTAAAGTTTTTTATTATTTATTTAATTATTTGTGTGTCTGTCAGAGTGTGAGTGTGTGTGTGTGTGTGTGTGTGTGTGTGTGTGTGTGTGTGTGTGTATGTGCATGTGAGTCTTGAATGCACACTGAGGCCAGATGAGGACACCAGCATCCACTGTTGCTCTTCACTTCCTCCTTTGAGGCAGTCTCTCACTGAACCTGAGGCTCACATTCACTTGGCTAAGCTGGAAGTATCCAGTGACCTACCTGTCTACACCCCACGTAGAGCTAGAGTTATAGTCACTTGTAGGGGACGTTTCACTTGTTTTGTTGGTGCTGGGACCAGAACATCTATCATTATGATTGTAAAACAAGTGCTTTTAACTGCAGAGACATCTCTGTTTCCTGAAAATACTACTGTAATAGGTTTTCCTAAGGCCAGGGATGTGGAACAGTGGGAGAGCTGTTGCTTTGCATGTGTGAGGACATTTTTTAAAGACATTTTTCTCAATGTACTTAATGGGATGGGAACAACTCTGAAAGAATGCACCCTTTGTGTTTTTCTTGGATAAAGTTGAAGTCAGAGGTTGTCCTTTCTCAAAGCTCTAGTTTGCTACCAGCACGCCTTGGCATCTAAGACCCATGTTTTTACTGAGCATGTTCCTCCTCCTTGGAGGTTTATCTTTACTAGGAGAGGAACAACGATAGAGGGCATTAAGCATATCTTAGATAAGACAGAATAGTGTTCTACTGACCAATTGGCTTATTTCACAACTTTGCCTTGAGCAGACATTGGCCAACCCATTAAAAGTCAATTTAGATGTCAAATAGACTGCAGACAAACTTTAAGTACTTGGTAGTGTGGCAGTCTGAATGAGAATGTTCCCTGTAGCTCATACACTTGAATGTTTGGTCCCCCAGTTGGTTGGAAATATTTGGAAAGGGTTAGCAAGTGTGGCCTTGTTGGAGAAGGTGTGGCCTTATTGGAGAAGGTGTGTTACTGAGGGTGGGATTTAAGGTTTCAAAAAGCCTGTGCAATTCCTAGTGTTTTCCCTCTACCTCCGCCTCACTGTTGAGGATCTAGTTGTGAGCCCTCTGCTAATTCTTGCCTCTGTGGCTTAGCGCCACCACCATGGACTCTCTGAACCCATAAGCCAAATCACTTTCTTTTATACGTTGCCTTGGTCATGGTGCTTTATCACAGCAATAGAAATATAGCAAAGATAGACGTTGGCACCAGAAGTGGGCATTGTTGTGGCATGCCTGACTACGCTGGGATTTGGAGGAATGAGGAAGAATTTGGGATTTCAGACTAGGAAAAATGCAGAACACTATAAAGAGGGCTTAGTGGACAATCCTAGTAGATGCTGTGATCAAGGTAGATTATAAAGGCCCATCTCATGAGGTTTCAGAGGGGAATAATATTAACAATGGGGCTAGAGACCATATTTTGGCAAGGAATGCAGCTGCTTTTTGTCCTTGTCCTATGAATTTTCCTAAGGCTAAATCGCAGAGTTTTAGACTAATTTCTTTGGCCGAGGAGATTTCAAGATACATAATATTGCCCCTATCCTGTGGTAGTCACACAGATCTCCATTTACGATGAGCAAGCAGGGCAAAAAGAAATACAAACTGTACATTTTAAAGAGGAAAGGGGGCACCAAATTTAATGGTGGTGCCAAGACTTGTTCTGAAAGACATAAGAAGATTAAAGAGAAGCCTGATCTTAAATAGAATAAAGGGAGGAGTGACCTCAGGGCAAGACTCCACCCAGATAAGCTTTCAACTTCTAAAAAGAAATTTCCTGCTTGAAAAAAGCAAGAAGAAATCAAAGCTTCTACAATTATGACTTCTGGGTGCCAAGATGGTAGTCACACTTGGCAATCTCATTCATGTTGTTTGGACTTTAAGTCATAAAGGATATGCTTTATGGAATCTTCCTCCATAGTGAAGGGAGACACTGAAGCCAGGCACGAGGCTCGAAGAGACCATTGCATGAAGCTGTGAAAGTTAACCCTAGATTGTGTTGAGGAAGTTAGAGGTGGGAAATCCCAGAGTTCATGGGATTTCTGACAAAGCGAGCTACATATAAGCAGTGGAACCAGCTCAAGAAAGAGAAGTATTTGCAAACTTTATAAGCCCCAGTACAGGGGAACACCAGGGCCAAGAAGTAGGAGTGGGTGGGTAGGGGAGCAAGTGGGGATGGTATAAGGGACATTCGGGATAGCATTTGAAATGTAAATGAAGAAAATACTTAATAAAAACTGGGGGAAAAAAAGAGAAGTATTTTGCAAAGAGCAAAGTTGTAAGGACAAAACCATGTAAGTCTTTTGACACTGGACATGAAAGTACAGGATTTGGAGTTTGTTCTGCTGGGTTTCAGTTTGGCTTTGATCTAGCATTTCTTCACCCTGTCCTCTTTCTGCCCCTTGAAAATGGTAATGTATATTCTGTGTCATTGCATGTTGAAGGTATGTCATTTGCTTTTGGCTTTTGTTTTTGTAAGGGTTACAGCTAAGAGACTGCCTTGAGTCTCGGATGAGACTTCAGACTTTTAAACAGGTTTGAGACTGTGAAAGACTATAGGACCTTTTGAATTTGGCTCAAATTAATTTTGCATTATGATATGTCTACAAGTGTGTGAAGTCCAGGGATTTGAATGTGGCCCATGGAGGCTTATATATTTGAATTCTAGGTCCAAGATGGTAGAAATATTTGATGGATTAAGGTTTCAAAAGACTTGTAACATTCTCAGTGTGCTTTCTCTTTCTCTCTCTCTGTCTGATGAATGGTCATCAAGATGGGAGCCCTTAGATCTTGCATTCCTTTGCTCTGCCATCACTGACTCTAACCCTTTGAAATCATAAACCAAAGTCGATGCTTTCTTTCATCAGTTGCCTTAGTCATGATGTTTTAGCACAACAATAGAAAAATAACTAAGATATCAAGCATTAATCCCATTTCCACCAGGCCTGTTAAATCTCAGAGTCTAGGTGCTCTTCTGGACATGTCAGTCCTTCAAGCAATCTACTTGTCCAGCTCCTATGCCTTGGGTTGTTATGTCACAGCTGTCAACCTAGGAAAGCTGAGAGTTGAGTTCTTGCTTTCGGAAGTGCATCACTCCTTCATCTTACCTGGTACTTCTTCTCCCACAGACTCCTCAGTGTCATGCTTTCCACACTGCAGGCTGGGCACAGCTTGTTCCCAAAGGCCTCCTGGATCCGCAGAACCAGGCATTTGTGGTGGGTCTCATCCATGGCGTAGAAGTGGTTGAAATCCAGGAAGATGATCTCTTGAGGATGCTGAGTGAGGAAGGCATCAATCTCCATCAACCCATCCCAGACCTTGATGCCAAAGAGCCCGTGGATGAAGTAGATCTCCTGGTCAGTGTCTCCAGGCTTGGAAGACACACGTAGGTCAAAGTAGCGGATCCCAGCCTCCAGCTGCTCCCGGAAGGTCAGGTTCTGAGTTACAGACCATTTCTTCATTAACTTTTTCACCAAGGAGATCCGGGCAAGGCGTTTTACAGCTTGGGTTTGGTCAGGCCCCACTGGGGACTTTTCGTCTACCCAGTAGCTGAATGAATCATGGGAGCCTGCATAAAGCAATAAAGGGAAAGGACGAGAGATGAGACAATAATTCAACTGATAAGACAACAACGACGAGAAACAAGAGCACAAATACATTATACGTAAGTACTTGCCAAAAACTTTCTAGCTTGCTGGGAACGAAATAAACACAAATAACAGTAATGTAGTCTTATTAGCAGCTCTTTAAGCCTAGGGTAATACTATAATTCTCACATATTGCTAGTGTAAGGTAAATTACTAACTTTTTGGAAAGCTATTTAGAAATATGCTCAGAAATCAGAGCCTTAAAATATTCATAGCACTTTGATCTAGTAATTTCATTTCAGGGAAGCTATTCTGGAGGAAATAAACTCAAGCCTTTGGAAAAAAAACAAAGATGGCTGCCAGAGGCTATCACAACAGAGGCAAAGCAGAGGAGGCTTTGGCCGCCCTCACAGGGTGTTCATCTGTGTTCCACAGTGGTCCCGTGAAATGTGAAATCATATAGGGACACTTGTGCTGACCTCAGAAGTGTGGGGACAGGCATCTCAGTAAAGAATAAAAACATGTACCTGATTCCTTTATAAGAAAAGCCTGGGGAGATCAGGACTGGAAGGAATCCAGTAAAGACTGCATACATCAACCCGCAGCCACCACTATGTCAAGTGGGGAACCGTTCTTATCCAATGTGGTTTCTTTAGTCTTAGCGGGGACACTATAACCAGGAAGAAAAATGAAAGGGAAGAGACAAGACAACCTTGTCTGCAGATGATGTAATTGCACATGCCAGCAAGATTCTGCTGAAGGGACCCTGATATAGCAGCCTCTTGTGAGGCTATGCCAGTGCCTGGCAAACACAGAAGTGGATGCTCACAGTCAGCTATTGGATGGAGCACTGGGCCCCCAATGGAGGAGCTAGAGAAAGTACCCAAGGAGCTGTAGGGGGCTGCAACCCTGTAGGTGGAACAACAATATGAACTAGCCAGTGCCCCCTGAGCTTGTGTCTCTAGCTGCATATGTAGCAGAAGATGGCCTATTCGGCCATCATTGGGGAGAGACGCCCCTTGGTCTTGCAAACTTTATATGATCCAACACAGGGGAATGCCAGGGCCAAGAAGTGGGAGTGGGTGGTTAGGGGAGCAGGGGCGGGGAGGAGGGTATAGGGAACTTTTGGGATAGCATTTGAAATGTAAATAAAGAAAATAATAAATAAAAACCAAAAGATACCCTGACGTTTCCACAGAAAACCTTCTTAGAGCGATAAGTGTTTTACTTAGGAATTCTACTGCTGCAATGAAACACCATGACCCAAAAGCAAAAAGTTGGAGAGGAAAGGGTTTATTCAGCTTATACTTTCACATTGCTGTTTAGCACTAAAGGAAGTCAGGACTGGAACTCAAACAGCGCAAGAACCTAGAGGCAGGAGCAATGCAGAGGCCATGGAGGGGTGCAGCTTACTGGCTTGCTCCCCCTCGATTGCTCAGCCTGCTTTCTTGTAGAACTCAGGACTACCACACTAGCCAGGGACAGCGCCACCCACAAGGGTGTGGGCCCTCCCCTACCAATCATTAACCATGAAAATGCCTTACAGACAGATCTTATGGAGACATTTTCTCAACTAGGGCTCCTTCCTTTCAGATAACTCTAGTTTATGTGTCAAGCTGATATAAGACCAGTCAGCACAGACAGTGATTGTTTTCCCCAGCAGAGTGGCAGGATACAATATTAACAGACAATATTAATACTAATAACAAAATTCAGGGAAAGAAATAGGAAAACAATACTATTTATAGTAGCCTCAAAGCAAGCAAGCAAATGAGGAAGATGTTGGAAAACAGAATGACCTTTTTATGCCCACAGATTGTCAGAATAATGAAAGGATGAACTGTTCTCAAAAGGTGAATGAATACCAATGGCCAGTAAACATAAAATATGTATAAGCTCACTAGCCATCAGAGAAATGTAAATTAAAAATACATCACAATCCCTTCTCATTTAGTGTTGACAGCCATTAAGAAAACAACAACAAATTCTGGTATATATGTAGACATAATAGAACCTTTATGTGCCAATGACAGGAATGTATGGTACAGTCATGATGGAAATCAGCAAGAGGTTTCTTAAAAAAAAAAAAAAAAAGCAAAACCCACATGACCCAACTAAATCACTTTTGGGTATTTACTGAAAGACCCTAAGACAACACATCACAGAAACACTTGCCCAGCATCCATTGCAGCGCTATACAGAAAAACCATCATGGAGCCAGTATAGGTACCCAACAGGGGAGGGATGGTTAAAGAACACGTGGTGTATATACACAACTGAACTCTCAGCCACAAAGAAGAATGAATTTAGGTCAGCTGCAGGAACACACAAATCTCACTAGAGAAAGTCACATTAAGGGAATTACGCCAGCCTCTAAAACACAACCAACATACTCTCTCATTTGTGATTCCTAGATCTTAATTCAACACATGAAATCACATATGCTCACATGACATTGAAACAGAAGCACAAGCGAAGAGGACAGAGGAGACTAATGTGGGAGAGGGGTGAGAGAGGGGTATAAGCAGGTTCAATGTACAATACACACTTGTATGAAAATGGCCGAATGTCACACAGTACCATGTGCAATGAATACACAATGGAAGTTAACAAAACAGAAAGTCCTTGTAGCCTTCTCAAATATATAGTTTCCTATAATCATCTCAAATATTTTGATGGAACTAGTAAAATAGACTTTTTCTTCCTATTTGTTCAAAATACAGTAAATAAAAGATAAATGAATGTATCTATAAGTAATATGTGAATATGTTTGATTATACAATGATATAAAAAAGGAAAGTGTATTGAATCTCACGCTAACTAGTGTATAACTGGAACCATAATTTTGATCTTCTAGAATCTGGTTTTGCTTAAACACTTATCTTAGTTTTTAATTTCAAAATAAAATAGCCTTAACAATTGTACTCACTAGCCTTGCCTTGTGTCTAAACAGAAGGGCACCAGGACTAGGTACAGAAACAGAACAAAACATCCACAATGACACAGCAACCTCACTTCTCTATGCTTTCCATAAAAAAAATATCGACACAAGTAAGGAAGTAAATGTATATACTACTTTACTCTCATACAAATCTGAGACAGGAAGAATGCCTTCTTGAGAGATTTGATAGATCAGATAAACACTTCGGTGGGCTTGACCCACATTAGCATGGTGTCCTTTGTAAACTTCTGTCTCTATGTGCTGAAGCTGTCATTCTAACCCTGTGCCTTACAGCAGAAAGGGGACATGCCCTCCTAGACACTGAGAGGATGATGATGATGATGATGATGATGATGATGATGTGTGTGTGTGTGTGTGTAATGACCAAGGTTCCAAGGGTTAGGATGGGGACGTTTCCAACTATATTAGAAAATGCTTCGGCAGTAACTACTTAGGGACACGTGATCAATTGACTCTCACTGTTACTGCTTTCCATCCTGGGTCAGTCGCTACATCTGATTCTTGTGTTGCAGGGTAGCTTGGCTGGGTTTTATACTGGCTCTATGGTTAGAGACAATACAGATGTAGATACATTCTGCATAAAGAATCTGCATTCTAGATGAATAAAGACTCTTGGTTTTGTTGTTGTTGTTTTATTTTTAATGCATTTTAAAAATTTTAATTTCCTTGATGTATATTGGAGAGTATGTGGTGTACATATAGGTAGTGTAAGTGTGTGGAGTGTGTGTGTGTGTGTGTGTGTGTGTGTGTGTGACATGTCTATTTGTTAACAAAAGCAAGAACCTTGATACAGACTCTCCCTGAACCCAGAGCCTAGGATGGTGACTAGCAATGCCCAGAAATTCTCTTGCCTCAGGCCTCAGGCCTCAGGCCCTTGTTTTGACCTTGATAACTACATTATACATATACATATTCCTACAAAATATATATAACAAAGTTATATGAAATAGATTGCCATATTATTTCCTTCTTCTCAGAATAAATCATCCTATATTGACTTGGCTATCCCTGCATCTCAGGAAAGTGAGAAAAAGGAAGACTGGTAACAAAAGATGCTTTATTTTTATGTAGCTTCCAGAGTTTGGAAGCAATTCAGTTAAATATTAAGAAACAGTATATTTATTAATCTTTAGGTGAACTGAATTTCACAAGTGAGAAAATTACCAGCATATTTCAGGTAAAAGAAAAGCTATTACTGATAGAAATGTGGGGCGCGTCCCCCTGGACCTTCTGCATTGGATCCGTCGCTAATGAGGCTCACTGGCTCCTGCTTAATGCTCTGCTTCTTTTGGCTGCCCAGAAACAGGGAATTTTTATACCTCCTTATTGAGAGATTTATTACAAATACCTTACATATAATGGTGAACAGCCAGTTCTCTCTTCCTTCTAAATTGCATTAATGAGCCAGCTGTTGGGGACACAGTATGTAACAGTGCAAGGCATACACTCAACTTAATTCTTGCCTGGGCACCAGGGAATAGCTGTTAGCCAAGCATGGAGGAGAGACAAATCTCTGGAGTGTGCTTGCTGGTACTGAGCCCAGTTTCAGATCCACTGGGAAATGTGCTAACAACCTCCGATGCTTTGCTCAATCTGAGAACTGTGCAGAAATGTGACAGCCACGGGACCCCAGGGGCCATTTCTGATTGCAGGACACACACCATTCCCAGTCCACTCTGCTGAAAAGAGGAGAGCCCATGCCACAGGAGCAATTGTGTTCTTGAGAAGGATCAATCTCACCCTGAGTCTTCCTTTTAATCTCTCAGCTCACCTCATCCTTCCTATAACCCTGTGCGCTACTGTTGCCTGCAGGATGGGATATTGGTGGAGGATGCAGAATGCATCACAGGGTTGTCTTCTAGGTCCACAGAACTCAAAATAACCATCCCCAATAATAGGTGTTTTTTTTCAATACTTTGCCCTTTCTGCTTATTTTTCCCCTAGAAAAAGTTTGTTAACATAGAATCAATAAAGTAACAGTCAAGTCAATATAAAGTTTTGGTAACTGGCTGATAGGGAGAAAATACTTTAAATCCAGTCTCGTTAATTATTGACAGAAGTTCAAGGGTTCTTTGTTGGGGGTAACAAATGCTTGCTGGGTGACATCAACAGTAGACTTTGGAAATAAACAATTCACTGTGTGTTCAGACCATCAGGTCGAGTCCTCCCCAGGAAGCCGGAAATGTAGAACTCTGCCTATGATCCCAGTACTCAGGAGGCAGAGGCAGAGGCAGAGGCAGAGGCAGAGGCAGAGGCAGAGGCAGAGGCAGAGGCAGAGGCAGAGGCAGAGGCAGAGGCAGAGGCAGAGG
>NC_034601.1:40607244-40616970 GCF_900095145.1 Mus pahari
CAGAGGCAGAGGCAGAGGCAGAGGCAGAGGCAGAGGCAGAGGCAGAGGCAGAGGCAGAGGCAGAGGCAGAGGCAGAGGCAGAGGCAGAGGGAGGGCTGCCATGAGTTTCAGGCTACCTGGACTACATAATGAATGGCAAGAAATTTGAACATGAGAATCCCTCCTTCATGGTCTATTACTCCCAGGACTAATTTTAGCCCTTAGAAAGGTGAGGGTGTGGATGGAGAGATGACTCAGCTGTAAAAGCTCTTTCTGCTCTTGCAGACAATCAGAGTTCAATTCATTGCACCCAATATGGTGGCTCCCAACCACCTGTAACTCCACTTCTAAGGGATCCAACAACTTCTCTGGACCTGTGTGTTACTGTACACATACAGTGTACATTCTCATACAAGCTCACAGACATATACCCAAATAACATTTTAAAAGGCATTTTTAAAAGTAATGATTTTTTTCATAAGTACTAGCAACTTAGTTGTTGGCAATCTCTTTATTTTCATAGTTATTATTATATTTGTTTCTTCCTGTTTTTCATACCATCAACAGCCACTTACCTTTCTTTTCCTCTTTATGTATGCAGAGCCCTGGAACAATGTATGGAACAATACTTTATAATGGAAAGTAGTGATTCTCAGTTTTGGACACACATCAGAATCTCTCTGGTAGGATGGAATCTTTAAAGATCACCAGTACCAGGACCCTACTTCAAACACACTGAGATAGGATCTGATGTGGGGTCTGAAAACCTGTCTCCCCGCCACACACACACCAAATGGTTCTGCTGAAAATTTCGGTTTGGCACCGACTGTCACAAATGTAAGATTAACCTTGTCTCATGTCTTCAGCTGATAGGCATGGTCCCTTCAACTTGCTCCAAGAATGCTTTCAACATTTGAAGTACTACTATGGTGACTAGCCTTTCAAGTATCTAGGGACAGCTCTCTCACCCGCAAAGCCCCCTTTGACCAACTGAGTAGGTGCAGCTTGTTAGTGGAGACGAAGATATCAGGAGGCCTTGCCTTCCCTAGTGCGCCTTCTAGGGATGCCTCAGATTAATGAGGGCCTTTTGTATGTGCACTCAGTTATGTTAGAGTTCTGAACAAAGACACAAGGGAAGAGAGACTGGGATGGGAAAAGATTAATAGTGTCTTGGTTCAGAGTTATGGTAACTCCCTCTTGGACAGCATTGCTGGACAGAGTCATGTAAGAGGCCAGGGACAAAAATACAACAACAAAAAACCCAAAAAAACAAGATGGCCTTGTGAGTTCCAGGAACAACCAGTTTGTTTTTTATCTGGAACACAAATTGCCTAACATGGGTGCTTCTTCTGATCGTTTCTTGGGGATGTGAGAGCTCGAGGTTTAGTTATTACCAGGTTTTTCGTTATTACCATGCCGTCATTACCCAGATCTCACAACCTGGAGTAGTAGCCTTTTTCCGAGCTCAATTAAAAAGAATTTAAAGCAGATTTCCTAGGAACCTGGCTTCTAAATAACAAAAGAAGAATTCAGACAATATAGTCAGCCATGGCACATGCCATTATACTACAGTGAAATTTCAGAATAAAGTGGCATTCCTCGTAGTCACAGAAGCATGAATGGAGGAAGAGGAAGCTGAAAGCTATGAGGATAATGAACTTCTGCATCACACCTGGGTCATGACCAGGGCGCTAGGGATGGTGACGCCCACATCAAGGAGCCCTTGAACCCACATGTTTAGGAAACTTTCTGTCCCAACTCTGTCTTTGGGAGTCCTTCAACTCTGAAGCTCAACAGACCCTCCAAATGGTTCACTGGTCCTCCTTTCCCTGGCCTGATTTCGTCATTGTTCTTGGGAATGGTCCATAGAGGCAACTATAATAAAACTAGTTCCTATCGGGGGTAGGAACCTCCACAAAAACAACAAAACAAAGTAACAACAATTTAAGAACCCTCCTACTATATGTCTAAACACAGCTATATCTATTGCATACAAACAGATGCACAGTGATTTTTTTTTTTAATTTCAAAAAAGATTTTCCTTTATTTATCTGTGTTTGTGTGAGTGTGTAACATGTGTGAGCACCGTTCTGGGAGACCAGAACACCAGGGCATCATTGTATTCCCCGGAGCTGGAGCTACAGGAGGTTGTGAGCCGCCCATCATGAGTGCTAGGAATTGAACTCAGGTCCTCTGTAAGAGCGGTATAAGCCCTTAACCACTGAGCAATCTCTCCAGATCTTTACTACTGAAATGTATTCATTTAGAGCAGTGCAGAAATGTTTAAAAAGACTCATTGTGGGAACGTTACTGTGAGCAAAGTACTGAGGGATGCTATTCATGACTGCATCCCTGGTTTGTCTGGATGGTACTTTGACAGCTTTATTCCTCATGAGCATCTCCCCTATGCCCTTCAGAAATGCTTTCTCGCCTGTCATCCATCAGATGACCCTATAGAGAAAATGTTCTTCCCATCTCCTGCCCCAGAATAATATTACAGGACTACTCAACTCTCTCATCTCCAGTTTTCCTTCAAGTATTCCCAAAAATCTTTCCCAAAATAAGTCACTCATTTCTATGTCTATTCAACCCAAAGGACCCAAACTAGCAATTTTCAAAAGATGTCAATTTAGGACATTTTTACAAGTGATGAAGACTGATTTGGGAAACAGCCACAGTGCTGAGTGACATGGCGAGTTCCCATGTGGCTAAGAGTACAAGATCTGGTACCATGCTGCCCGAGTACATAATCCTAGATTTAGTGCTTATGTGCCATGTGACAGAAATACTGGGCCTTAGTTTCCTCATCTGTGAAATGGGAATGACACTAGCCACACATTAGTTTGTTGTAAAGATGAAGTGAGCACATGGTGGTGTCCCTGGCAACGGAACAAGCTCAGACTCACTTTTACTCATTATTTATTGCTTTCCATCTGCTAATTATATCCAAAAAACCAAGAATTGAAATCTCAGCCAATATTTATAGTTGGGGTAACTACCAAGCTTCTGAATGGCTAACATTTAAGGTTGGGAGGGAGGAAGTCAAGTTTAAGTGATACATTTTTTTATTACATATAAAATTAAGCATCAAATATAATCACGTTGGATGACAGCCAACTTTCTCTTGGAGATAGTGGTGCATAAAATGTCACTGAACATCACATTTTTTTTCTAAATTAATGAGAATATACAATTTATATCTCCTGAGAAAATTAATAAGATTTGAGTCACAGGGAACTTATCCTGTCCCAAACCAACAAAATTAAGAAAACATTAAAAATGCCCAAACACAGAAAACCAAAAACCCTTGCTCATACTTTCTCTTTGTTCAGCTATGTTCGCCCATGATGATCAGTCTCTCCTGGGTAGCAATAAAGGCAAATAGGGGCTTGGGGATGCTCTGTGGGAAGAGCAGGAGACAAAGCCAATAGGGTCTAAGCCAGAGAATGACAAGAGATCCACTCCCCTTTCCTACAGAAGAGACAAGAGAGAAGAGAGACCCTAAACGGAACTGGGATCAGAAATGGAAGGCCCAGATGGATGTTCTAGCACCAAGTTTCAGGGTTGATGGCCTGGTTGCTTGGAGTGCATGCTTGATTTAAACAGAGACTGAGAGTGTCCATATAGCATTAAAGAAATCTCAATGGAGGGAGTGATGGAACATGCCTGTGACTAAAGCATGCAGGACCCTGGGGAAGGAGTTTTCAGAGTTTGAGGCGAATCTGGGATATTAATAAAAACCACTTTCTAAAATCCAAATGTGGCTCAGTGGTAAAGCACTTACTAAGGTGCACAAGTTTGTGACTCTGAGCCCCAGAACTACACGAACTAAGATGGGATTCAGGTCCTTAAATACATTATCTCAAAGTGCTTAATGGCTTACAGTTCTTAGGAAATGCCTCCAAAATTCAAATGTATTAAGATTGAAGTATTAAAAATATGCTCGCTCCTGCTCAGGGTTGGGGAGGTAGCTAGCTAATACATCTAAGAGATTCAGTATAGTTCCACTCCTCCTCCATTTCTACAAAGTGAATGTTTTGAAAGTGACAATGTGAATGGGTAGCTGATCTTCAATTTGTCTGAAAGCACACATGGGACTCAGTCTGACCCTGTTTGGAGGTCCCTGCCTATCAGAAACTACACTCTGTAGGACTCTACCTCTAGGCTGGTTGTATTTGAACTGGGATCCTTAGGCAGCTGCAGATCTATGTCAGGTAGAATGTGGCGACATAGGAAGAGGAGACATGGGTGGTTACGTGTAAGAAGAAAGATCCTGTGATCAGGATGGTCTCTTTGAAGGCTCATAAACAAAGTTTTCTTTTTGGTATGCCAGAATTAAAATCTTTCTTATATAATGCTGGCAGTATGAAACATCACAATCAGCTTATATAGATTGGGGAGGCATTCTAAGAACAAAAGTAATATACACCATAAAATTACAAAGGCAAAATGGGAACTTACAGACAACTGCCAGACACAGCATTTGGCCAATATTATTGAAATAAAAAAAAAATCATGAAAATGTGTGGCTCAGTTAATTTGTCCAAGCACGTGACAGAGGACATCACTGTAGCAGCTGAAGACAGATTTCTGACCAAAGAGGAGGTCCATCTGAAGCCTCACACTGCCCTGAAGAAGACTGAGGTAGTGCAGCTACATCAGGCTTTTGTGGTCTAGGACCAGACGTTCCAGAACCACAGATAGAGCTGATGGGAAACTTACTATAAATAATAAGTATCTCAGCCTCACTCATGGGCTGCCTTTGTTGTCTTGAAAGGTGACACATTAGCAGAAATGGTGGACAAGCCACTGGGGTGAGGGGTGAAGTTTAACAGCTTTCTACCTGTTCTCCCCAAAGGAGTCTCTAAACATACCTTTCTGTGACGATGCTACCCAGACTAAGAATTTAGACGATAGAAGCCAGGCCGTGGAGGCACCACTGATGTGTCCCTTTAATGCCCCACCCCAGTTTATATACCACTGAGCCACCTCCCTCCATAGGCATGAAGAAGTTACAGAGGGATAGCCAGATCCTGCATTTGTGTTGACATTTAAAGGTCAGGTCTCCTTGTATCATAAATAAAAATATTTCCCATCCACGCACATTGAAACGGAGAGCAGTCAGGATTACTGGTGGGAGAGGGAACCTTCGAAAGTTCACTGGGCCCAAACAGGAAAAAGCCTTCACTTACTGCAATTCTGACGGACGCTGTAGCTGAGAAAGATTATGTCATGCACTGAAAAATAAAGTAGATGAACAGACCCACCCAACTATTCTTTTCCTCTTGATTTTATTGATTTTAATATGGTTAGCCCCTTAATCAATAGATATTTCTCAAAGAACTTTAGGAACTGATTAATGACAGAAACTGGGCTGAGTTTTGAAATAACTTGTTTCATAACAGGCCTCTTATTTATTTTTTTGCTTATTCCTTTTCCTTTTTGAGGTGATATGAAACTCAAAGTCTTGGGATATGAGGCAAGCTCTACCACGGAGATACATGGCTATCCATTTAGAGTCTTTTTGATTGCTTTAGTGCCAGAGATTAGGTAGCTAGAACGTCCGGAAGCCACTGTTTATGGGAAGGACACGTGGTCAGCCTCACTTACACTACCCTGTTCGAAGGAGTAATTTACCTCTAAAAAATATAACATATTCAGCCACATATCTTTTAAAAGCCGTTCTTGCTCTTATCCACAGTTCTTGTTGAAGACTTTTATTCAAGAGTAGAAAGATCTTACCTCCCCAGTGCTTGAACCTCAGGCTTTATCACTAACCTGTCATTGGTTCTTAGCAATAACGGTTTCAGTTTCTAGAGTTCTCCCTACCAATGGCAGGCTTGGGTATTGTGCTCGCATCATTTGAACTTTGCCACAATGCTGAAGGCAGCAGTTACATGTGCTTATTATAGATGAAGAAGGTGAGGCTCAGCCTGGCTTTGCCATGGCTGCAGAGCTGCGGTTTGCAAAAGGCTACCTAGAATGGGTCTTGAGAAGTGGTACTACACGCTGCTCACTTCCTTATGATAACACCCCTCAGCTGACCTCTATTGCTAAATGTCTGTTCCTCACCCTAACTCAGGAAGATCACGACAGCTTTTAAAAATCTTGTGAAGAGATGAAAAAAAAATCTTCTGTGTAGGAACACATGAGGGCGCTCAAACCTCTCAGTTAAAGAACCATTTTCTTTGAATTCCACAGTGCACAGTTTTGCCACAAGCACCTTTCCTGGACCTCAGCCCCCCCATCTCCCCTGTTCCTAATCTCTGGAAGGTTAGGGAATGATCCTTAGCCACTCTTCTCCCTTAGGAGTTGTCTACTTCCACTTTCTAGCTGCACATTTAAAAAAAAATTGCTGGCTCTATTTACCTTTACAAGGACATGATTTCTTTTTGAGGCTGGAGAGGTGGCTCTGTGGATACACATCATTACTGCTACTGAGGGAGAGCTGGGGTCTGTTCCCAGCACCTACATCCAGCAGCCCACAAACCCCTGTAACTCCAGTTCCAAGGGATCTGATGCCCTCCTCTGGTTTCTATGGCCTTCTGCACACATGTGGTTTGCCTACACATAAATAAGTATTTTAAGATATATAACTATATTTCTAACTACACGTACACAGAAAACATGCTTACCAATCTAACTGGCCACATTTGCAGAATAACAAAGCGTACCCCGAACTGAGGTTGCATTCATTTGTTTTCGGTTCGTTTGAGAGTCTGTCATATTGCTGGGGAAATCTGTTTCCCTCCCAAAGATCATCAGTGAGCATCTTCATGTGCATTGGCAACAGCTGGGCAGCACATTGACTCCATTGGTGGCATGTTCCATTTTTAACATTTGTGAGAGCTCCCCTTTTATTCAAGGGCTGTCATGTCACACTTTGGGGGGCTATTTATACTTTGGGGGATCCAAACTCCCAAACCACCTTCCTAGTCATCTAGTTGGCTGACTTTTTCACAGGGTAAGCAGCGTAAGATTCATTTGATGGCACAGGAAAGCTGGTTCCATAACTAAGAGTATTCAAGCATTTCTCTTGCTCCGGGGACCTATTTGGTTCTTTACCTCTACTGAATATCTCACAACCACCTGTCACTCCAGCTCCAGAGGATCCATCACCTCTGATAGAGTCTGGGGGCACCCATATTCACACATACACACATACCTTCTTCCCCATATTAAAATTAAAATAATATCTTTAGTTTGGGGATTTAGCTCAGTGGTAGTGGTCTTGGGTTAGGTCCTCAACTCCGAAAAATAAAAATAAAATAAATTAAATTAAAAATTCATGTGACAAACTGAAGAGTGGCTACTTTTGAGAGAGGGCCGTGTCTTAGATCTCTTCCAAGACAAGCCAGGGTCTTCCTTCTATTTTGTGAATGAAAGCGTAAGCCACATGCTCTGACAGATGAGAGAAGGAGTGAAAAGCCAGTAAGTAGCATCTAAATTACACAAGACGATGGGATTAAAGAGACCCTGTACAGTCACCTAGGCAGGGAAACCTAGAGCAAACACACCTCACCCTTGAAGACCAGCTTTCTGGAGAGCTGTGCCTCCTAAAAGCTTCAGGATGCTCTTTCTGTCTAGTGCAGAAGGAGTTTCTTCTGCAGAAGCCTGGGTCATGACTACATAGACCACTTAAACCATTGTGCTGCTTTTGTTCTGTGTCAATAAAAAGCATCTTGGATGTCTGTTCTAGAAAAAAAAATGCAACTTGTTCCTGGGAATAGGTCAGTGGGTGTCCTTCATACATAAACATCCTCATAGTGCCATGCGTTAGAGAGCTGGCGTGGAATCGGACAGTCTCGAATGAAAAAGAAAATCGGCTTTATTACAACCAAGGAGAAGAACTAAAGGTTTGGTGCAACAGTGGCTTGGATACCGTCTTCATTTGTGCCTTTGATTAAGATGTGATTAAGTGACTTCAACCAGAGCTGGTTTTCACAGTTCTAGCACTGATACCTAGATTCTTGGTTTTGAGAACCTGTTTAGTTTCTTTGTGCCTCAATCTGAAAATTGGGGAGCAATGTACCTGAATCCCTGCGGTTTGGTAAGAATCTAACTAGGCTTATGTAAGGCAAAGAAACCAATACCGGCAGCCTAGTTAATCTTAGTGTTACTAAGCAGGTTATCCTTGTGCTTCTGTTGGTATTTTCATACTCCTTATCTGAGGCGATGGGCATCGTAAGACGTTGCAATGCAGTCACTAAACACTTGTCTTATCTTGGGCATCGATACTCGCTTCCTGCATGTCCTAGTTTCCCTTAAGACAACCAGAAACACCCATCCTTCAAGCCTAGATTCTCCATCAGTATTTCAAAAACTCTCATGTCTCTCGCCCCCTCCGTCCCTCCCTGCCACTTTTCCTACCCCGATCCCTATTTTGAACCAGACACCAAGTGTGTATCCTGAGATGACAAGCCATGGCCTGTTTACAGTAGAAACAGAAACAGGAACCAGTGCCGGCATGTTCGTATATAAAGGGGATACACACAGAAGTCACCCCTGAGCTGCCTCCTGCAGGGTGAATTGTAACTGGCCAACTGAAGCAGGGTATTGGCAGGGGTTTAGGGCAGAGAAAAGAAGAGTTCGCAGACTGGGGTCATAAAATGAGCATATGTACTTCAGGAGTTTTCTTTAGGCTCTCCCTATGTTGTCACAGGCTTCATATAGGATACACAGCAAAGCATGATGCTGGACAATTCTTTAGTGGGGCCGGACTCTATTTTTACCCGATCCTCCCTCCCTCACACTTCCTTAACCTGTCTCTTCTGCAGTTCCCCATGGCAGCCCTGTTTGGTTCCCTGAAGGTTCCCTGTGTCCCCATTTCTGATTATTCTCATTTACTTCCTTCTGTGCCTTTTCTGGCATACCCATCCCCTACCCTTTCAAAGGCTGCTCTCACGGGTCACCTTCCTCAAAGCTACTCTTTAGCCAATTCTACTAGGAAGCAACGGAGCTGGTTGTTGATTTAGGAGGCATTGGCCATGTTCTGGCTTTACTGGCCTCATTACAACTGCCAGATATTGCCTACAAGGTATATGAACTGTAGATCACTCACTCCAACTTTGCTACAGTACTACGATGATATTAGGTATTAAATTAGGTAATCGGAAAGGATGGTCACTAATTGATATATAAAATATTAGATTTGTTTCTTAGTAGATAGCATTCTAATTAACTGTACTTAATTTTTATTTTATCTTTTGTTTTTGTTTGTTCATTTGTTTTGAAGCATGGTCTAGCTATATAGCCCTAACTGGTCTACTGCTTACTCTATAGCTCAAGGTGGCCTCACATTTATGGTACCAGTTCTGCCTCAGCCTCTTGAATGTTGAGATTATAGACATGCACTGTGATGTTCTATTTATCCATTTAATTCTTATTTTTTTTCAACTTAAAGAGTTTAGCCATTAAAAAAAAGGTCTAACCACGTCTTACTAGACATGGTGTTTCCTATTCTTTTAGGACTTGGGAGATAGGGGGCGGGGTGATGATGTGTTTATAAAAAGATACATTGAAAAAGAATATGTTCTATGGGGGATTGAGGTATGGGGGAAGGGGATGTCTCGGCCAGCCCATGCCAAGGCATCCCTTCCCCCTGAGGGACTGGCCACAAGACAGTATAGAATAGAATAGAGTTTATTCAGGCATGGGGAGGGGAGTTAAGAAAGTAGTAGAGGTAGAGAAAAAGAGAGAGAGAGAGAGAGAGAGAGAGAGAGAGAGAGAGAGAGAGAGAGAGAGAGA
>NC_034601.1:40617065-40628533 GCF_900095145.1 Mus pahari
GGAGAGGAGAGGAGAGGAGAGGAGAAGAGAAGAGAAGAGAAGAGAAGAGAAGAGAAGAGAAGAGAAGAGAAGAGAAGAGAAGAGAAGAGAAGAGAAGTAAAGTAGAGGCTGGCCATGAACAGGTGGAGAGAGAGGAGGGGAAAGGGGATAGGGAGAGAGGGGGGAAAGAGAAGAGCCCAAGAGAGCAAGAAAGGAACAAGAGAACAGAGAAGGAGGAGGGGACAAGCAGCCCCCTTTATAGTTGCCAGGTAACTATGGGGTGGAGTTTAGACAGAATGCTAGCAGGTAGGGTGAGGGGGTGTCAAGAGGCAATCTCAAGGCCCATCTCAAACAAACAAATAAGTCAAAAACCCCACCAGGTTTAGTGATGCACAATTGTAATCCCACCACTCAGGAGGTAGAGGCAGGAGGATTGTTGTTGCAAGTTTGAGGCAGCATGATGTATATAAAAAGTTTCGGATCAGCCAAGGCTATATAATAAGACCCTGTGTCTCCAACCAACAAACACAAGAATTTGGCTTTACTTAAGGTCTAGTCTGCGCTCTTGCTGTGTAGAGGTTCTGTGGCCTCATGGAAAAGTCTATGAGTGTGATGTAAGGTAGGATCTGTGACAGGGTTATACATTGAGATAGGTTACATGTGGACACTGGAGGCCGGGTGCCAAACAGAGCTTTGTAAATTGTCACATATCAATTCCAAGGAAGTAGTACTGTCCACAATCCCATGGCGAGTGAGCAACTAGAAACTACATATTTATTTGTAACGTCCTGTCCTGTAAAGCCTTCCTCTGAGTTGATTATAATTTATAGCCTTTCATGGAAATGAACAATAACTGTGAGCACACAGCTGTCAGTGAGTTCTACCAGTCTTAGCAGATCATCAGATATGATACAAGGAATCCTGCGCTATCTGAGTGGGGTAAGCATCTAGATTGAGCTTCCTCAACGTGACACTTGTGGTGTAAATGCTTTAATTGGTTCCATTTGATAGACAGGGAAACTAAGCTCCTGAAAGGTGAAGCTTTTGACTTGAGGTCAAGTAACTGCTGAGTTAACTCTACAGGCGCTAGGAGCAGGAGTTCCATCCTGAAGTATGGACCTCTTCGTACTTCCTTCCAAACAAATAAAAATGAAAAATAGCCCAGTGATTAGCTTTGGGTAAAGGGAATTGTTACGCAAGCCTGGCAAACTACAGTTGATCCTTGGGACCCATACAAAGGTGGAAGGGGAAAGACAACTCCACAAAGCAGTCCTCTGAACTCTCCAGGCTAGTAGAGGCATGTACATACGGCCCCAGACACAAATATCATACACATATAGATACACACACACACACAGAGAGAGAGAGAGAGAGAGAGAGAGAGAGAGAGAGAGAGAGAGAGAGAGAGAGAGAGAATCGAAACAAAAACTTCAAACCCCGAAAGATGGACACAATGTATGCATGTATCCTAATATATACAATGACACAGTGTGACTGATAAATATGTGTAATTGTTTTCTATCAATTAAAATAATGAGAAAATAGAATAAGACACAAAAATGGAGCAGATGCAAAAATAGCCATGTATTCTTAAATGGCAGTGTTTAGGGCAAGGTGTTCCTGATGGGAAACAGATCAAGGCAAGGTGACATAGCAGAGCTCAGACTGACCTCACACTTGGGAAGCTCTTGCCTTTACTCTGCCGTTACAGGGTTAGAATATTCTAGAGCAGTTTTGTTTGTTCCGTGTTCCTATTTTTTTGGAGCAGGGTCTTACTCTGTAGGCTGGCCTGGCCTGGAACTTGTTATGTAGACCAGAATGGCCTCATACTCATGACAATGGCTGGCTTATCAGCTTCAGCCGCCATGCCTGGCAAGGACAGTGAGTAGAGAAAAGTATTTTGTCTCACAACCCAGGCATTTAATCTCTACAACTTTGATATGAATAAAACATAATTCACATGTTAGACTATTTCAGTGGCCTGAGCTCAAAATATAGTAATTTACAGAGTTATACGTGAGAAATGAGCCTTATGGTTAGTGAATACAGGAAAAGATTCACTTTGAAAATTCCTTACTATTCTTGGGTGCTATTTTATTGGACTTGCCCTTTCTGTCTTAATTACTTCTATGTGACCCAGTTGAAAACCATTGTCTGGAGTCATCTGACTCCAGTCTGCCTTGTTACATGCCCCCTCTTCCCTCGATTCTCCGCTGGTACTTAGTACATCCTTGATGAACTAAGGTCACTGTGTGAGAAGGAGCTCCAGATCAGTCTCCATCACTATAAGGCAGTCGGGACAGGGTCATAAGTAATGCATGCCCATCTCTCCATATTCTCTACAGTACTGAGTAGATGCATACAGAGGACCAGAAGCACAGCTACCTGAAGGAACAGATTCATAAAGAGTTGCTAAATGCCAGCAAGCTTGGGGCCCTTTAACTGTCTGCAAACATCTTAGGTCTATCCAATTCCTTACAAGCAGAGCTTCTCCTTCTAGCTGCCTTTTTAACCTGTATGCCTGTTTATCCCCAGCTCCATTGTTGTAACTGGTCCTTCTGGGTTGAGTTATCTAGGGCAACGAAGAAGAATATGCCAGAAGACATAGAAGACAAAAATAAACCAGTTAGGATGACTAAAACAGCAGCTATAATAAAAACCTGCACTGAGCATTTCAAAAAGAAAAGTTCTAGAGACTAGATTTCCTGAGTTGTTTTCTAATAACATCTCCTGGGGCCTCCCACATCATACACCTGTTAGGTCCTTGGAGAAATGCAGCTTTTGTAAAGAACCGGACTTCCTATTAACAAGTGTGTGAAGGCTAAGCGTCTTTGGGATGGTCAGAGCTAGCCAACAGAAATAAGATTCAGGATCGGGGGAACCACTGAGCAGTCTCCCAAGCCAAAGGACATCTTAATACCTTATTGCCAATCCACAGGAATAAACTTCAACTCTCAGGCTTGATTGTTTTTCATGAGCCCTATGGGAGAGTGTTAATAATAACCATTGAACTGCCAGCAAAATCCAAGAGAGCCATGTGGCCAATTTAATTTTTAATCAGTTGCCTATTGAATTCATAATTATTCACAATACACCAAAGCAATGTGTAAAGCCAAAACCTGGAAGCAGAGGGCCTTAATCAACACATTCCTTTTATGTATAGAGAAGCCAAGAGGTCTCCTATTGTCTGAGGAGAGACAGGGCCCAGGATCCCAGTCTACCAATGTCTGGCTGGAAGGAAGGTCCAAGGAGTGGTTTCCAGCATGCTTTCCAGATCTAAGTAGCTGTCAAATGAAACATTTATGTGTGAAACACTTATAAGACAAGCTTCTCTGGGTCCAAGCACTCTCCACAGGCCACAGTCCTTCCCTGAGCTGTCCTGAGGAACAGAAAGATTGAACGGACTCAGTCCTTCCTTCCCCATGCCTCTGCAGGGCATACAACTATGCCTTTACCACAGACAGTCTCCAATCATGCCCCTATATCCCATAAGTAAAATTTAAGGGGTTTCAATGGCATGCCTGAGAGGCATCGTAAAGCACTTTCTGTATTCGTGGGGCTCTATGGCCTTTCAGAAGGGTTTCCTGGTCTTTGAAAGTCCAGAACTTAAAAGAAATTCCTCCTCTGTTCTGATCATGTTTACCTCACTCTGTCTTCAAGCGGAGAACACACCACCTTTTGCAGAGTCATTCCTCACAGAAGTGCTTGTTCTCTGTGGAACCTCTGGGTAGTCCTCTCACCTCTAAGGTAACCCTGTTTTTCTTAACATTTTAACATGAAAGAAAAAAAAAATAAGAGTGTGGAAAACCAGGCAACTGTTCAGGGTAGAAGCAGAGTTATGTCACATTAAATATTCTACTAAAAAAAAAAAAAATTCCCCCGCTTTCATGGAACCTCTTGGTGCAATCTCAGATGTTAATGTGTGGGAAAACATGGTATTTGATGATTGTGGTAAATCGAGTCCAGTTTCTACCTCACAGAAGGCTTGTGTGATGCACCCCAGAACCCTCAGTGCTGCAAAAAAACAAAGAAAACAAAACAAACAACAGCAATGACAAACTATGGCTGGGGAAACAGTTCAGCAGGAAATGACAGGACTCAAGAAAAACAGGTAGAAGACTCAAAAAGTACACAAAAGGACCAATGCCTTCACATTGTAAAAAAAAAAATCTTAGTTGAAAAGTTAAATAGGTTAAAAGACCCCTCTAAAGGGCACTGAGAAAGTGGCTCAGTAATAGCATTTATATAACATTCCTGGAGTTCTCGGTTTGTTCTCTAGCACAGCATAAAGTAAGCTTGAGAGCACAGACCAAGTGCTGGAGCCAGGGGGATCAGTTCTGGCTACATCTCCAGTTTGAGGCCGGCCTGAATGCACAGTAATCTGCTTTAAAACAAACAAACAAACAAACAAACAAACAAACAAACAACCCGAGTGCCAGCTTAACTTGAATCATGTGATATTGGATATAACAGCATCCATTGGTGGATATGGGGAGATGGGCTAACTGTGCAGTCAAGATTTAGCTCTGACGTCATCTCCACTGTGCCATCTCCCAATTCTGGGATGCTCCCCAGGTACCTGAAGCCCTACAGGCCCAGACTAAGCAGAACTGCTCACACCAACTGGTTCACTAGTACAGGTATTCTGGGAATGTCTCCTCCTCCTCGATGCTACACAAGTCACTTTCCCACCTGTTTCCCCTGGCTAGTCACTAAGTCCAGTTGACACTTCCTCCTCAATGCCTCCAGCATCTTCATCCTTTCTGTGGTCCACAGGGTTACTTACTGCTGCCGGAGGTTGCCTCCTACTTGGATGACCCCAGTGACGTGTGCCTTGGTTAGAGCTCTTACATGTCCCCATACATTTTGTACTGCCGACTGAGTGACCTTTTCAAATCACAAGGCTGACATTTTCATCTATGCGCTTAAAAGCCTTCACACTCCTCACCCCACTAGGTTGTTTGTTTGTTTGTTTGTTTTGAGACAGAGTCTCACGTGGCCTTTGCTGGTCCCACTCTCACTATGGAGAGTAGGATAACCTTTTCCCCAGTGCTGGGATTACAGCTTTGTACCACGATGCCCTATTTTACAGTTAGGCTAGAACACTGTGTGGGCTTACCCAGAGCTCTCACTACTAAGCTCCACCCCCTGCATACTCTGCACACCCTTGTTAAGGAGAAGCTAAGCCCCTAACACAGATTATTGGACCTCTAAGTACTTTATGACCTTGGCTCCTATTCTTTCTCTTTTGTCAAATGTGACACATCTATAATGAGTTATTTCAATGTGTTAACGCACCTGTCTATGCTCCCAGATCTTGTTAGGATGCCCCTGCCATATGCTCTCCCAGATCCAGCCTGAACCTTCCCCTATTATCTTACATGCATATTATGTTGTAACAGGTTGATTAAATGTACATTTCCCCCACTAGCTCTTTGAAGGCAGGGACCATGTCCTTATTGACAGTCTTTAATGACTAGTGCCTGGGAGAGAGACTGCTGTACAGAGGTAATGGACATATGGTTTGAGCATGGTAAAAGAAACAATGCCAAAGCTGTCCCCACCCCCACCCCCACCCCGAGCTAACTGACGATGATGGGTCATTTTAATTCATTTTGCTCCAAGGCAGCTAGCAGCCCTTCACCCACTGCTGAACAAAGCTTCCAGCGGCTGACTTTGGCACAGCATTCAATTCTGGCATCTGACATCTGAAGCTCTTTAGGATCCTGCTCCTGCCTGCTTTTCCAGTCTCATCTCCATTCCTTTATTCAAATGAACTCTATTCTGATCTCACCAGATTGTCTGGGTTTCTTCAAGGTCACCAGGATCTTCTAGAACTCAGTTCCTCGTCCCCTCTCTAACACCTTCTTCTAGTTTGTTATGATTCCAACTAAAGGTCACCTTAAAGTAGGGTAAAGAGACAAAAAAATGATTGGGGGGGGTACAGGAAGAGAAAGGAGCCCCCCAACCCCAGAGTCTGCCTGAAGTTTCCTAGTAGCTGAGAGTTTAGTCTCAGCATAATTAATATTAGCTGTTAAAGTTGCCTATACCATGTCCCTCTTACACAGAGATCTTTCCAAATGGGAATGTTAAAATGGCCCTGGAAGATACTTAAGGCTGAACATATATGACTTTCACATGTGGCCTCCCTCCTTTCCCAGATAAACACATGTAATTTTCAACCTTTTCAACAACAAGAGTTATAAACTAAACTTTCTAACAGTGACACATCTTAATTACTTACGAAACCCTTTTGACCCATGGTGTTAACTTGGATTCTTAGCCACTCCACCACAGGAACTGGGCTATGCTTTCATTTCACCGCCTCAGCAACCTTTTGAGCTGGAACTTCAGGAGCCTCCACATCATGTAGCTGCCTCTAGGGAAGACGCTCAAGTGCTGCTCTTTCTTGAGATGCCTGCAATCAAGAACGTAGCCGCTCCTTCCCTAGGTTTTTCTCTTTCTAGTAATCTAGGTATGAAACAATCTATAACATCCAGCTGGGCATGCTGACACACTCCTGGCTCATTTCTTTAATGGAATATAAAAGCAGGAAAGTCAGGAGTTCAAGACTAGCCTCAGCTATATATCCTTCTCATAGACGTTCTTAATGACTACCCCAAATAAGAAAGTAAAAACAAACAAACAAACAAGCAAGCAAGCAAGCCACAACTCTATTTCATACTGACTGGACCAAGAATCCCAGGTTTGTGTGTGTAGTTTCCTAAAAGGACCACTCAGCAGCCAGTAACGGTTTCTGACCCCTGCTCCACTGCCACAGACAACTTCTTGTCTTGCCTTTCCTTCTAAATCAGAACTGGGAGCAGGTTTCCTGGGTAGCACAGATGCTGTGTACTCTTCTCCATCATTTTTGAATTTTAGTTTTTTTTTCTAAGATAACCATTTCATGAAGAGTAGCGGGAGAATGTTTTGTCTGATCTGATACATTAAGTGGCACAAAACTAGGCATCTTTTGAATTTCTGATTTTCCTTTATACAAGTCTGTTTTTCTACATAGGCAGTGAAACCCAGAAGAGGCAAAAGGGGTTAAACACCAACAACTAAAGACAAATTAATAAGCACGCTCATTAATTCCCAGGAGACTCTACCTGGGCTCCTTGCTCTTGATGTAAACTCCACAGTGATTGCAACATTGTTTCCACTCTCACCTGTTTCTGTTGGGCATATTCCCCCTGTTTTCAGTTGCTCTTTAAGAATATTGCTTTTAGAATATAAGACTTCAAACAATACATGTTCATAAAATATTCATCTTGGTCTTACAGAGCCTTGAATATTTGAGTTGGTCCATTACTGCAGACTATAGCTGTACTCCAAAACACTTATGAGGTACAAATGGCTTCTTCTCTCTTTCTTTCATCCTCTCTGCCTTGGAACTAACAGTGTAGCCCAGGTTGTCTAACAATCTGCAGCAATTCACCTGTCTTAGATTTCCAAGTCCTGTGGACCACATTTGGCTCTTTTTTCTTTTTAAAGTTAATATTGTTGGATCTGTTCAGAAAAAAATACTGATAGAATACAGAGTGTGTACACACACACACACACACACACANACACACACGCACATGCACACACACACACACACACACACACACACACACACACACACGCACGTGCGTGCGGCAACCCTAGAGCAAGCAGAAAATGCTAACAGTTATTCTTGTAGAAAATTTTCAGCTCCTGGCAGGCAATGTAAACACACAGGAGGGACTCCATCTCGGAGCTGACATGACTTAGGTGTCAGGCTTACACAGTACTGCTGGCCTCTTTAACCCAAGAGTCTTTCTCTTAGAGTCACCCGAAGAGCTGCAAATGTACACCTCCTACACTCTTTGCACCTCAGGGTTGTTCAGCAATAGCATCTAACACCTTCCAACTTTAACGTCACAAGTAGGACACGGGGGACCTCCTCCCTAGCCATATGCGTAAACACACAGATCTAGCGACAGCTTCCCACCACCTAAATGTGTTCCCTGCTGCATGTTCAAATTCTTTTCACACAAACACACCCACTTATTATAATGTCTATAAATAACCTCTGCTCTGGAGGCCTGGTTTGAAACTGAAATTGGGGCTCGTTAGCATGTGTAGAGTGGTTTCAGATCGTTCCTAAAGGCAAAGTGCTGGAAGCTTCATCCACATTATCTTTAGTGTGCCTGGCCTCAGAAGATCCTAGGGCAGTGGTTCTCAACCCTCCTAATGGCGCCACCCTTTATTGTAGCCCCTCCTGTTGTGGTGACTCTCCAACCACAAAGTTATGTCCGTGCTACTTCATAGCTATCATTTTGCCACTGTTAAGTATCATAATGTAAATATCTGAAATGCAGCCCCAAGGAGTCCTGACCCACAGAGAATCCCTATCCTAGGGGCTAGAGAGAGAGATGTGGAGGTAGGCGATCTGTCACACCTGCTGGGGATCAGGTCGGCGGAGCACATGTTAGAAATCAAAAATCTCTGGCTTCAGAAGAATGTCTGGTAGAGGAACATGCAGGAAACAACCCTCAAGCAGTCAGTGGGAAAAAAAAATGGTAGGATGTTTACGAAGGGTGAGCAATAAGAGACATCGGAATTTAGACCCTCTTAAGGGGAGGCCAAGATCATAGCAATTGAATGTAGCAAGTGTGGGGGGAGCACACATGTGTTGGTGTATGGAGCCTGAAGCATCTGTTTGCAAATAAGGTGTTGATACACACACACACACACACACACACACACACACACACACATAGATATAGATATACACACATATGAACCATATGTATCACACATGCACACACATACACACACACTCGAATATAAGTTTATAGGAAAGCATTCTGCTAGGAGAATGCTTTATAGAACAGGAGAGCAATTGCTAGGGATATGAGACCAGAAGAAGCACTAACAATCTGGCCTGTCACGTTGCAGAGAGCTCTTTCCCAGAAGCTTTGGAAGTCTGCAGTTAACCAGGTCTGGCAGTTGAATTTGGGGTAAATGGACAAGACACAGTCAATAACTAAAGGGGATTTTTTTTCCAGCTCTCTTGATCCGCATTTTAGACTTCCTTGGTGTTTACAGCCAGGCAGCCATAGGTTCCTATCCTGTCCATGACTCTAACCCTCCCAGGGTATGCCTGGTCACGTTATGGCAATCTGATCAGAGGGGCTCTCAGGGCTTAATTGGATGGGGGGCTCCTTAGCTAGACTGTAAATTACCTGAGGGTACAGACTGCATCTCAGGCCTCTTGTTCCATCTAGGCTCCAGCTTTGGATTGTGTGATTGCTTTTAAAAAGATGCATCATCATCATCATCATCATCATCATCATCATCATCATCATCATCATCGTCATCGTCATCATCATAATTGTATAGAGCTTATTTTATACTGGAAAGCATACTGTATGAATTAGTTCTCACATGAAGACCAGGGTTTCATTACTTGGGAGGAGAAAATCCAAACAGTGTGGCTCAGGGGCTACACTCTTAACTAATTCACAATCCTACCTTTATTTAATTATTCATTATTCATTTATTATTTTATGGTGCAATTGGGACTGGAACCCAAGGCCTTGTGCATGGTAGGCAAGTGTTCTACCAAAGTTACACCCTTTCGGCTTTTGGTGCTTTGAGTCGGTGTCTTGCTATGTAGCCCAAATTGGCCTTGAACTTGAGATCTTTTTGTCTCAGCCATGCTAACATTGAGATTCTGGACCCCTGCAGCTTGTCTATGATCCTGTTTCTACCAGAAAGAATTCTTGCTCTTTTTGGTGTGATGGTGAGGGAGGTGTACAGGAAGAAAGGAGAGAAAAGTGTCCATGGGAATGCCAATGTTGTGTCTCACTGTTCTTCACCATGACTTTCCAGAGTGAAACACAGCTGGGCTGGCGGCACAGGTTCCTGTCACTAGGTACTCAAGAGGCTGAGCAACAAGACAGCAAGTCTAAATGGGCCTGGGCAATCTAACAAGACCCATTCTCAAAATAAAATATGAAAACAATGACTAGGAATATAGGTAAAGTGATTATCATGGGTGAGGCTCTGGGTTCATTCTCCAACACTACAGAAACAAAACTACCACCATCACCAACACCAACACCACCACCACCAACAAGGCATTGCTGCTTGAGAGATCACTTGGTGTCTTGTGATAAGTCTTAGTTATTATGGAGTTAGCACTATTTGGTTTGCTTTGCTCTTGCTTTTTCTACAGCCTCAAGTCCACCAGAAGAATGGCTTGATTCTGGGTCCAACTCGGAGCTATGTTCCAACCCGACACTGTTATACAGTCTACCATGTCCACCTCTGAAATGACCCCTGAATCTCTTTTAGATGTAGCATACTTGGTCTGCCTTCCCAATCTGAGGAATGGCCTCTTTATCCCGGGCCCTCTTGCCCAAGTGATTTTTGTCTCCATGTCACCCAGGTGAGGACAAAGTGTATACCTACAGGGGAGAGAGTTACAGAATCACTGAGTCGTCATGAGTTCAACTTCATAGAGGAGGACAGGATGCCAGAAGGATAAGGGGGAGGAGAAGAGAGTAATACCCACAACCTGGGAAGATGGAGCCTCCTGGGAACTGGAGAAGTGACAGTCACCCAAGACAGGATGGCCCTGAGGAAGGTGAGTAACACAGGGGCAAGCCAGGTCAGTGGGAAAAAGGTGAGACTTGGAAGGAGAAACCAGGGCAGGGAGAGACAGTGGCAGGGAAGATGAGATGCAAGGGAAGAAAGAGGACAGAAAGGACACTGGACCACAAGCCTGTTTCTTTCCTAACTCTCCCACCCATCTCTTCGGCTTAGACTTCTCATTTCCAAAGGTGCTTGTGATGGGGCTTCTCTCGCACTTCAGTAGTACAGGGAATAGCAACAGGGAAGGTGGTGGAAAGTTGTTCCGCGGCTTTGTGGGGCTTTTACCTACGGGGAACCTAAGCAGTCTATTCAGTTTAGCTCTGACCACCCTGGAGAATGAACTGGGCTCAGGAGACAAAGGCAGGGGGATAGCTTCAAATGGAAGCGAGATGTGGCTATTTAGTGACTTCAAGGCCAGCATGGACCACAGTGTGAGTCCTTGTGTCAGAACACTAAAAGTAAAAGCAAACAACACAACACAACAGAAAGTGATGAGTATCAGACATGCGCATCTTATTCTGCTGCTTTCTGTGTTATTCATGGAACAGTGGGAACAGTGGCCAGTGTCTGAGCTGCTACATCCTACTCAGAAGAACTGGGGTCATGGGAGATAGAGAGATACTTCCAGCAACTAAGTGACTAATAGCAGTATGTTGAGAAATGAGAAATGCCACAATAAAAGGACTGAAGAGGGTCATGACAGGGTAGGAAAAAGGGCCATCCATACACATTCCTCATCATTTACCTCAATGGGACTATATTTTTGGAAAGGCCCCCTCCCAATCTTAATCTTCAGGTAGTATCTCTTGCAGTCCTGACCCACCTACTCTCTCTCCTTCTCCTTCTCTCTCCCTCCCTCCCTC